>NC_060949.1:3975125-4076099 GCF_022045245.1 Lucilia cuprina
GAATATATATACTTTATAGGGTCGGAAAATTATATTATAGAAATTACAAACGGAATGACAAACTTATATATACCCTTCTCACGAAGGTGAAGGGTATAATAAAAATAAAATAGGGACGAAATAAGGAACGCGGTAAAATTATTATATTTTTTTTAATTAAGAAACTTACCCCCTTATTCACTAAAAGTTAACAGATAATAGGAACGAATTTTGTTGTATAATCTTATAATATAAAGTTTTTGAATTTATGTGAATTTTAAATTTATAAATATCAATATTTTTGACAAATTAAACTGCAAAGGAAATATTTGTATTTTAACTAAATTTTTTGATGTAGTTACGTCTTATTATGACAACGTCTGAATCGAAATTTATGAAATTTGAAATACTTCAAGACTGTCTTGGTAAGCATTAATAGGCACTTTTTAAAAAATAAATCAGAAAGGGGAAATATTAGTACACACGATTCGTAATAAAACCTTAAACATCAAGTAAAATACTGATGGAAAATTTGACATTCGTATTTTTATGTAAACTCAAAAAAGTGAAAAAACTGGAAACTCACTTTGTTATTGTTTTATTACCAATCGTATAAACACAAAAACTATAAATCATACGACTTTTATTATCTTTTTTTAATTTCATCTTACTTTTTCATTATACTTTACGTACGTAAAGTGTGATCGTGTGAAGGCTCCTTAAGGAAATATATTTTGGTTTTAGCTTTTTCCATTTTCAGTGAAGTATCTTTTCAAATGCTTTAAAGGAGAAAATTATTAAAAATCCGAAATCTTAATTATTAATATATTTTATTGCTTTTTTCCTAATTTTAAAGGTTATTTTTTACCACTCACGCCGAAAGAATTTTGAATGGGGAGAAAATGTGTGGTTTTGGTAAAATTTGTGAAAATTGTTCTGAATTATAAAATTTGAATGTAGATTTAAATTTCGACGTATTAATTTCAGGGGTTAAAAGCATATACAATATTAATTGATCTATAGATTTAATATTATAAATAAGGCAACGCTGGGTACAAAAATCTAGTATATATATTATAAATTTCAACAAACTTACTAGTTTATTTGTTTGTCCGTAAATCACGCCAAAAGGATGAACCAATTTTCTTTAAATTTGGAACATAGACAGAAGCGTCAATAGGCTATATAACAAAAAACGGGAAAAATTAGTACTTTTTTTGCATAAAAACTTATTTTTGGTTATTTTTATGCGAAAATATTTTCGATTAAGCATTCTAAAAGTCAGAAGTATGTATTAGCAAAGATGCGTTGTGAAAGTTGGATCAAAACTGGTATCAAAAATTGGGAAAAGGGCGAAAACTGCGAAAATCAGTACTTTTGTGCTTGAAACCAGATTTTTGTATATTCTAACGCGAAATTATTTGCGATTTAGCTTTATATAGTGGAAAAATTTTTTATTAGCAAAGATCCGTTGTAAAAGTTTGGTCAAAATGGGTAAATAAAGGAGAAATGGTGAAAAACGGAAAGAAGTACTGTTTTTGTCCATTGGGAAAAATTCGACTTTTATTTTAGATTTTACGTACGTAAAGTGTGATTGTGTGAAGGCCGCTCAAGGAAATAATTTTTGGTTTTAGCTTTCTCAATTTTTTGTGAAGTACCTTTTCAAATGCTTGTAAGAGTTTAAATCATGCACTAAAGGAGAAAATTATTAAAAATTCGAATGTTTAAGTAGTATTAATATTTTAATTGCTTTGATGCTAATTTTAAAGGTAATTTATTTTTTTACCACTCAAACCCAATGAATTTTGTATAATCTGTATGTAGATTCAAATTTCAACACATTAATTTCAGGGGTAAAAAGCAAGGACAATATTAATTGATCTATAGATTTATCTAGATCAAATGGAGCTTCGCTTCCCTAATCGAAATTAATTATTGTAAAATGCAGAAACAAAACACCATCAGTTATCTAATGCACTTACCTTTCTTTTATCAATAAGCTCTTTTGTTACATTTATTGCTTTTTTTCTTGCATTGTTTGTTGTTTAGTTCAAGCATACATACGTGTGACTTTTGTCACAGGGTATACAGAGACGTCACGAGCAAAAAGCTATTTTCCTCTCTTTTGCACAAAACGAATTCAATGATTTTTTTAGCTGTATTTTATATACCTCTTCTCACCAAACAATTTCAAAATCAAACAAAATCTGATTTTAGACTTTTTCAAATGTCAAAAGTGACATCTCTGTATACTTTGTGCTTTTGTTTATATGTATTAGTAACAACTTTAAACGCTTATAACTCCTACATTTCTTAACCTATTTTATTTATATATATTGTGCACATCTAAGAACAAAATTCTTTATAATATATATTATTTCTGCTAATATTGGATGTATACTGTAGGAGTAAAAGGGGGTCACAAAAAATCGCCTAGCCTATTAATTATATAGATAAATCATTTAAAATAAAAATACCGCTAAATTTAACAGCAGAACATATCATTTCCAACAGAGTTGGCACTTATTAATAGTGTTGACACAATAGGCAGTTTTTTTATCATAATGACCACATTTTATGGCTCCTTTAAATTACATCATTGTGAAACCTTTTCCCTATCCTCTGACCAATAATTTCTTGTGATATTGGTGTTATATATTGTTAAATCGGAAAATTTGTTATACCGTAATTATTTTCTAATAAGTTTTCTTTACTTAATGGACAAAAAACAATCAAATTAATGTATGAAATTATTACCTTAAATTACTAAGAACAACGCACAAGTTTTTCCACTTTGGACATCTAGAGTGTTTGTTTTCTAACAACTTTAATTTCAAAAATTTAATTTTATTTGTTAGATCCAAATTCAATCTTAAAGATAAAATTAAACACTTTTTAGGAAAAAAAACTGAACTTGAGAATGGATAACTGAGTCTCATGCTGATAATTTCAAACCCCTGGAATAATTGTGCCATATTGGGATATCTTCGTCCTCCTCGAAATAATTTATTATGCTGTAAATTAGTATTAATTCAATGTATTCTCTTTTAACTTTATTCAAACAAAAGTTATCATTAAATTCACATCTAACGAATTAAGGCTTTTTAGATTTTTATATTGTGTGGAATTGAGTTAGACAGGTCAGATATGCAGAATGTTTAAAATTAGGAATATGAACGACTTCTTTAATTTTTACATTATATTCTAATTGCTCAATTACGTTTTTGACATTAACAATATCAATATAAAGTGAAAACTGGATTTTTTATGTATTTTTCTTTTAATTGATAAGCGAGTATAAAATTTCTTACACGTTCGCTATTTAAGAGTTAATGTCCAAATTTGGATTTTCGTTATATCGGAATTTCGTTAAAGTGAGATTCGGTATAACGGGATTTGCCTGTAATTAGAATAACAGTGATATTATTCATAATTTTTCTGTATAATATGGATATTAATAATTTTCTAAAAATTTACTATAAATCAATTGTTTTTTCGAAAATATAGAAAAAAACAAACTGTCATATTACAGTGTGTACTTTTATGTTTTTAATTACGATGAAGTTAGCAAGGATCACCAGGTAAAGCTAGTTTGTTATAATATACTTAGTTTGATTTGATAAAAACTATTTTTATTTTGTAACAAGTAAAAATAAGAAATTCATTTTTATTTATTAATTATTAATTTACAGTTTTATAACACTCTTATAGAATGTTTTTTAATAATCACATTAAATTTTATTAAAAAAAAATATTACAAAAATGTCTTAGTGATATTATAAAGCAATTAGTTCTGTGTTTTAAAATAAATTCATTAATTTTCTATAAAATTTTTATAAGGAAAATCAAGTTAAAATCATATAGCATTACATGGATAAAATTATAAATACAAAGAATTTAATTATTAAAAAAATTAAAAAATATTTTAAAATTTTCCAATGTCAAATTACAGATTATTATTTATATAGAATTCATTCATATTTTACAAGAAAAAGCTATTAAGTTACAATAAGAAAAATTTATATTTCATGTTTTTTTTTTAAATATGTGCACATATTTAAAAATTAAAGAGCAAAAATGAATATTAAAAAAAGAATAACATTTAAACTAACAATACTGTTTCATATTATTTTATATGTTTATCAGTATTATTTTATGTCATTCAGAAAATTATTTTTTAGATCAATGAAAACAAATTTAATAAAATAAAAATGGCAATGTTTAATTATTCAATTTCTTTGCCAGTATAGGTATTAAAAATTACAATATACTAATATTTTAATTTTTAACAACAAAAAAATTAACACAAATTTAATTATATATTACAAAAAAGTCTTAGTTTGTTAGTCATTTTTTATAAATTAATTAAGAATATTATCTGCAGCGATATTAAAAGCATCTAAGATGATACCCATTGGAGTTGATGGATTTAAAGTCACCATTGTGTTAGTGACTTTATTTTTCAAATTTCGTAAACGCAACGATGCATGTACAAATGTCACTGGAAAAAATAATAATATAAAAATTAGTATATATGGATATAAATTGTTTGATTTTAATTTTATATTAGAAACAGAATAAACAACAAAAATGTTATAAATTAGCCATAAGTAAGTAAGTAAGTAGGTAAGTAAGTAAGTAACTAAGTAATTAAGTAAGTAATTGTAATTTAGGGCATGTAATTTAGGGCATTGATTAAAATTAAAAAAAAAAATTAATTACACATAATCGTAATTTCTAAATCTTAATTACGTCCATAAAAATAATAATATAAAAATTAGTATATATGGATATAAATTGTTTGATTTTAATTTTATATTAGAAACAGAATAAGCAACAAAAATGTTATAAATTAGCCATAAGTAAGTAAGTATGTAAGTAAGTAAGTAACTAAGTAAGTAATTAAGTAAGTAAGTAATTGTAATTTAGGGCATTCTCGAAATTGATTAAAATTAGAAAAAAAATTAAATTACACATAATCGTAATTTCCAAACTTTAATTACGTATATAAATTATTTGTAAAATAACAAGTAAAAATAAGTTTCAAACTTGTTTTTTTATGTCATTCGTCGTAAAAATAAAATAACTTAAAAAAATATTTTTTTATACACTATGGTGAAGATAGCACTATTATTTGTTTATATTAAAATACTTTTTTAATGCCATCTTTAATTTTTTCCGAGCTTTCAAGAAAACAATAAAAAAAGTCGGACACCCAATACACATGTACATACTCCGCTGTCTTGCTAACTACTAAACAAAAGAAAATACGAATGTGTGTGTTGTTAATCGAAAAATAAATTGATTCCGATGATAATCCCCTTTGATATTTTTGAGTACAAGTAAAAAAAACAGAAAACGTTAACAAAACAATGCATGTTTTATAAAAAAAGAAGACAATTGCAAATTTAATATGAAAATTAATGAAAACTTACATTATGTTTATTTTAATAAAAATTGTAATATATTTTTTTTTTTTTTTTGCAACAGCTGTTTACACTTTTGCTTTCTTGCTCAAGTTTAGACCACCTTTATTGGGCGCTTAAACAAGCAAACAAAATTAGCTGATGAAGTTTTCAAAAACAACTTTCTAAGATTAATTTTAATTTAATTTCTGATCCTTCACGTAGAGATTGGCCCTAAATAATATTTTTAAATAACACCTAAACAATAAATACCAATTGTATGTTAAATCCGTTGACAAACATAACTAATGCTCTGTGTATTAGTTATTTAGATTATGTTATAAATACAAAGAAAATAAATTATTTATACACATTCATGTTTATTTTTTATTTTTTTTTTTTTTTTGTAAAACTATCAATTTCATTGGAAAAACTACGAAGTTTTTTTACTACTATAAGTAACTATTACATTTGCATATTATTTTATTTTTAAGATTTTTATTTTTTATTTTTAATATCATTATATATAGTTTAATTGGCCTATGAAGGCTTTTATATTACTCTGTTTGGATAAAAAAATAAAAAATGGGGCTTCAAAAACAACTTCAAAAAGGTATTCAAGTGTTTCAGAAGAAGGTTGAAGGTTAAATAATTAAATGATAAAGTATTACAGCTTGAGAAACAAAATGATGTTCTCTAATGATCTATACTAGAGACTGTATTATGTCTAGTGTTTTTAAAACCAACCTAATATTTCTTAGAGAGGTTATTGGTGGTCGGGTGGTCAAATTATACCTTTCCCGGAAAATGTGGGAGGAAAAGAAAATAAAAAAAATATGTTGCTACTGTTAAAAGTGTAAAACTATCTGGTTCGAGTAATTCATTGCAACCTTCAAGTTATATTTAGTAGTAGTAGTCTTATTAATTTTATTTTATTATTTAAAACAATTTTAGTTAATATAATATTCATTTGCAATTTTTATATAAATTTTGTTTTATAGGGCCTTAAAAAATTTATTAATTTTCTGGTAAAAAGTAAGATCTTATTCAATTGATAATTATATAATTTAAATTGCGTTAGAAAGTTCAAGGTGAAGGTAGATTATAGATCAACAGAATTTGGTGTCTTTGTGTGTATTTTTGTTGAAATTAATTTTGATTGGTGCGGTTTATCTTCCTTATAGTGGGAATGATAACGTAAGGTTGCGGAGGAATGGTATAGTTGTTAACTACTATAATGTTTTTATAGTGGGTCATTTTAATAATAACCTGTTTAATCATCTAATTCCTATGTAGTCCATTCTTAATGTAGGAGTTTGGATCTTTTCTGTGTACATTAATATACACATTTTGATCTTTCGAGTTGTTCTACATCTTTATAAGATTTCTTTTATTGATGTTACACACGGAATGACAATGTTATATATACCGATTATCACCGCTGATGGTGGTGGAGTATATAATAAGAATGACAGAGTCAACTTTACAAAAATCAACTTTTTTCGTTTGAGTTTATGATGCCTTTTCTTACGAATCTACATGAAATATAAAAATCTATTTAGTAGTAGAAGGCAAAAAATATTTTAATTTATTTCTTACTAACATACGAAAATACAAACGATTTCATTTTGATGGAAATAATATTTTAAACATTTTTATCCAATTTGAAATATAAAAGTCAAATATCTGAATGTAGGTGTCTAGTGTTTAAAATATAAAGTATCTGTTAAATTTTTTTATGTAATTAAAAAAAAATTTTAAAATTATATTATTTACGATATTTTTCGTGTATATTATAAGTTTGTATACGTTAATAAACAAAAAGCAATGTCTTATGAAAAATGTACCAAAAATAGATACAATTTTAACCCCTTAAACGTCCGAATATCCAAAAAGTACATAGATTTTCTTAAGTTATGAATAAGTCAAAAATATTTTTTGGTATGTTCACTGGTTAAAGAGATACATTGGGTGCAAAGAAGTACCAAAATACAGTTTTTACCAGTTTATTATTTTAAATTTAACACAAAAAATCCAAAAAAGTAAAAATATTTAAAAATCTTCTTGATTTTAAGATAGGTCATTATTTGGGAATTAAAAGTAATTTTTGTTAAAAAGTCCTCTATAATATTAAAACGTAATAGTATTAACGTTAACGTGTAAGTCATAAGAAAAGGTAAATAATATAAAAAAGTTTTAGGTTTTCCCATTTTTAAAATTTGTTTTATGTTTTTGGGTTAGATTTTTTAAATTTTTAACTTGTGTTAAATTTAACTTTAAAATTATTTTTCCTGCTTATCAATTTTTCATGTTTATATATATTATATAAAAGAAGTTAAATAACTTTAATTAGAGATACTAATAATCAAATTCCTAGAAAAAATTATTCTCAATACAAAATAAAGTCGTTTCTATTATTTTTTCCACCACTGTATATAAACTTAAAATGTCTATAACTGAAGAACTAAAAAATTTTGAGCAAAAGATAATAGAATTCCTTGAACTGAAAAGTTTATAATTGCTAATTTTTTCCAAATTTCAGAATAATACCCAATGTACAGTATTGTTCTAAACCTAAGCTTTTTTTGGCATTGTATACAAAGTGATATATTTTCTATTTGATTTGATTTATTAAAAATTATATTATTGATAATAATTATATTATGTGTTTACATAATAATAACAACAACAAAAATTTAATTCCATTTGGCTGTGAATTATAAGAAAATAATAACTGAATTAACTCCATAAATAGCTGTTCGAAACTTAAGCAACTTTTTGATCTTCTTATAAAATCTTCGGTCCTTTTGAGTTCCAAACACCTTTATGGAATAGATTAGTTTCTAGCGTAGTTCGTAATGAATCCCAAGCGGATTTTAAGCCATTCGCAAGCTGCAATGTTTTCTAAAACTGTGAGTTTAGACCCAGCGCTTCAGAATGCCGAACAGCATATCTAAGTGACTTGAGACTCGGAAGATTTTGATGGCCAATCAAATAATTTGGGTCCCATTAATCGATAACTTCTCTAAAACCAAAGGTTTTGGTTCATTATCATGCTAAAAACCGCAATGAAGTAAGTTGTTCTGTTCGTTGTTCTCAATCATATTGTTGTCGAAAAACGTCCCAAGAAGAAAAACAATACAACTCTGTTTGTGTTTCACCATCAGGACTAACCCTTCTCTTAAAAAAATATTGCTACACCCTTAAATTTTTGCTCACCATTCATTATTGGGCCTTCACTAAAAGAATATGTTATAGTATTTCCTTCAGCCTTTGGGCCATACATACTCTGTCTGAATTTAAGAAGAAAAATGTGGATCGGTTTATAAATAAAACTGTTTTTTATTAGCCTTGCATATTCTATTTCAATATCCTACTTAAAATTGTACAGAATTTGTAAACAAATTTCTTTAAGTAAACTATGTGCCATATCACTGCGGGATTCATATGCGGTTACATGATCGTACATTAAAGGCTTAAAAAACATGGAAGTTAAACAATTAAGGTTGTGGGGAAGATTTTTGGTGAGTAGAGAAAGTCGTGATGTTGAAATTCAAATAAAATTGGATTGTTTTACTTTCTGGGACATTTTTGGCCAACAAAATGAACCATAGGATTAAGTACATTGAACAGAACAACTTACTTTATTGCGATTTTCAGCATGATAATGAACCAAAGCCTTTTGAAAAGTTGATCTAAGAGTAGTTATCGAGTAATGGGACCCAAACTCTTTGATTGTCCATCAAAATCGCCCGACTCAAGTCCGCTAAAATCCGCTTGGGATTCATTACAAACTACACTTGTAACTAATCTATTCCATAATGGTGTTTGGAACTCAAAAGGACCGAAGATTTTATAAGATCAAAAAGTTGCTTAAGTTTCGAACAGCTATTTATGGAGTCAATTCAGTTATTATTTTCTTGTGTAATTCACAGCCAAATGGAATTAAACTTTTGTTGTTGTTATTATAATTTAGACACATATTTTTATTATTATCATTAATATAATTTTGAATAAATCAATTAAAATAGAAAATATAGCACATTGTATACAATGCCAAAAACAAGTTGCTTAGGTTTCGAACAATACTGTATGTATATTAGTTACATAGCCTATGAACTAAAAAATAGGGAAGTTCTACTTTAGTGTTGGAGTTACTTTATGAATGTCGCCAAATATGTACTTTTTACATATGAAATGGTAATAAGTAAAAAATTTACGTTCAGAAGTGGTATTTTAATCAAAGCATACTTATTACTTTGAAATGATTATTATTATGATACTTTGGAACCAATCACTGGCTAATTTTTCGGGTCAATAAAATAATTTTCATGTCTTATAAAATAAAAACTGGTTTAGGGATCTAGGTTTTTAAACTATAATATATTATTTTATTAATGTATATTGTACTTACAAGAAAATGGTAGAAGTAACGTGAAACTTGTTAGCAAAACTGCATCAATCCAATGAAGCAACATATACCCGATTAAAAGCGCGCCGGCTAGGAAATACCATTTTTGATTTGGATTGATGGCGTTGCGTAGTTGTACTCCAACAAGCCATATTTTACCACTGAAGAGGTGCAAAATTATAGCGATGACAATGGCTTGAACCAAAAGGCCGCATATAATTTTGAGCGGATTAAATATCATCATCAGTGCGTACACAGAGAAAAATATTAAAAAATAATTTGTCTGATAATAAAGTAGATTTTTAACCACGCGATTTCCCCATTTGTCGTAATCCTTAAGATTAGGCAGCTGGAAACGAGCGGAGCCTAAAATAAAGTCATTTAAGGTACGCAATGGAGGTATCTCTAAGTTTTGTATAACATCCGATGAATCAGTAGTCATTGTAGCCTTTTCGATATAACTTAGTCTGAATGCGAAATAATATGTAAGAAGTTTTTTAAAAACTGATTTCTTATTATAAAATTTACGAACAAAACACAATTCTTGCAATTTCTAGTTCACGTATTATACGAATGATTCACAATCTGACGCCGCACACTAGATTAATTTAAAAATTTGTGCGTCTGTTAACAATGTTGCAAACCCTCTTTTAAAGAAAAACCGCCAACTTGTTAAAAAACGCAGAACTATTTTTTTCTACATTATACCACGTTTCCACGTGATTTAAAAATCTGGGTAATATTTTATTTGAAATACTTGAACGTATTCAGAGCAAATAACAATTTTTTTAATGCCGAAGAAATATATTATTGGTAATGTGTTTATTAGTTAAAAAATTTTAATTTTGTACTTTTTTATTAAATGTGTCTATTTCCCTTATAGATGTTAATATTATATATTTATCAAATTATAATATTATATATTATGATACAAAATTTTCAAAAAAGTAAAAAAATAAGAATATTTTTTTACTGTAAAGGGGAAAATTAAATACAGTTCAACATTGTTGTGTTGTTAAAATCACAATCACCTCTGCAGGTTTTTTGGTACTAACATTTTTTTTAATTTTCCCTATATTCGCTTCTTTGGAAGTTCTTTCTTACCTGCTTTTATTCGGATTTTTTTAAAAAATATGTTACTTCATTGTCATAAACCGATTGTCTGTAACCGATATTATTTATCATGATAACAATTTGACGTTTATCATAATAAAAATTTGTCTAGACATTGGGAAAGCAAATCTTGTTAAAAAAACATATCCACTATATTCGCTCAAAATGCCTGGCATAATTAAAATTCATTTAAGACATTATGATTATTATAAAAATTTTGAAATTAAACTGCACTTTTTGATCATTAATTAATTCTAACATGAATTTCAATTTTGATTACTATAGCAATAAACTTCATGTTCATCATTATTCACCAATTTTAAAATGTACAAAAACAAAATTCTATAAACGTTTTTCAGTAAAATTACGTTTGTTATCAAGACAACATTTTCTAAACAATTGCTAAGACAACAAGATGCTATAACGCTTAAAATCCCTATAAGAACAGTGACAGTCATTTGACCGGTCAATTGACTGACTCTACTGAGAATGTATCCATCATTGCGTAGAACAAAACTCCCATCACTTTCTTAAGGGCAATATGTAAAAAGTGATGGAATCATTTGTGTACATGTGATGTTGCATCACCCTCACACTTATGAATTCGATAGACTTTAAAACATATATTTTTGCTGCTCACTCTATTGTTGCTTACAAATCAAGGGTGATGGAAATGTTAATCACGATTGAGTAATCATTCTTTATGGATATATCCATCACAGTTGACCAATCACACTTGATGAATTTATCCGTTAAATCTGACGGCTATACCAATTTATAATAAAACACAATTTATTAACATTTTAAGATGTATATTTTTTTTTAATTTTATTAATATACGTAGTAAGCATATACATAAATTAACTATCATTTTACCATTTTACATACTTCACAGAATGTAAAATCCTCTTATGCTCCTTTTAATTTGTGGAAATAAATTGTCTGTAAAGAAATACATATAAATATTGAAATATAAAAATTAAAAGTAAATATGTATTCATATTACCACAGATAGAATAAACTCCGAAGTGTATATTCTCAGCTTCACTTCCTGCACCGTTTTTTAATTCAGTTTATAATAAATCTATTTACTTTTAATAATTTTAGTCTTAAATTTTTTAATTTTTCTTTTCTTGATCTTTGGCTTTCACGGAAATAATTAATTTATACGACGGAAAACACAGTAACAGTCAGATGTAGTTGTTACACTCTTTCATATACAAATGAAACCCTTTATCACACATTGTGTACATCAACAGTAATTTTACCGGTCATTTGAACGTCATTATTGATGGAATTATCCATTAACTATTTTTTTTAGCAAATTTTTAAAGAAAAATGTTGCAAGTGTATTAGTAAAATCATTTTGTATGTGTTAGTTTCGGTCATACATTTCTTGTAGGGATGCCAACTGTACCAGCCAATTTTTATCATGATAACAATTTGACGTTTAGCTTAACATAATTATTTCTAATATAGATAAGGTTTCACAATCAAATGTATATCGTAACACCTTAATTCAAAAACGTAATTCTTTGACTTGATGAAATGCCGACTTTTCAAATTTTTTTGGCTTTTATGAATTTTTGAATTTTATCGACCTTTTCCAAAAAAAAATAAATATTTGAATGCAATAATAAAAAAGTCAAAAACGAAATATAAAATTCGTACAGGTAGAAACTTTCAGTTAGAATAAAATAAGTGATGTATAAGTTATGTCAAAAAACACAATATACGTAAAGCAAAATAATGAGGAATTACAAATGTTTCAGTTTTTTTTTTAATTAAATATAAAAAATATTTTACTTGATTTAAATGCGTGTGAACAAATAAATAATTTGAATAACAATAACAATACATAACAAAAGAACGTGGGTTACAACAATTACAAAATCTTTGGTAATGAAAATCAACGACTTTTGGATTGTCGGGGATGCCACTTGCAAAAAATTTGACGTTTCAAAGGTATTTCAATACAGAGTAAAAATTTTAGAAATTTTCTGCAAGAAGATGTTAGTGATAAACAAACAAAATTAAAGAAAAACCGTTTTTGATATACTACTGTTATCGAAATCCAGGGATGCCAATTGCGAAAAATTTGAAGTTTCTATAATCTATCAATACAAAGTAAAAATTTGTGAAAAAACTGACAAATTTAGGATTTATGAAAACGGTAAACGGTTTCGACAACTTCGTGTAAGATACGTTTTTTATAATTAAGAAAGACCAAAATACGGTTCTGATAATGTATTATCAGAACCGTAAATTTAGTTAAAAATTGAACTGTTGGCTATCTCTATTTTTTAAATCGTTTGTTTACTTTTTTTGATTAATATTATGTAGGAGTTATTACTGCGGTTGATTTACAAACACCTTAATAATGAAATTAAATTAATGGGTGCGGATAATTTTTGTACATCAACCCAACAAGAACAGTGACAATCATTTGATCGGTCATTTGACTGGCACTACTGATGTATTATTTCTATCACAGCGTAAAGCAAAGTTTCTATCAGTTTCTTAAGGCAAATGGACAAAAGTGATGGAAACATTTGTGTACATGGGATTTTCCTTCTCCCTTGCATTTATGAATTCTATCGACTTTAAAACATATATTTGAGCTGCTCACTCTTTTGCTTTTTACCCATCAAGGATGATGGAAATGTTAGTCACGATTGACTAATCATTCTTTATTGATATATCCATCAGAGTTGACCAATCACACTTGATGAATTTATCCGTCAAATCTGACGGCTATACCAATTTATAATAAAACACAATTTATTAACATTTTGAGATATATATTTTTTAATTTTATTAATATACATAGTAAGCATATACATAAATTAACTATCATTTTACCATTTTACATACCTCGCAAAATGTAAAATCCTCTTATACTCCTTTTAATTTGTGGAAATAAATTGTCTGTAAAGAAATATATATAAATATTGAAATATAAAAATTAAAAGTAAATATGTATTCATATTACCAAAGATAGAATAAACTTCGAAGAATATATTCTCAGCTCCACTTCCTGCACCGTTTTTAAATTCAGTTTATAATAAATCTATTTACTTTTAATAATTTTAGTCTTAAATTTTTTAATTTTTCGCTTCTTGATCTTTGGCTTTCACCGAAATAATTAATTTATAAGACGGAAAACACAGTAACTGTCAAATGCAGTTGTTACACTCTTTCATATGTAAATGAAACCCTTTATTACACATTGTGTACATCAACAGTCATTTTACCGGTCATTTGAACATCATTATTGATGGAATTATCCGTTAACTATTTTTTTTAGCAATTTTTAAAGAAAAATGTTGCAAGTGTGTTAGTAAAATCATTTTGTACGTGTTAGTTTCGGTCATACATTTCTTGTAGGGTAAGTAGTGCGTTTGAAATCCGTGTATGTCACTTGCGAAAAATTAGACAATTCTAGGGTCTTTCAATATAAAGTGAAAATTTTGAGGAAATAACTTTATGTAGGATATGTTTTTATTTATGTCCAATATATTCACAATACTTAAATATAATAAAAGAGCAATATTAAATTAGGATCCCAAGTTGTTGCTCAAATCATATGTGATAAAAAAAAAATAAATTTATTTAAAAATTGAATTGCTGACAGCTTTTCGAAAAAGTCCACATATTTGCAGTCATATGTTTACCCTTTTTGTTGATAAAAATTGTGCACTTGCTAATACTGATTTTCACACACATGTGTAAATGATGAAAAAATGTTGTTGAATGCGATTTATAAAAGTTATTAAGTTAAATTCCCTACAAGTATGACCGTAACTAACACATACAAAATGATTTTACTAACACACTTGCAACATTTTTCTTTAAAAATTGCAAAAAAATAGTTAACGGATAATTCCATCAATAATCACGTTCAAATGACCGGTAAAATGACTGTTGATGTTCACAATGTGTGACAAAGGGTTTCATTTGCATATGAAAGAGTGTAACAACTGCATTTGACTGTTACTGTGTTTTCCGTCTTACAAATGACGGTCACCGTTCTTGCAGGGTAGATATTCTTGTGGAAAACCGTTTTCGTTTTTAGAAACCGCTCATTTCACTTGTTGCTGAAAGAACCTAGAAACGTCTAATTTTTCGTAAGTGACATCCCCGGATTTTTATTGAACTATCGAAACCCGTTTTCCGTTTGCAAAAATCGCTAATTTTGTCTGATTTTTTTCACTAACAACTTTTTGCCGAAAATCTAAAAATTATTCATTTAGTATTTATAGACCACAGAAACGTCTAATTTTTCGAAAGTGACATCCCCGCTTTTCGATAGAACTAGTTATTCACTATCGAAATCCCTTTTCCGTTTTCAGAAACCGCTAATTTTGTCGGATATTTTCACTAACAATACCTTTGTGATTGTTTTGTTTATATTTTTTGTTATTGTTGAGAAGCAAGTGCTTTTGTTATGTATTGTTATACCAACAACAACATTCTTTTACATATGTTTAAATAAAAGAAGTTATCAAGTGGTTGATTTTCAAATATTTATTTGTTCACATGTGTTGTAAATTTATTCGGCAACTTCAGTTCATCGCCATTTTGTTTTTTTAATTCATTAATTTGTAATTTTTGCAAGATTTGTGTGTGTATATTACAATAATACGTTTGTTACGTTATTTTAAGAAATTAAGTTATATAATTTCAATTTATTTGCATTTTTTGTTTGATCAATGAAAACATACTGTTGTATCGTGTGACCGGTGTATAAACTAAAAAAACTAAAGTTTTATACTTTTTGACCTTTTTCTACATTTCGACCTTTTTTATTGACGATAGTCGAGTTGTCGGCTTTTAGAATAAAATATATAGTCGACTTAGACTTTTGACTTCTTCTACAAAAATATCACGAACATAAGGAAAACAAACCAACGAAAAAAATACCGTTATTAAAACAACCCTTCAATAAAACAGCAAATCCTTACAGCTGTTTTTGATTGATGTGTGGTGAGTTTCTGAAAAAAACGTAAACAAATAAAAGAAAAACAAATTACTAACCAAATTCATTTTGCTGTAAAAAAAATTTTGTTGATGTGAACGATGAAATCCAGTAGAAAGTAATGCCATCCGATTTCTATATGTGCAACTTAAAGTTCTATATAGATTTTTATCATGCATAAGATCGTCCGATAGCAGTTATAAATCATTTTCTAAATAATGCCGTAATAACTTTCTTTTTAAAAGGTTTGTTGTTATATTACACCCCCTAAAATTATGAAATCCACAAAATAATGTATGCTATCCAATTTCTACGCTTCCAAATTGAAGTTCTATACAGGTTTTAATCGTGCACAATATCGTCTGATAGCAGTTATATTTTATTTTCTACATACGGCCTTTTAATAAAAAACATTTTTTTGTTTTTTATTAAAAGGCATTCTGTAACTATATAGTCTCAAATATATTAATATTTTATAAGATTTGCTCCATTCCACATTTATATACATATTTTAATTGATCAAAAATAATGTTTTAATATAAATAATGCAAGTCATCTGTTTGAAACCTTTCCACGTGCATAAACACACATTATAAATGTAAATAATGAATACCTGTTTTTGAGTGTGTTCCACGTGCAGTAACATATATTTGTAAACAAAAATTACTCACCACACAAATATTATAATTTGATAAAACAACTGTAACGGTTTGTTTTTGACTTTCTTTCCACTTTTTTAAAATTTTCGACTATTTTTGACTTGTTTCTACAATTTTCGAGTTTCTATGTTCTAACCAAAGTAAATTAATAAAGTAGCGACATCTCTTATTGTATAACAACATCTACAACAAACACATGTATTTTGTTTTTAAATTAATCTAAGAATGTGTCAAAATAAAATTTAAGAAAATTTCCTTTAACAACAAAGTGAACAAAACATAAATATAAAATATTACTTTAAAGTTGAAAATATTAAGGATTTAATTATATTATTATATATTATACAATTTATAACACTTTTAAACTACTTTAAAACCACTTTTAATTAATTTTTTCAACTTTTCACAAATTTTAACAAATGTTAACAATTTTCAAAACAAACTTTGACAACTAATTTTATTTTTCTATGGAAATTATAGTTAAAAAAATAGTCAGCTGTTCAAGTGATGCTACTTTATTAATTTACTTTGGTTCTAACATGCTTTTCCTCTGGGACTGGTCACAATAAGTCAAATTTGTGCACAAAGTACAAAAGTTGAAACAAGATATATTAATTATAAGGTAGTGTTATCAGAACAGCTGATCGTTTTTTGCTACTATGTTCATTTTTCGCCGTGGTGTAAAATTAATGTCAAACTTTGTTTACATTTTGTAAATGTCAAACTTTGTTTTAATTTTGGAAATGTCAAATTTGTGATTAAAGACAAAATTTATGTTGTTAAATTCGTTTATGTTTTAAAACCAATAATAATACTACACGAAATTAGTTTTATTTTTAAAAACATCAAATTAAATTACAAACAGATCCAAATTTATAAACATTTTTTGTTTAACAAAAATTGGCTTTGATATATTTGTCAGCTGTTTTTGACATTTTTCCCTGACAGCCAATTCGCCTTCAAGTGCAGGCACAATGTCAAACTACATATAAAAAAAATATAACCAATTCGCTCGGTATTCTGAATTCGCCGATAACTCTACCTTATAAAATTAATATACCTTGAGTTGAAATATATTAAAGTTTGGCGTACTAAAATTAAGAGAAAATAAGGAGTAAAAACTACCAAATTAGTTTGTCGTTTTTGTTGTGTTTAATTGTGATTTGTGTGTATGTAAAAACATTTTCAAATGCGAAAAATATTTTATATTGAATATTTTTTTAAATTTTTAAAACATTTAATTATCTTTTCATAATTTATCAACGCAACGATTGGGCATCACTTTTTTGCGTTGCGTAGCTGTCAGTTGTAGTTCGTAGTAAAGTATTCTACAAGGCGAATTCATACAAGGTGGTGGCAGTTCTGCAACAACATTTTACATGTATTTTGTTTTTGCATTTGGTTTAACTTACGATAAAAATATATTCTGAATTGAATAATGTTTGTTTCAAACGAAAATTCTATTTCGGCATATTAATTTGCAAAATTTAAGTGCGTGCCTGATATCAAATAAGACTTATTTTTTTTTGTGAAAAATAAACATAAAAAGGAACATAATCACGAAAAAATTATATTACAAATGAATGTATTTTTGTTGGAAATGGATATTTCTACTTTTTAGTTAATCTCTTCATCTACATAGTGTTTATATAAAACAATATTGTTCAATTTGTTAGCATTTAATAGATGAATTAACAAGCTGCCGCTGCAGCTTATTATTATTTATTTTTTAGTTAATCACGTTATATAAACAATATTAATATAAAATAATATGATTAATATGTTAACATTAAATAGAAAAAGAATATTTTCTAAAATAAAATGTTTGCAAGCATTTGTATGCAATTATATCATTATTTAAATAAAATTATATGTGTTTAAGAGATGCTTGAGATTTAAGATTTATTATTGAGTGATTTAAAATATATAAGAAGTTTTTCTCCGTTTAATAGAAATTTTTTAAATATAAAAATGTAAACAATATTAAACTTTGACAGCTACGTAAACCGGGCGAATTAAGAAAAATATTATCAGCTAATTATATAATACCGCCCTGTATGAATTCGCCTTGGTATTTTATGATCAATTTTAACTGAGGTGACATTTTGCAGGGTTTTTTTCCATTCTTTTTTAAATGCCCATCGTAAAATAATGAACGTTTAGCCAAGCGCAGAAAGAGAGACTGTTATCGTAGTGGTGAGCAGTGTTACCACAACAATTTTTACAAAAATTCAAATAAAAAATAGCCAAATTAAGAAAAAAGTAAACAAAATTATTCTTATTTGTCTCATTTTTACATTTGGACATTAAAATAACCAATTCATTTTCTGAAGTGGAATTGTAACTAAGTAAAATTTCGTCGATAAACTGGTTTTATGAAGACAGTTTTCTGTAGGGGATGTTATATGAGACGTATGGTCAATAAAATCTGACAGAGATATTTTAGTCCTTTAAAACATGATTATGTTGAATTTTGTTGCTATATTGCAGTACATTATGAGCTTTAAAGTCATTATATACCGATCCTCATAAACTTTGACAAATACATTTCCAAATAAACTTTTTCATATTGAATTTCATCGCTATACATGTATTTTTAAGCAATATAGTAATTTTCTGAATAGGGCATAATATGGGGGTTAGGTGAAATTGTTGACCGATATTTAGCAAGCAAACTGGGTCAACGAAAAATATTTTTGCAAAATATTTCAGTTTTACATTCATAACTTCAGCAATATTTGTAAACTTAATCTATCCAAATTATCCGACAAAGTTGCAATTATACTTTAAATTAAATTTGGAGAACATAATTTACTAAGTACGTAGACTATTCCCACCAAATTCCATAAAAATCGAAATACGAAATACAGTCTACTTCGTTTTTTCATATAAGCACCGCGAGCTCATTACATAAAAAGTTCCTATAGAAATATTAACGAAAGGACGTACGAGTTTGAATCGACCCAAAAAGCAATTTTAAGTTCATGGATGCACCAAAAGGAGAGAGAAGATCCATTATTCACGGTGTTAGATTGGCTAGTGTAAATAAAATAATATTACGGTGTTGTTATGATCATTTAATATGTGGAAAATGTATAGGTACTTTTGCTAAATCCTAAACAAATGAAGATATCGAAAAATACCTTTGTGCACATAAGTATAACCAGTAGATGTACAAATTGCAGTAATAAAATAATTTCGAATAGTAAAATAAAATCCACATATTACCAAAATTCAAAACAGTGACTATAGTTTTTGTACATAGTTGATTTAAAACTAGAGATAAAAGAAGTTTTTTTAATTTTATTTTTAGAATACATAAAAGCAAACAGCATTCAGTTCAATTGTTTGTAAAAAATAACCAAAACGAAAAAATAATTCCCATGTATACATGCAAAATAAAAATAACCAATTTTGGTTAATAATAACCAAAGTGGCAATACTGGTGTTGAGAAAATACAAAAAAAAAAAAACACTTAGAAAAAGTATTTCCTAATTACACTTGTTATGATAACAAGTAAAATGGTAAATTTGTCACATAAAACATATCCAAAGAAAAGAAAAATGTTTATTTCTTCAAAAAGATTACATTTTTTATATAAAATGTTAAAAAAAGTATTATAAATATAGTTTTTATGTATTTTTATTATTATGAATTGCTGAAAAGTTTTTGGAGTGTATGAGTTTTTGCAAGTTACTCTCTTGTTTGCAAATGATGTTGTTGTTTTTACGTATTTTGTTTGCAATTTCTGAAACAAAGCGACATCAACCTACTTTGTTGAATGCTGTCAAGCAAATAAAGATAATTTTTGTAATTTTTACGCTCTTGCAATGAGTTTTATTTTCGATCGGGTTATGTACGTGTGAATTGCCGAAAATCTTCGTAATTAGAACATTATGAACGCGTAACGCTGGTTTAGATGGAGACCAAGGCGAATTCATATATGGTGGTGTTATTCAATCAGCTGATAATTTTTTCCTTAATTTGCCTGGTTTTCCTAGCTGTCAAAGTTTGTTATTGTTTACATTTTTATATTTAAAAATGTCCGTTAAACAAAGAAAAACTTCGTTAATATTTTGAATTTATATTAATATTTCATTTAATTTAAATAATAGCATAATTGGTATGTATACATATAAGGAGTGAGATCGAAAAATTCTTAACACACCAGAAAAAAGTGCGTACTGAAATTATTAAATATTTTCAACTAAACCCAACTTGGTCTTACAAAAAGTTGGCCAAGCATACAAAGGTCTGCCGTCAAACTGTTTCCAATGTTATTAAACAGTACCGGGAGAACTTGTCAGTTGATAGAAAACCTGGTTCAGGTAGAAGGAATAAGAATAAGAAAAATATTTTTTCCATTATATGTTAACATATTACACAATATTGTTTTATATTTTATATTAAAATTGTGTAGATAACGTGATTAACTAAACAAAATCTCTTTCGGAACTCTTAATATTAAAAAACGCATATGAAGTATTTTCCCGGCTGGTGGCAGCTAACTTTTATGTTATGCTTAATTTTGAAATCTTTTAAATGTTAACAAATTAAACAATATTGTTTTATATATACACTATGTAGATAAAGAGATATACTAAAAAAAGTCTGCTCCGGAACGCTTTCTGGTCAAATATTGAAAATTACTCCGCCGGCGTAGGATTATCCATTCGCAACAAATATTCATTCATTCGTAATATAATAATTTCATGAATATGTACTTTTTTATGTTTATTTTTCACAAAAAATTAAGTTTTACTTAACTTCAGGCACTTACTTAAATTTTGCAAATTATTTTTTAATATAATAAAAACATTTTACAAAATTTTTTCATGAAGTGAATTCGCCGTACTTATGGCTTTTGACATATAAGAAAACCAAAAGCAAAAACAAAATACATGGGAAATTTTTTTGTTGCAGAACTGCCACCACCTTATCTGAATTCCCCATTGATGGAGACTAAAAAGGGGTGCGACATTTTTTTGTTAGTGTTGCCATATTTATGATTCTTACATGTTGTTCCTATTATTTTTTAATGAATGTAATGTAAATAAAATTCAAAATATTGCAAGTGGCAGCACTGAATCATGCATTCGAGTGATCGCACACGATCATAGCACTTTGAGTAGAGAATAAAAATAAAGCAAGTGCCAAAAATATGAACGCTTGACAAAAATATACAAAAAAACTCTCAATTTACGATTCGTGCTACTTTGCTACTTCCCTTTCTTCTTTACCCCCTTTGCCAACAAACTTGAGTCGCATGACTCGTGTCGCACGATGGTGTCCCCTCAACTAAAAGTTGTTTATAAAATGTATATAAAATGGCTACAAACAATGATGATAAAATCTAACTGTCAAATATTTATTAAGGATTTTGACAGCCAACGTATATCAATGTTTATGTATAAAAATTAACGGAACTAGTCGGTTTTAGTGACATTTTTGAAAAAAGCCCAATATAGAGCATTTCGAGAGGATAATAGATACAATTTTTTGTCGCCCACGCCTACTTTCGAGTGGGCGTGACTCCATTGTTTAATACATTTTTGACAATATCTCGAAAACTATGTTGTCTACAATAAAACTGATATATAAAATACGGACTTTGGGGTTTCCCGATGAATATATAAAAAATATTTTATTTATTTATATAGCAGGTCTACGGTTGCCCAGTGGGGCAGAATCGAAATTTTTTGGAAATAAATCTGGCATTTCTAAACGGCTGATCCGATCGGTATAAAATTTGGCGTGAGCGTAGCCAAGGAGTATTCGAGTTTAAGTTTTGAAGATGATCCCGCAGATGCCCCAGGGGCGGCGCTGTGGCGGCTCAAAGTAGGGTACCTACGACATGTAAAATTTTTAAACTCGTGCCATTTTTTGTTTTTCACCCAAAAACAAAGATTTCTGAATGCGCTCGACGAGATCTTGAAAAAACATGCTTGGACATACTACTTATCTCTTATAATATCCGAGTTATAGGTATTTAAAAATTTAGTGAAATGGACTTAATTTTTTCTTGTTAGTTAGACAACAAAATGTCCAATAATATACAAAAAATTTCAGATCAATATTATTTACAGATCCAAAAATATACGTTTTTTAATTTAAAAATTAAAAAAATTTTAGATTTTTGCCGTATTTTTTTTTGCCAAAAATGTGTCTTAGCTCTTTTTTAATAAAATAATTATAATTTTACAGTTTTTTAAAAGGTATCCTTCGCAGAACGCTTTGGCGTAAAAAACTCGTCCTATTTTTTGAAAATGTTGCCACTGTGTCCTTCCGAATATGACTTATTTTTTATCAAAACTTCAACTTTGGGCGACATGTTCTAAAATCCCAAAGCAGGGATAAAAAAACTGAAAGCAGTTTTGGAAACCTCAATATGCTTTCTATTTACTCCAAAAGTATTTTTCCAGCCCTGAAAGAAATGTGGACCCTATGGGCAAAAAAGTAAAAAAATCACATTTGGGGATGCCCTTAGACCTTTTTCATATTTAATTTCATATTTTTCATATTTTAGTATTAAATATGACAGAACATATTTAAATCTTATATTTACCTATTTTCTATTTGTTTGCTTATCCTTATAATTTTCAGAAATTTATAACTATTTTTTACCAAATTTTTTTCGACAGATCAATTCGTTCTGTTTCGTTTATGATCATGTAGGTAGAAATATACAGATAATAATAATTTCGATTTATTCACTAATAAGAAATATCAATGACCGAATTACAGGTTATAGTAATATAGTCCTAAATGTTAATAGGTAGACAATTCGTAGTTTTTTTACTTTGGAATACCTGAAAGAATTGGTATATAAGTAAACTTCTCAGATTTTAAGTACCATATTTAATAGATCTACAATTAAGATTATATTAAAGTACGAAGAGTTTTGTTCCATTTTATGGAGTGTATCTTCAAAAGGGCCAGAAAGAATTGAAGTCATTTCAAATTATACAAAAACTACATATAGTAGAAAAGTATACAAAACAGGAATATCAAAATTGAAAACTTTTTGATGTAAAAAGTAAGTCTGTGGATGGAAATCAAAAGAAATTTCGATTAAAATTTTCTAGTTGGATGGAAACTACTACGGAAATCTCAACTTACAACACATCAACAGGAGCGCCTACGAAGACTTATATTCAAGGTCAAAAAAAGAGGGTCACACAAAAATTTTTTTCAATCTCTAATGAGGAAATTGCTGATACATTTAACGAAATGCTGAAAAAGAAAAACCAACCTATGGATGCAGTCCATATTCCAACTATTCTTCCTAATGCATCACCAAAACGACTTAAGCGAATTGTGGAACTGGGTCTCAGTCGAAATAAGTACCAAATATTAAGGAAAGCTCTGCATGAAAAAGGACACAATATATTACCATCATACAAGGCGATTCAGGAAAAAAACAAACTATCCTACCATCACCTATTGCTGTTAATGATGTGGAAGCTTGTATTGACATATCATCTTTGCTCGAAAACACAGCATCAAAAATTGTGTCAGACTTTTCAGAAGACCAACTAAGGAAAATTCATAACTGTGATGTTGTCTTAATGTGTAAGTGGGGATGTGACGGTTTATCAGCACTTCCAGAATACAAACAAGCTTGTGAAAGTCGGACATTAGCAGACTACAAGCATCGGAAATTCATTTGAAGATATATGGATCAATACAACTCCGAGTTCAAAAAATTTTTGTAGACTCATTAAATTTGAATATATAAATGAGTCAAAGAAAACAACAAAAGATTTAGTGTAATATTTAAAAGATGAAATAAATGCACTGGAGCCCATTTGCATAAAAATAAAGGAATTCTATATTAACGTATCATGTCAGCTAAGCTTAACAATGATTGATGGAAAGGTCAGCAATGCCATAACAGAAACTTCTTCCTTCTGGAGATGCTCAATATGTAATGAGAAAAAGTCGCAATTCTCAAATAAAAACAAAAGCAGAAGTATTAATGAAGAATTCCTGTCTTTCGGAATTTCACCACTTCATGCCAGAATACGATTTTTGGATTACTTTTTACACATAGCATACGACCTCAAATATAGAAGTGTGCCAGCGAATCTTACTAAATCAACAAAAAATAATGAAGAATTGAAAGAACTTAGAGCTGCGGAAAAAAGCAGAATCCAAGAAGAATTTAAAGTTCAGATGGGATTAAACATCGACAATTCACTTCCAACTTGCGGTAGTACAAATGACGGTAATACGGCGAGAAGGTTTTTCCGTGATTTTTAAATTACTTCAAAAATAACTGGAATCGACAAGGAGTTGCTTCGAAGAGTTAACACTATTTTAATGGCACTGAATAGTAAACATAAAATTAATGGAAATCAATTTGTGGAATATACATCTAAAATTTCTAAATTACATGTATCTCTGTATCCATGGAGGGAACTAACACCAACAGTACACAAAGTATTGTGCCATGGTCAAATAATAATTGAATCGAATATTCTTCCAGTTGGAGAGTTAACAAAAGAAGCCCAGGAAGCGAGGAATCGAGATTTTAAGCAGTTCAACTATTCAGCTCAAGAAAATACTCCAGACAATCACAGAATGAAGATATTTTTAATAGTTTACTTCTATCTTCTGATCCTGTTCTTTCAACTATGCGAAAAAGATGAATTTGTTATGAAACTCTATCATCTCAAAACAAGGAAGATTTAAAGGACTTATATTACCTTCTGGATATGTATACCGATATGACAGATTATTTTATAACAAATAAGTAGTGTTAGGAATTAACTATATAAGTAAGTTGTTATAGTCTTTAATAAAATAATTAACTAAATAATTTTTAAAAATTGTCCAAATATTTTATTCAACACCAAATGTATGTTCTGTCATACTTAATACTAAAATATGAAAAAGATGAAATTAAAGGACACAGGATTAAAAAAACATATTTTTGAATGTAATTGAGATATTGGCTTGAAATTTTTTGAAAAGGGTCGAGAATTTCCATATCTAACTAAAAAATGATATTAAGGGATAAATATGGACTAAATTGTTGTAGCTATCTGCGACCCTATTAAAATTTTGATATAAATCATAGTTTTAGAAATTTAACAAATATATAATATAAGACAAAATCTTTATTTATGAACAAAACTCAATGAAATTTTCAAAGCTTGTTAAATTTGTCATTTCAAATATGAAAAGGGCATCCGAAATTCAAGTTTTTTACGCCAAAGCGTTCTGCGTAAAGATACATTTTAGAAAACTATAAAATTGTTATATATTCTTAAAGAACATTTTATTTTATTAATAAAAGAGTTAAGACACATTTTTGGCAAAAAAAAACGGCAAAAATCTAAATTTTTTTGAATTTATAAATTAAAAAACGTATATTTTTGGATCTGTAAACGATATTGCTCTTTTGTATATTATTGTATTTTTTGTATATTATTGGAAATTTTGTTGTCTAAGTAACAAAAAATTGAGTCCATTTGGTCCAAAATTACGCCCGGTATTCAGAAAAAGGCGGACCAAGATACGGTAAATTTTGTATCACTAAATTTTCAAATACCTATAACTCGGATATTATAAGAGATAAGTAGTATGTCCAAGCATGTTTTTTCAAGATCTCGTCGAGCGCTTTCAGAAAATTTGGATGAAAAACAGAAAAATGGCTCGAGTTTAAAAATTTTACATGGCGTAGGTACCCTACTTTGAGCCGCCACAGCGCCGTCCCTGGGACATCTGCAGGTTTCATCTTCAAAACTTAAATTCGAATACTCCTTGGCTACGCTCACGCCAAATTTTATACCGAACGGATGAGTCGTTTAGAAATGCCAGATTTATTTCCAAAAAATTTTGATTCTGCCCCACTGTGGGTCGGACGCAAAGATTTTTCCCTCACCGGCTTCGCTTACTAGATTTCCTAAAAAGCCGGACTACGACCAAAAGTAAGGATTTTCGCCACTATGGTATGTCCAACACCGGCTTCGCTTAATAAAGATTTCCTGAATAGACGGCCTTCGGCAAGGCGTTCTCCTCCATAAAAGTAGATTCATCTAAATATTCATCTGATAAATATTTATCTGAAGTACAAACTGATTGTAACAGTACTTGTGAATCTTCTAATTCATTGTAGGCATTTGAAATTTCATTTTCTATTGTAGTATTTAAAATAGTTTGAAACGTTTCATCCTCTTCGTGTATTTCGCAATTACCTTCTTTTACAACATTTATGTAATTAATACCCAATCGTTTCTTAAATAAACACGTAAACATAGTTGCTGTTACGCTATGGGAGTTTCCAGATCCCCTACGAATTTGACCAAAAAAGTGTTCTAAATTATCTTGACATAATCGTCTTGTTGATAACTTTTTAAACCCCTTATCTTTAAGAAAGTTATGTAATTGTTGAAGACGTTCATTATTTAAAAGCCAACCGTTTAAAAATGAAAACCTGTTAGTAATATTGTGATCATTCTTGTCTATTATTTGGATTGATTTTATCTTCTCACTAGATTCGCGTAATACTGATAATTGATTTTCAGAACCGGTGAATAATTCTTTTCCAAATTGCTTTTTTGGGTTCGAACTATTATGAACATCAAATAAATTGTTGAAAAGTAATAGATTTGCGATTTTTTTTCTATGTAAACAAACAGGAATTTTGACAGATAAGATTGTAAAAGCTGATGATCAGCTGTGCGGACGAGGCTACCTTATTAAGTGTACACTGATATAAGCGCTGTATAATTTTAAAAATTCATATTCAAAAAGCTTCGCCTTAAATGTTGCAAATCGTAAATCAAAACATTTAAGAAGTCGCACATGAAAAGGTCTTTTGTAAGCGGTTCGATTCGAATTTTTGTTCGAATTTTTATCAGAATGCAAAAATTCAAAAGTACTTCTAACATATTCAGGGCAATTAGCTATTAATACCTTATAAAAGAGCAATAACAAACCGATTTGAATATAATTCATATAAGAGCATCCCAAGAAATGTCTAACATACTCAGACTCACGATCATGCATTTTTAATTGATAGACATAACGTATTATTCTATTAAAAAGTAGTAAAAACTTATTAAACTCCTGAGCATTACATCCAGAATAAAATTCAATGCAATATAATAGGTTAGACATTTGCAAAGAATGTGCAATAGTATTTTGAATAGAAAGTGGTAAATAAAAATTTAAGGAATATAATTTCCTTAGAGTAAAATTAATTTAGAGCTCAGAATATTAATATGTTGGGAAAAAGTTAGATGTTTATCCAGCTGAATAACAAGACATTTGATGCATTCAACGAACTCAATAGGTTCTTCAACAACTGCAGTAGATAAATGCTCTTCGGAACCATGCGGTTTAAAAAACATAGCTTTAGTCTTTGCAGTGTTTATCTTCAGATTATTTCCGCTAGGGTTCTATAAATCGACTTTCGAATAATCGAACAATCGACTTTTTGTCGAAAAAAAACGAAAAGTCGAAGTCTACTATTTTGTTCCAAAAAAGTCGATAACTCGACTATCGTTTATGAAAAAAGTCGAAAAGTCGGAAAGAGTCGAAAAGTCGGAAAAAGTCGAAAAAAGTCGAAAATATTCGGAAAAAGTCGAAAATAGTCGAAAAGTCAGAAGTTGAATATAGTCGAAAAGTTGGAAAAAGTCGAAAAGTCGACTATTTATAAAATATTAAAAGTCGAAAAATCGACTTTTAATTAAATGAAAAAAGTTGAAAAATCGACTTTTAACTAAATGCAAAAAGTCGACTTTTCATAAAATGCAAAAAGTCGAAAATTCGACTTTTCATAAAATGCAAAAAGTCGAAAAGTCGACTTTTCGTGTCAACTATAGAACCTTAATTTCCGCTCATCCATTTAGAAACATTAGATAATATAAGATTTATATCACATTGAACACATCAATATGTAGATGACCACAAAATATAAGTTGTATATCATCTGCAAAGAGAAAAGTCTCAAATTCATTCATTGTTCTTCAAAATGTATATAATGTACATAATGTACATACTTAGTACTTTGAATCAAACATAGATATAATAGTTTTAATTTTGTTTAAACTATTATATGGATGCTTAAAAAATTTAATTTTATATATTTGGGTTATTATTTTAAATATATCTGACCATCTATAGTAAGAGTGCCGAATCTTATATACCAGTGGTGCCCAAACACTTACTACCATAGACTACTATAGTTTTATTTGTGTTGGTAAAGCAGCAAAGAATATAATTCAATTCAAAATAAAAGTATATTAATAAAATGACTATAAACTATAAAACTGTCAAATATTTATTATGGATTTTGACAGCCAGTGTATATCAAAGTCTATATATAAAAAACTATCAACTGTTCTCCTACACTAATTTGGCTTTCTCAAAATTTAATTGTTGTATTTCTGTGTGTATTTTAAAAACTTCGCGCACAGATCTTGCTTCGACAAGTGGTGATCAGAAACTGATTTGATTTTGTTTTTCAAGTTGAGAGCAAACCAACTGATATTGCTCATTATAAAAAGAAGTAGAATAAACCTATAATGTATAGTGTATGTGTATCAACTTAGCGTCAGCAGAATTTTCTTACCCTATTACGTGTGCTATGAAATGGCAAAAAAGAGCTCCTCTGTTATATACATTTGCATTTTAAACATATTATGTAGTTTTATAAAATTTCAATTTATTGCATTTTCCAGAGTATATTACTATTTTGCTATTCTTTATGTAAATTAACAGACATCTAAAAATCAGGGATTATAATCATTATAATTTTTATTAAAAAAAATACTTTTTAATGGTTATTATGAAAATTTTATTTCTCTGTTCGGTGAATAACAGTTATTTTGAGAGTTTTATTTTTTTCTCAAAGAATAATAGTTATTTACTGTTTTTTATATTTCGCTCAAAAATTAATAGTTATTATGTAATTTATATATTTTGTTCACAAAATAACAGTGATTTTCAGATTTTTGTTTGTCACTTATAAAGTAATAATTATTTGTAGAGTTTTATTATTTAACTAATAAAATAGAATATAATTTTTGGAATTTTGATAATATAAGAGAAAATTGAATTGTTTAGTGCATGGTATATATCATTTCAATGTGACTACATTTTATACCCTTCACCGTGGGAAGAGTATAAATAAGTTTGCAATTTCCACAATATATTAATATTTTTATAACTTTAAATTTAAACATTTGTATAGTTTTTCAAGCCTAAAGAATTTTGAAAAGGAGGAAAATTTATATTTTTAGTAAATTTTGCGCAAGTTGTTCTGAATTATATATTTTGATGTATATTTTAATTCAGTCATATTAATTTCTTGAGTAAAAACAATATAAATTTGCATGCATTGATCTATAGATTTGATACTATAAATCATTTAAATTCCTTGGCAACGCCGGATACAAAAAGCTAGTAAATATGTATGTACATAAATAAATATATTTTTTTTAAATAGAATTTTGTTTTTTGTTCATAAACAAAATTCGAAAAAAAACATGTAAAAAGTAAATTGTGTAAAATGAATCAATCAATCAATATTTTACAATTCTAAATAAAATTTACACAGTACTCCCCAAATAAATGGCGTTTTCGTAATGTAGTTTTTGTTTATCAATACAAAATGGCCAAAAACCCAGATTATTTTTGTTATAATATATATAGATTTATACCGCACTAAACATTTTTTCTAGGTCCAAATCCATTGATTATCTAATATATCATGTATCCAATTCAAAATTACTTATTATTTTCGAAATTTAAGTAAAGTAACGATAGATTTCATGTTAAGTTCTTATAGGTATATAGGATAATAAATCGGTTAAGAAATGTTCAAATTTAGTAGTTCCACTACTAAAATATCTAAAAAATATTATTCTAATATATAGGAGTAATAAAAATATTAAATATTATAAATTAATGGAGCAATATTAAAAAATTAACAAAAACTAAACTTAAAAAGCAAAATACTTAATTGACCTAAAAAATTAACAATACGTTCACATTTTATCAAAAATCTCGTTTATTAATATCACGATTTTACTTTTTATGGTAGAAAATTAAAATATAAGAAATTCTTTAAAAAATACGACTGCTTTATTTTGCTAAAAATATAAAGATAAAGTTTTTTTAAATTTTTAGAATTTTACATAGGCAAATTATTTAATTGATTCACTGTAATTATAACAGTGTTCATAATTTATTGATCATGTTTTTAGGATAAATATTACCTAAATTTCAAAATGTACCAATTGTAGAATGAAAATTACTGAAAAGTACAATCATGTTGAATATCATTTCCATGCACTAAAAATTTGAATTATAATAAGAATATTATCAAAATTCAAAAAAATTTTATTATATTTTATAAGTTAAATAATAAAACTCAACCAATAATTATTTTTTTCCAAGTTAAAAATAAAAATTTGAAAATAACAGTTATTTTATGAATAAAATATAAAAATCACATAATAACCATTATTTTCTAAGCGAAAAATAAAAATCAGTAAATAACTATTATTCTGGGAGTAAAAAATTAAAATTCAGAAAATAATAATTATTTATTGAGTTTTTTAATAAAAATTAAAAAATAAAAATCCTTGTGGATAACGGTGGATTTCTTAACAAGGATTATGTGATACTCTCCTTGTGGCAAGATGATGTCTTCTTCAATATGATTTTTTTCTCTAAAAAAATCATCAATAATAATTATTTGAAATCCCTGCTAAAAATGCAAGACAAAAGACACAAAAACAAAATAAACAACGCAACAAAACCAACCTACATACAAACCACAAAAAAAAAATAAGGTGAAGTCCAAGGCGAATTCATATAAGGTGATGTTGTTTAATCAGCTGATAATTTTTTTCTTAATTCGCCTAGTTTACGTAGCTGTCTGTTATTGTTTACATTTTAATATTTAAAAATGTTCGTTAAACGGGGAAAAACTTTGTTAAAATTTTGAATTATTTATGTATAAAATCTGAAAATACCAAGCATCTCGTAAGCAAATATCATTTTATTTAAATAATGGCATAATAAGTATGTATACAAATATGTTTTTAAGGAAAAATATTTTTTCTCTTAAATGTTAACATTTTAAACAATATTGTTTTATATTTTATATTAAAATTGTATAGATAACGTGATTAACTAAAAAAATCTCTTCCGGAAAGCTTAATATTAAGAAACGCATATGAAGTATTTACCCGGCTGGCGGCAGCTGACTTCTACGTTATGGCTTAATTTTGAAATCTATTAAATGTTAACAAATTAAACAATATTGTTTTATATATACACTATGTAGTTAAGAGATTAAGTAAAATAAGTCTGCTCCGGAACGCTTTATATAACAAAACCCATATGAGGTATTTACCCATCCGGCGGCTGCTACATTATGGCCAAATATTGATACTTCGCCGGAGTAGAATTATCCATTCGCAACAAATATTCATTCATTCGTAATATAGTATTTTCATGAATATGTGCTTTTTTATGTTTATTTTTGACAAAAAATTAAGTTTACTTAAATTCAGGAACCCACTTAAATTTTGCAAATTAATCTGCCGGAATAGAATTTTTCGTTTGAAACAAACATTATTCAATTTAGAATACATTTTTCTCACAAATTTTAATATCTTTATATTTATTATACCCTACACCACTTTAGTGGGGAGGGTATATTGGGTTTGTGCTGATGTTTGTAACGCACAATAATATTGGTCCTATACCCACCTTAAAGTATACCAATCGGCTTAGAATCATTTTCTGAGTCGATTTAGCGATGTCCGTCCGTCTGCCCGTCCGTCCATGTAAACCTTGTAATCAAACTACAGGTCGCAATTTTTAAGATAATTCAATGAAATTTGGTACATAATCTTATATTGTCCCAGGGACGAAGCCTATTGAAAATGGTTAAGATCGGTCTATTATTTCACCTAGCCCCCATACAACTGAACCCCCGAATAGGGCTTGTAAACCTTGCAATCAAACTACAGATCGCAATTTTGGAGATAATTCAATGAAATTTGGCACATGATCTTTTATGGTATCGTAGACGAAGCCTATTGAAAATGGTTAACATCGGTCCATTCTTTCACCTAGCCCCCATACAACTGAACCCCTCCGATAGGGCTTTTAAAACTTGTAATCAAACTACAGGTCGCAATTTTGAAGATAATTCAATAAAATTTGGCTCTCGATCTTCTATTGTACCAGAGACGAAGCCTGTTGGAAATGGTTTACATCGGCCCATTATATAATCTAACCCCCATACAACTGAACCCGCCGAATAGTGCTTTAAAGTTCATAATTGTGTTTAATACACTCGTATCTGGACAAAAACCTGCCAAACCATGTTTTATACTAGCCTTAATGACTTAGAAACGATAAAGTTTAATAATTGCTTAATTTAACCTTAAATATATATTTTTTACGTTATTTTATGTTATTTCACATATTCGATATGTGAAATAACATATTTACTCTCCCTTGGAATAAGCCGGGGCGTGGCGGGAGGTCTTAAGTACTTCTTAACTTTTAAAAATTTAATTAAAAACTTAAAAGGAAACGAATTATTCCGCGAAATACACTGTGGTGTAGGGTATTATATGGTCGGGCTTGACCGACTATAATATTCTTACTTGTTTTTTAATAATATATAAACATTCTTTGTTTTAATTAGGATGCCGGTGCATTAAGCACACATATTGCCAGGTTATCACACGTTTGTCCAGAGAAAACCCCACCAAACGACCTATACCTTCATAATGCGGGGTGAGGAGTAATTCTGTCAAAAGCCCAGCAACAAGCACAAGCCTGACCGTCCTTAAGAAATAAAAACGAGTTATAACTGATAAAAATTTATTTATGGTAAAATTGTATACCGAATGAAAGAATCTTTGTTGTAAATGGAAAATTCTACTCCGGCGGAGCAATTTTTAAGATTTACACGTTGTAGTCAGTTGTCGCAGGACTGGTAAATGCCTTATATTAGTTAACACGTTAAAAAAAAATACTTTACACCTCTTTACACCAAGGGCACTACAATTCAAAGAAAAGTGTGACCAAATTTGAAAGTGTCATTAGTTTCCTACCAGTGAATGAAAATGCTGATTTCTGATCTATTAAAAAAAAAGTATAGTCATTACAGATAGAAAAATATTCCTTTTATATTTGATGAAACCCGGGCAACGCCGGGTACATGCAGATATTATAATTATAAATTTAAATTATATTGGTATACTGAAAATTAAATTAATAGGTAGTAATTCAAACTAATGATTTTTTGTACATCTGTCAGCTAGAAAGTGTACATATTGACAGTTTTATACAACTTTCATTAAAAAAAAATAATATTCAGATATTGAATTTATTTATCCTGATGCACAGCGTTATAAAATCAAATACTTCCACATAAACACATGTACATCTTTTTTCCAATTCACAATGTTGTTCTTGTATTTATACCCTACACCACTTTAATGAGGAGGGTATATTGGGTTTGAGCTGATGTTTGTAACACATAGTAATATTGGTCCTATATCCACCTTTATGTATACCAATCGGCTCAGAAATTTCTGAGTCGATTTAGCTATGTCCGTTCGTCCATGTAAACTACAGGTCGCAATTTTGAAAATAATTCAATGAAATTTGGTACATGATCTTCTATTAGGAAGAAGCCTATTGAAAATGGTTAAGATCGGTCCATTATTTCACCTAGTCCTCATACAACTGAACCTACGAAAAGCTTTTAAGTTTATAATTATGTTTAATATACTCGTATCTCGACAAAAAGCTAAAAAAACCAAGTTCTATACTAGCCTTGATGACTCTCATAAACTTCATAATTATAGGGCCTCATTTGACCCTAGCCCCTATAAAGACCCCCTTCAAAATTTGTCCACAGTTTTATTAAACAATAAATGGCTTAAATATTTCTGATGCAAGGTACAATTCAACTCATACGCTTTATTACACCGTGATACAATTTTACATTTTCTTGTTGGACTTGAACCTGAGATCAATAGTGAATCAATTAAGTAATTTGCCTATGTAAAATTTTATAAATTTTAAGAAAAAACTTTATCTGAAAAATTATTTTTAGCAAAATAAAGCAATTTGTTTGTTGTATTTTTAAAATAATATCTTATATTTTAATTTTCTACTATAAAAAGTAAAATCGCTATATTAATTAACGAGATTTTTGATAAAATGTGAACGTATTGTTAATTTTTTGGGTCAATAAAGTATTTTGCTTTTTTAGGTTTTTTGTTCATTTTAACATGAAATCTATCGTTTCATTCATTAAATTTCGAAAATAATAAGTAATTTTGAATTGGATACATGATTTATTAGATAATCAATGGATTTGGTTTTTGTTCATTTTGTATTGATAAAGAAAAACTTCATTACGGAAATTCCATCTATTTGGGGAGTATTGTGTAAATTTTGTTTAGAATTGTATAATATTGATTCTTATTCAATAAATCTAACACTAAGTACCATCCTAGCCACTCTAAGTATGGGGACATCACCATATAACACTATAGAACTCTTAAATGCTAAAATCTTGATTTTCAATCTCATATTTTAAATTTCTTATTTTATGAACAAGATACGGTAGGCGTATTTGGATCTGGATAGTTATTCTTTATTTGGGTTCTTAATATATGTAAGTGTATGTATTAGGTGAAAAATAATGCTTTTGTTGACGTTACGGTATGATAACCACCTATATTTTAAAATATCTAAATTAGGTATTTTTCCTGTACTACACGACAGTTCACTTTACATTTGTTCCAAGCAACCTAAGGTCTGTTTAGAGGTCTAAATTTAAACATAGTGTTCCTCCTAGTTCGTATATAGATTTTGAAAAAGATAAATCAGGAGTCCAATAGTTTTCCTTGGATACAAGTCGCCTCCCTTTGGCAGTTAAAGATTTTGAAAGAGCACTCAGTGCGTTTTTTTCTAATAATTCTTTGGATCATTTCATCTATTACTCTATTTTATATTTTTTAATATTATTAAACATTTCATAATTATATTTTATTAATATACACTTGTTCTAGAAATCTAAACTAATTTTTTATATCGAAATTGCCTCATTATTATCCTTTAAACATTTTAAGGCAAATAACATCACATTTTCACCCAATGAGGATATGATTTTTGCAAATCGCCATTGAAAAATACTTAACACTCTTCCTTTTCACAATAAAACAATAAATTCCAAAAATAATTAAAAAATAATTTGAAAACCCCAATGAAATTAACCGGAATTCTTAATACGCAAAATACTTTATTGACATGCAAATTCTGATGAATAATAATAAAATGCAACAACAAATGCACCAGCATTTGTATTTAATTACGATTACGAAAATATTTGGACTTGAACAAGTTCACTGGAGATCGTATATGGTAAATCTGTGTTCTCAGCTTTTAATTTTCTGATTCTTTCTTCTTTCTAAAGGACTTCAAAGTTTCAAGGATGTACAAATTTATAACAAATTAAATAAATATTTTTATAAATTATTTGTGGTACAGTTGTTAAAGAAAATTATGAAAATATAGGCGCTATTCTAAAATTTATAAATTATGACCGACATTGTTGGATGATTTGTTCTGACCTGAAAATAATTTCCATTTTAATGGGTTTAAAAAAGGGTTTGCCAAACACCAATGTTTTTTGTGTCTTTGGGAAAGTCGGCGCAAAGATCTTCATTACACCGGCCACAAATGGCAGCCTCGTATTTTTCATCAGCTTGGACAAGATAACATTGAGAATATTCCGGTCGTGCCGTCATCAAATTAAATTGGGATTTATACGAAATTTTGTTCGTATACTTGACGTTGACAGTGCAGCTATGGTGCACTTGAAAAAATGTTTTTCCCAAATTAAACGAAGCAAAGATTGACGCCGATAGGTTCGATTGCTAAATACTTATATTATTGTATTACCCAAAGTAATTTTTTAAACTTTAAGATGTTTTTAATGGACCCCAACTAAAAAAATTTGTTAAATTGCAAGGAATTTCCAAACCTTCTATCACCTATTGAGAAAAATAGTTGGAGGAATTTAGATGCCATAATAGAAAATTTCTTAAGTAATATAAATTCTAAAAACTACGAAGAAATCGTCAGCAATCTTGTTCGCAACTTCGGTGAAATGGGTGTGAATATGTCACTTCTTAGATAGGCACCAAGATTTTTCCCCGATAATTTGGGTCATTTTAGTGACCATGGGAAACGATTACACCAGGACCTAGCAATTATTGAAAATCGCTTAAGAGGAAAGAGCACTTGTCGCATGCTCGCTAAATACTGTTGGTCGATATGTCGAGATTCACATACTCCATACAAGCGGCAAAGTAAACGTATTCATTTTACTCTTTTTTTATATCTTTTTTTAGTATAGCTTAAATATTTTTGTTATAATATAAATTTAATTTTTTTATAATAATTGTTCCTACTGGTACTAATTGGGAATTTATTACAATTATACGAAAATATGAAAGAATAAAATTTAAGTAACTCCAATGATTGTCTTTTTTATTTGATACACATATTGACAAACAATTATAAAAATATTTATTTTTTTTTTTTTTATAAATTTGTAAATCCTTGAAACTTTGAAGTCCTTTAAAAAGAAGAAAGGATCAGGAAATTAAAAACTGAGAACGCAGTTTTTAATTTCCTGAAATATTATATAGTACCTTTGGACTTGTTCAAGTCCAAAACGTACTATATAACATTTTTGTAATCTTAATTGCTGTATCGATAAAAGTATTTTTTTTTTAATGAACTTAATAATATGTTTTTTCTGTTTAGGCTAACTTATAAAGCTGTAAGAACGAAATGTGTTAAAGTTTATGCATGGTTTCAACATATATATTTTTTAGAAAAATATATTTGAAATTCTGAAGGATACATTTTTCAAAGGACATTTTTTACAACTTTTCGTCCTGAGAAGTAAAAATAAAAAAATTATCTACTTCTAGAAATTGTCCCCTTTCAAAATGAGCAGAACTATTTACATAAATTTTAAGAAATTTCTATATCCTTATAACTTTGAAGTCCTTTAAAAAGGAGAAAAGATCACAAAATAAAAACTAAAAACGCAGTTCTACTATATATGACATAAGGTTTCATATGTATATGGTCCCGTTCAAGTCCAATAATTGTCTCTGATTTTTGCACATATCTCTGTTATTTATGGACCGACACGGCTTAATCGACTCCGCTATCTATGAGGATCCATAATATGTATACTTACAAACGGAATGACAAACTTATGTGTAAATACCTTTCTCAGTTTTTAAAAAACCACATTTTGCTACAAATAATATACCAAATTAAAGTGTAGTCACAATGCATTAAAATGATGCATAAATGACAGTCAGCATGAAAACTGTCACAGTTATTTGCAACCATATCTGAAGCAAAGTAAATTAATAAATTAGCATTACTTGAACAGCTGACTATTTTTTTAAACTAGAAAAATTAAAAAGTTGTCAAAATCAAAATTGTTTATGTCGCCATTTTTAAATTGTGTTTTGCTATTTGTTAAAATTTATGAAAAGTTGAAAAAGTGAATTAAAATTGGTTTAAAAATAGTTTAAATGTGTTATAAATTTTATAATATATAATATAATTAAATCCTTAATATTTTCAACTTAAAAGTAATATTTTTTATTTATGTTTTGTTCACATTGTTGTTAAAAGAAATTTTGTTAAATTTTATTTTGACACATTCATGAATTATTCTAAAAACAAAATACTTGTGTTTGTTGTAGATGTTGTTGTACAATAAGAGATGTCGCTACTTTATTAATTTACTTTGATCTGAAGTGTATAAAATATGTGTTTGTGTGTATGTTTGTTTTGACTTTATAGACAGCTAAACGGCTGAACCGATTTTATTGAAATTTCCATATTGTCTTCCTGTATGTCTGAAAGGAACTATAGGCTTCCCTTTGTTTTGGAAATTCATGTAGGCGATGCGCCACGCGCTCTTACATAATATGTATTTATAGTCGCATATGTCAGAAACAACAGCTTGAGTCCCCAAATTTTAAATGAACAACTTTGACAACCATATGAACACATGTTGACAAAAGGGGCGTGCTAGTTAAAGTGGCCGTGGCACTTTAAAGATGGGGGTGTGGCACATTCCATAGAAAATTACATACTAAAATTCAAAAATTTATCACGAAGACCTTTAATATCCATATAAAAATTTGGGAAAGAGGGCTTGGTAGCTCCCATATGAATTAACCTTGTACACCCGTGTGTACAAGGTTAATTCATATGGGATAATTCGACTGTGGATATTTATGTACAATTTTGATGGGGGCTTTTTATAGGGGCTAGGATCAAATGAGGACCTATAATTATAAAATTCATCAGGGTCATCAAGGGTAGTATAGATCTTAGTTTTGCAGCTTTTTGTCGAGATACGAGTATATAAAACGTAATCATGAACTTAAAAGGTTAAGTTGTATGGGGCCTAGGTGAAATAATGGACCTATGTTAACCATTTTAAATTTTCGTTTACGGTACAATAGAAGAAAATGCGACCTGTACTTTGATTACAATATTTACAAGTCCTATTCGGGGGTACAGTTGTATGGGTGACAGGTGAAATAATGGACCGATCTTAACTATTTTCAAAAGGGTTCGTCCCTGGGAATATTATGTACCAAATTTCATTGAATTATCTTCAAAATTGCGTGCTATAGTTTGATTACAGAAGGAGAGACAGACGGACATACCTAAATCGACACAGAAAATAAGTCTAAGCCAACTATATATACTTTAAGGTGGGTATAGGACCAATATAATTGTGCGTTATCAGCACAAACCCAATATACCATCCCCACTAAAGTGGTGTTGGGTATAATAAAAAAGAGTGTAAAAATTATAACCACTTCATAAGTTAAACCCAGATCGGCAAAGAGCTTCGTTAAGAGCGTTTTTGCATTTCACAAGCATATATGCTTACACATGTATAAAAAACTAGTAAGAGAACTTATTTTTTACTCTCTGCCGATGTAGGAGATAAAGGTTAAATGCAAAAATTTGTTTACCTCAGGAACTATTAAAGATAAAATTCAAAAATTTTGCACTAACTTTGAAATACATGTCCATATTTGTGTAATAAATTAGCGGATTTGATTTTAGTAGCGGGTACCTCCCATATAAATTAAGTACAAAAAATAGTTTTTCTAGGAAACTATTGGAGCTAGAATCTTCAAATATATTCTGTAAATGTTTTTAATCTACAACAGTAAAGATTTAGGAGTTATTTTATAAAATATTACAAAAAAATATTTTTTCAAGAAATTCGCAGAATTAAAATCACAGATATGGCTAAACTAAACTAATTTAATCAGTATTATATTTCGTAATTTGTTGAAAAATTTTAAAATTTGTCTAACAAAGTTAAAAATAAAAACGGAAAATAGAGTTATGAAACTACCGTGTAAAATTTTTTTTTTTGATCATTGCTGAAAACAGTTTACAAAGGACAAAAAGGTTTGTTTGAATACATTTCTAGTAAAAGTCGTAAAACAAGGGAAAAATAAAAAAATATTCTCAAAAATATAAAAAGTAAAGAAACGAAATTCAAGTAAATTTTGTTTCATTGTCATTATATTGAAAAATTTAATAAAAATTGTATGAAATATTTTTCCGAAAAAATCAATACAAAACAAATTTTGTTTTACTACTTTTTGCTCGATAAAAATATTCAAGCCAAAAATAGTAAAAGAGAAAAATGTTGTTTTTCAAACATTTTACTATATTTTTACAATGTTTTGTGTACAACTTAAAAAAAAAAATAGTGAAAAATTGTAAAACTAGTAAAAAATTATTTGTAAACTAAGAGACTTTTATTTTACATAATAAAAAAGTACAATTATTTGAATTTACGAGATCTGTTAGAAATCCACAAATAATATATCCTCGTATTAACAGTTCTATCTATGAAAGATCTTTTCGTGTTCTAACTACAAGGATTTGGAATTCTCTACCCAGGAGCTTAAGAAGTTTTAATTTCTCAATTAATATATTTAAAAGCAAACTTGTAGAATATTATAATAGCTGTGAAATTACTTAACTATTAACAAGTTTCCAATTTGAATGAACATTTAGGTTTAAGCTTTTTATATTATTAAATTTGTTAAATTTGTATGTTTAATAGCTCATAATTTTGTATTTGTATATATGTATGTTAGTAGTTTTTAAGCCATATTTGGCCCTATGGGCTTGGTTATAAAATTGTATTAAAAAAAGTTTTGTTAGAATATTTTTCAAAATAAGTTAATTTTTCCACACTTCCTAATCACGAATGCTAAAAAATGTCATTTATTAACTGTCCATGATATATACAATTGTTCAGGCAATGTTCTTTAAAGTGTTGTGATTTATATTTTGTCCATTATAGACATGGGTTAATAGAAATTAAGGTTCTGTTTGAAACCAAGTCAGCTTATGAAAAAAACAGCCAAATTTTAATTTTATTGTTAATGCTAAAGTTGTTGAATAATAATTATGTCGAAACATTAATTGAACTGTGTCGTTTTGAACATATATGTAGATGTTATCTTGTGTCTATATCAGACAAATATTTATCATAACACTTAACAAAACGACGGCAAAACAATTGTATCAAAACGTTGATTATACCACGACAATTCAGTGATAATTTTACTGAAAGAATACAACATTTTATAAAAACAATTAAAATTTAAAGCAAATTTTGTAAATAAAAACTAATTTTATTAAACCTTATGTTAAAACTTAATTTTAATTACATAAAAAAATTATACAAAATTTAAAATATATCAAAGTTGTCTAACCAAATACTTATAGTTAAGCATAGAATTACTAAATTAATGATTATTATTTTTAACATTCATGAGATTTTATGTTTTGAATATTTCTCCAAATTGTGTTTGCAGAAAAATTAGAAGAAAATATTAATTTTTCCAGTTATTAAAATTTTAATATTTGTTTATTTCTTTCTTTTATCTTGTTCATATATTTTCAAAACTATTAGGAAAAAAGTGATGGACCAATAAAACTAATAGGTTTTGTATATATTTTGACGGAATCTACTTAGAAAGTAGATTTTGTTTTGTAAGGAAAACCTTGATAAAATCAACTAGAAGTACTATAGTATGTTATAGCGTGAATGCGCAATTTGTAGTATATGGCCCAAATAAATGAAAATTTTAATAAAGAATAAAAAAGTGAAATACAACTTTTTTTCAAATATATTTGGTACTATAATAAAATATGACGCTGCAGAAGAAAAATAACATTGGCGACAAAACAAATAAAAAGGGAAAAAATAATTTATAAAAAAAAATAAAAACAGAAACCTGAATGAAATGTGCTTTAAAGGTAAAATATAATGTATTTATAAGCCAAGTTCTATACAATAAGTAAAATACTAATATATATTCCAATATTTTTTGGTGTTAAGAAATATTTGTGAAAACCTTATTTGTTACTAATTTTATTCAGGTGCATTTGTTTTAAAGATGTAATTTAGCCAATGTAAGAAATTATATATAAACGATCTAAATTTAGTATTTAAAATCTTATCCAATAGATGTTTCTGTAGTGTAAATTGGGTATAATGGTTTCCAACCGTGATAAATATAATCGAGTACAGTTCATACATAATTTTGGAAAGGTATCGAATAATAAACCTATTATTAATCAAAACGCGTAATTAAAACTCAATAATTTGACTGGTAGCATTTTGTAAAGCATCACTGATTTGAAATGTCTGGCAACCTATTTTGCGAAATAAAGGAAAATAAACGAAAACGAAATAGTTGAAATCGTAGCAATTTTCGCTCAGTCGTTCTTCGTATGTATCGAAAATCTTGTTCACCAAACAAATCAAAACATTAAAAGTACTTTTGAAAAAGTTAAAAACGAAAGAAATTAAATATAAAAATTAATATTAAAAAGGTCTCATTTATAATACATTTTTTGATTTATTGAAATTTTCATACAACATTTGTTTTACCAAACATTGATAAATTAAAAACTTGATTATAAATAAGACAAAGTATTTTAGAATTAAATAATGGATTTATAAAAAAATTTTGTGAAGGAATAGAGCTTTAGCCAACCAAAACATTAAATGTTAATCGTTGTACAACAAAAACTATAATACAAAAAATTGTGCATATACATACTATTTCTGTGTGGTAAACAAAGAGATAAAAAATATAAAAACTGCAGTTAATTGGTAAAACTGAATAATGTAAGTGTTTTTATAATAAGGAAAATAAATGAAATTAGCTTTAGTTTTTCATGCAAAAATCTAGTTATTTTTAACTTAAATTTTTGCAACTTTAGCAAAAATTTATTAAAAAAAAAAAACAAATACGAAAATAAATAATGTACATATTGTATTTTTATGTTTTCTATCTACAATATTAAAGATCGGTGCTTAGTAATAAGAAGTTTGCAAACATTTCTAACTAGAATAAATTAATTTTTTCGGAGTAGGTATAAACATTTAACATTATTGTAATTAAAAAATGGCCTTGCGGCAAAGTTGCCAGATCATATAATGCTTATTTATTACAGAAATAGGAATACTAGCTAAAAAATATTACATTCTTGAACAACTTAAATCGTAAATATTTACTAATTAAAAGATTTTTTATGCTAATATTTTAATAATTTCAATGTATACAAACACATGTAGATCACTACCTAGCATTTATTATGAAAATTCATTCTAGACATAAAATTAGATCTCTGAACCAGCTTATAATTTTTATTATTTATTTGAAAGGATAGGAAATATTTTTGCCTGTTCCTTTTTGTTTCAACTTTATTGCAATTTGCATTTTTTTAATTCAAAGCATTAACGCCAAAGTTGTTGATATACAAAATAGCTTTTATTTACCTTATAATTTAGTAATGAAAAATTATTCCCATGTATAATTATGTATTTATATTAAGATCTGTTCTAGCTGTCTTAATTCGTTTACAAATTTTTTAATGAACGTTCTAGACTAAAATAAGTATAAACAATAAGTTTTAATCATCAATGCATAGGTGAAATCCACATATTATTATAGTTTTCAAGTATTTTTTAAGAATATGGTAAAAATAATATTAATACGAAAAAACCGGCAAAATGTTAAACAAATTAGTCTGGTAAAGCTGTGCTGTGTTTTTGAGCAGTAATGTCAATTTATTTATTTGATAATATTGCTACTACAATTTCATTTCTGTGTACAAAAATCGTTTATTTTTATTTATTTCATTTATTTGTAATACAAAGGCCAAAGTATTTATATTACACATCAAATAGGACAATTTTTGTGTTTTTTATATTTAATACTTTTTTCAGAAACTGAAATTTTGAGTTTTATAATACCTCACATTAATGAAGTTATACGAAAAGTTTATTTAATGTTGTGATAATATTAAAAATGCTGTTTTCGGGAAAGTTTTTTGTGTTATTTCTGAATTCTGTTTCTTAAATAAATTTTTTTATAGTAGAAATATATTTTTCTGCATAAATAACGTACAAATTTCTAAAAACAGAAAATGAAATCTCTTGTATTGATTATGCTGTTCTCCAAATATAATTCGTCATCCGTAAATATACAAATCAAATCATTGTTACCTTAAAGTTTAGAAAAACGCTTTTAAAAACCTATAATTGGCAACACTTATTTCCATTTTCCTTACCATCGTAAACAGAAATCGTTTTCACGATTGACAATATCAGAGTTGTTATAGACTGAGTATAATTGTCAATATTCGTCGTTTTTCCATACATACGTAACATACAAAGTAAGTTGTCGGTACGGTTTTCGTAATAAACGTGTACATTGTCGTTGTGTTTCGTATAGAATGTCCATGGTATATACTTTTTTTAATAATAAACTTAATAAAAAACTAAAAAATAAGAGTTTTAAACCATATATATACATACAATGATTAATTATTTTAATTGTTAAGTAAGAAAAAATTAAAGCCAAAAAAATATTTCACAAAATTTTCTAATCAGAATTGAAAAATAAAAATTAAATCAACAATATATCGAAAATAAAAATTAAGGAAAAAGTAAAGAATTAAAATGTGATATTCTGAAAAACTATTACAAAGAATACAACAAATAAAAAAAAGAAAATCATTTTAAATTTTTATAAAAGTGGAGTGCTTAAAAAAAAATATATGTACGTACATATACCGAAATTAAATTTTAAGAAAAAAATCAAAACAACAATTTCTAGTTGCTATAGTATTTGTGTCTGCAATTCAAATAGAAACAAGAAAAAAATAAAATGTGTATTTGTGTAAGAGCAACCAGCTAGCCAGTCAGTCATTCGTAATGGGGGTAATGCGTCAATGTGGCATTAACGAATTAGTATAAATGGAAGCAGTAAACGAAGCTTAGCTAACCAACCGTCTAAAAAATACTTCACATATAATTATACAAATATACATACATTCATACCGTGCATAGTATGTACATATATAAATTCATGCATACAAATTTTCATACACATATTTGTAAAAACAAAAATTATAGTTGCCATATTATCCAATTTAGTTTGATTTGAAAGGAAAATCGTAAAAATAGGGAGCATTTTAACTACACTTTACGACGGATATTATCAGAACACCAGCAAAAATGAAATTATTTTTTAGGAACGATGACGTACTATACAGGAAGATTGGAATGTTGATAATTTTGTGTGTTTTTATTTCGGGAGTGGCTTTAACTATTTTTACTTTTGTGCAAAATACCTTTTAATGTGTTTTGGCAAAGAAAATATACTAATGTCACAATTTAAACATTTTTAAGCACCAAAAGTAATAATTGTTCCTTTTTTGGCACTATTATGTATACCGGTGTTACCACTATTCTTTATGTTTATTTATTTTTTTTGCATTTTTAACCGATATGTCAATACCCACATACACGGGTATGTTTTTATTCTTATTTTTTATATATCTCGAGATATATATATATATATCGTTTCAACTTAAAATTTGGGTTATTCTTTCAGAGTAATGTTCCAAAATTCAGAGTGAATTTTCGAAAAATTTGTTATATATATTTTTTAAACCGATTATGACCGATATTCAATTTTACTTCGTACATCAATACCCAACAGACCTGGGTATGTATAAAATTATATGACAGTTATCGGAAAAAATTAAGTTTCATTAAAAATCTTATGTTTAATTATTAGAATTATATACATATATTCTTGTATCTTATAAAAAAAATTTGTTTAGTTATTTTTTTTTATAAGATACAAGAATATATGTATATAATTCTAATAATTAAACTTAAGATTTTAAATTTTGTTTTAAATACAAAATCTTGTGGGATTGTTCATAAATAAAAATGTGAAATATATTTGGACCCAGTAACATTTACAAATATGACTTAATAAAATAAAATTATGCCTACCATAATAACTTTATTCTATTATAAACACAAATATTTATTTTTGAATTTTTAAAGTATAATTTTTGACCATGACTTAGCAATAATTTTTACCAAAAAAATCCTACTTACAAAAGCAAAAATAATTTCTTTAATGTTAATCTATTTTATATACCTTAATAAATAATATAGACAAAATTTTGTTCAGTTATCTTTCCTGGTCACTTAATATTAGCTTCTTGGATTCAAAATTTTACAGTTAAATTTTGGATAACGTGCATAAAAAACCGCCTACAGGTTTTTATAAGGTTTTTTCATATATATTTTTTTGTTAGTAAGAAAACAATGAGAAAATTTAAAAAAAAGCTAAAATTTGTTGGTATGCAGTGCAAAACTATATAATTTATACATGCGTTTTATTAAATTAGTTTTAACAATTATCTGAATTATACAGTAGAAATGTATAAAAAGATGAAAAGCCATATAAATTGCATGACATACTGGGGGATATAGGGTATTGATATACGTAATTTTCCTCGGGTATAGGCAAGACGGTTAAAGAACATTTATTTATAAAATATATATAAGTTTAGGTACCTTATGTACTTTTGATGTACTAAATGGTTAATATGAAAAAATATATATTAAAAAATATTTTAATTGCATTTATTTATAGAAAGAATTATTGAAAAAATATATAAAATTAAATAGACGTTCAAATATTAACTGATTTGATTTAAGCCCTTTTGAAATCAATCTAATATTTATTTTTTTATTTATTTAATACAATTTTATAACCAAGCCCATAGGGCCAAATATGGCTTAAATATGGACAAAATTATTTTAGAAATAAGGTGTACATTATAAGGTTTAAGTCAGCTATCGCTAACTTAAAAATACTTATGTTTTCATTAATATTAATCTATGAATTAAACTTCACGTCTGCTCTGTTAATAGATTCAGTATATAAACCGAGAAACTTTTAAAACCAAATTCGGTGTTCTGCAAATCAAATTTTTATTTGAAAATAAAATTCAGAAAAATAAACATATTTTAAATGAAGCATTTATATTAAGTTACAATTGTATTTAAAAACACAAAAAATAGTTATTTGCTTTATTAAAAGTAAATTAAATTTTGTTTAAATTTCGACTAGATTTGTGTGCTCGGTTTGAAAACGAGAAAAAATTATGAGAATACGTTTTTAAACGAGAAATTTACTCGCATTCGGTTTACAGACATGATTTATGATATTTGTAGGTATTCAAATAAAATAAAAAACAAAGTTTATTTAAAACCTATACTTAATTTCTGGGTTCGTAAGTTATGATTAAAAAGTTATATTTTATTGTTTTTTTTTTGAGACTTAAATTTTTTGTTTTAAAAAGTTTGTAACATTCATATTATTTTTGCTTGAAAGCTTCAAAAAGTGTTAACATTTTTTAATTGAATTATTTTTATTAATAAATTTAAAAACAATTGTTATTTCCTGAACAATAAAATATAATTAATTTTTAAGCAACAAATAAAAATCAAAAAATAACTTATTATTCATGTAAAAAAAAATTACAAAATTCATTTTTATAGTAATTTTATTGTAATAAAACCTATAATCATTTTTGTCTGACTTAATTCATGTTGGAGTATAATATTAATTTTTTTGCAAAAATAAAATTCAACACATTGTTTATAAATTTATTTTAAACACTTGCGAAAAATAATGTTTATTTATAATTGTTAGTGGCCCATTAATATATGCTTTGACCAAATAACAAAATTAGATATAAACACAAGTATTAAAAAGTTATAACCCCAACATTTTGTTTCAAATATTTTAAAAGAGTAGTAAACTTTTTTCAAACATTCAAAGCCTGGTTACGTTTAAAAAACTTATTGGCTTTTTAACCGATTGTGTATATTCATAAAGTGTTGTTCGAATTCTACTTAACTTTTTGCAATATAGGAAATAACGCCTGAGATCTTGAATATTAAAAAATGTCTATTATATTTTTTATTACAATATAATATTGTCATCCATAAATAGATGTTTAAAACTTTAGCAATTTATGGAAGAGATTGGTCACTTGTGTAGTTGGTAATGTATAAAAATGTATAAAACTAAAAAAAGAAGAAATTTAAAGCTTTGTTGAAATTTTTAGTTCTTATTCGGTTGAAATTAGATTTTAAATTTATGTTTTTGCCATTATTTTGACTTAAACTAAACTAAAATTTCAAATTAAATTTAAATTTGTAATATTGTTATTTGTTATGTATATCGTTATTTTTTGTATGTAATATTATTTTTTTTTTGGCAGCTAAGGATTAATATTACAAAATAAATGAATAAAAAAAAATAAATAATTTTTTATACCTTTCACCTTTGTGAGAAGGGTATACATATGTATATAAGTTTGTCATTCCGTTTGTAATTTCTATAATATAATTTTCCGATCCTATAAAGTATATATATTCTGGATCCTTATAGATAGAGGAGTCGATTAAGCCATGTATGTCTGTCTGTCTGTCTGTTGAAATCAGTTTTTAGATGACCCCAGATATCCGGTAAGATCCGAATCTTTCGAGAAGATCGCTATTTAAAATCAGCAAAATCGGTCGGTAAATAACGGAGATATGAGCAAAAATCCGAGACAACCTTTGAAAATTTCATCAAAAAATGTCATATTTTTTCATGATTTGTTAAATAAGCAACAACAACACTGTATATTAAAAAAGATGTACACTTGTGCGTAGATGTATTTGGTTTTTCAGCTGTGTATTTCGTTTTGTATGTTTGAATGCTGTTGGCGTCATTGAGTTGTGTATTTTGTTTTGTTTTTGTGAATTCTGTTCGTATATTTTGTTTTTGTTTTTCGTTATGTATGTTTAGTTGTCTGTTGGTTTAGATGCCAAAGTACAGTTTTTTATTTCGTTTAGCGTTGTTGTTCATTTTGTTTTCCTTTTGGTATAATATTTATATAGTCGGGAAAAATTTATAAACTAATATATTTGAAATACACTATTGTGAAGGGTATATAAGATTCGGCACAGCCGAATATAGCACTCTTTCTTGTTTTTCATAGTAATATTAAATATATATTAACCCCTATATTCATAAATGCCAACAAATGTTATTGATGGTTTGTTGTGGGAATTTTGTACGCAAAATGTGAGTGATAAACCTAAAATAAGCGATTAATATCTTTACGTATACGGAGGTAAGAAAATAAGAAAAACTAAGCAAGAACCTTTTGGACACTTTTTTATTAAAAAATAGAATTTTCTTATATCACGGCCTATCATGACTTATTATTGTAATAACGAGAAGTCAAAATAAATTATTTAATATTGTAATACATTAAGCTATTAGTAAAAAATTAGTATTTGAATATGTTACCAAAACAAATCTAAACCATAAATCGAACATATGGTATATTTTAGTTTTTATTTTTATTATTATATAGACACATCATATAATACTAATCTAATAATACTAAATCTAACAAGTAAGAGTGCTATATTCGACTGTGCCGAATCTTATATATCCTTCACCATAGTGTATTTTGAACATACATATTAGTTTTATAAATTTTTCCCAACTACATTATTATTACACCGAAAGCAAAACAAAATGAACAACAACAACGCTAAACGAAATAAAAAACAAAATACACAACAGACATCTAAACATACATAACGAAAAACACAGAAAAACAAAACCAAAATAAACAACGCAATAACACCAACCTACATCCAAATATACGAACAGAATTCACAAAAACAAAATACTCAATGACGCCAACAGCATCCAAACATACAAAACAAAATACACAGCTGAATAAAACCATATACATCTACACACACGTGTACATCTTTTTCTAATATACAGTGTTGTTGTTGCTTTTTTAACAAAGCATGAAAAAAATATGACATTTTTTTATGAAATTTTAGGAGGTTGTCTCGGATTTTTGCTCATATCTCCGTTATTTACCGACCGATTTTGCTGATTTTAAATAGCGATCTTCTCGAAAGCATGTCTAACAGAATTATTGAAGATTCGGATCTCGCCGATATCTGGGGTCTTCTAAAAACTGATTTCAACAGACAGAAAGACAGACAGTCGGACATGGCTTAATCGACTCCGCTATCTATAAGGATCCAGAATATATATACTTTATAGGGTCGGAAAATTATATTATAGAAATTACAAACGGAATGACAAAAACTTAAAAACTTAGCTGTTAGTTTCTAATATTAAATTTAATCTCATAATTCTATATACATGTCTATTATATAGAATTATGAGATTTTTTTAATTAAGAACAATTATTCACCGTTAGTTTGTTCCCTTCTGTATGCTTTATGTATAGTAGAGAGAAAAAACTCTCAGGGAGTTTGTTATTCTGAATAAGCCTGATAAAAAAAGTTTATTTGGTTTCGAACAATACTGTATATATAATTAAATAATTTTGTCTCAATAATAGGTGTGTTATAAGATTGTGTTGGGTTGTATCAAAAGAGTTTGGTCGATAGCAATCGTATTATCAAAAATATTATAGTTATTCCATAAAGTACAAAATTTATTTCAAATATATGTACGTTAAAATGCAAGAGAGAACAATGTTTGAAAAAATATTAAATTTATAATATTTGTGTAGTACTACAAATAGTTATATATACAAAAAAATTAAAGACTAGTAATAATATAAACAAGACAAAAAATATAAAGCTGAACGTTAAAATCACTTTAAATAACTGTACAATAAAATAACATTTCAACGAATATAAATTTGTTTTGACATATTTTAATGGTTGTCTATAATAATTTATTAGTGTTAAACCTAAAGTGGAAGCAAGTAAAATTATTAAAAAATTGGACCCGATTAACGCAGGCGCACAATGCTAGCAGCGAATTTGCCAGTATGCCAATATGCTGGAATGGTAAGATTTTAAGTTACTTTCTTATATATTCAAATAGGTATTTTTATTATATTTTATAGGGAACAATATTGATTCGAAAATAATTTCATTCGCTATAATAAACCTTACATTCAAAATGTAAAAAATTTTAATTTTAGTTAATAATTTCACTCAGAATATGGGTTCCTTGAATTGAGTTTTAATAAAGTTATTCGTGGTTAAGTCTTTCAAAATGTATTTTTTATTATTGATTTTGTAAACGTACAAACAAACTTTATATTTTATATTATAGCGAAAACGTTTCTCTGCTATTTATTGGGTTGTATTTATTATAAAATTTAAATAAAATATTTCAAATATTTGGAAGGATTTATATCTTGGGTGTACTACTTTCAATAATGTTTGTTGTCAAATTTTGTCAAATATTGCTTTTTGATATTATTTTTTTTTTAATTTTTGTATTTTTATGTATACCTATTTTTTAAGCGGATTATTGCCAATAGGCTAGGCTTAATGTGGAAGTAAATTAAAATATTCAAAACAATACACTAAATATGTAGTGTAAAATTTTGGCAAATTCATTGTGTGATAACATATTCTGAATACCTATACATACACATATACATGCTTTAAATCTCTCCTACAAAGAATAGAGTTAAAAAACAGAAATTTTGTATTGATATGTTATGAATTTAATACATATAATTTTAAATGTAATTTTAATAGAACCAATTTGTAAAAATATAAACAAATACAATTTTCAAATTAAAATCGATCCATATAGTAAGTTAATACTTTTTAATATAATTTTTAAACAATGTTATTAAACAATTTAATTTTGAGTGAAATATTTCAAGCGAGGCTCCAGAAAAACTATAAAAGCACTTAAAACAGTGCTATTTATTTATTTATATTTTATTTATTACAAATTATTATTTTTTTAAATTCCATAAAAAATTATTTATATACAATATAATATATTAAAAGCCTCCCCAGCCATAAAAATAACAAAAAAAAGGAGAAGTTACTGGGTCCCAATAAGTAACATGCAAACATATTTAGAATGTGAATATGTTCCACCAACGAGCAATTCTGACAAGAAATGATGTTGCAAACAATGTGGGTTTCTAGTAGACCGCGAAAGCGGTTTGTTACTTTTGACAACATTATGAAGAAGAAGTATCAAGTTCCTAGTTTACAAAAAATCATCAAAAGAAGAACCAAAAAATCAGATATCTGTTCACGGCGTCGTACGTCATATACAAAAAGCACAATTGAATTTACTAAACGATTAAATTTGTTTATCTGCCTACCGGAAAAAAACGGAAGAGAATGAACTTATTTATACCGTATATGCATAGGCATATACATATTAACAGAGTAAATTCTACGTATAATAAAAAAACTACGGTGTATTATTAATTTAATTTTTAATAATCCCGTTTTATTTTAATTTATTTGTGTGTATATCCTGTAAAAAATTTAAATTTTTGATACTGCCTGTTAAGGGCATGTTAAATACAAATTGAAAACATAAGAAAACAAAAAGAGACATTATTTTCTCTTTTTGTTTTCTTATGTTTTCAATTTATAAATGATTGGCTCTAATGGCTCTCCGAATGCCAAGTGCAAACTTTGCCACAAAATCTTAATAACCAGAGGCGGATCAACCAAAGTTGTGTAAGAATATCACAATCTAGATATCTAAACGTGATTTATGATTTTTTAATTTTAATTGAAAAATAATTTATGTTAATATATAATGTACACTGATAAATGCTATTAAAGTTATGTATTATTTTAATGTTTATTTTATTTATTTAAACAAATTGTATAAAAAGCCACAATAGGCCAATCAAACTATATTACAATGCAAATTTTAAAAAAATAAAAATTACATTATTAATGTAGATTTCACACATAAAAGTTTTGAAATTTTACATAAAAATAATACATTTTGTTTGCTTTAAATATTTTGCACTTAAAAAAACTTTTAAATAAACTTTATACAAAAAAAATTCCGGAATTTTTGTTCCGGACTTAGAAATTCCGATTTTGGGGTTGCTTCTTTGGACTCAAAATTATAATTTTAAAGCATTAAACTTATTGTTTGGATCGATTTCAATGTCACACCTTTTCATATATACCCAAGATATCGAATCCAATTGCGTAGTTTGTAAATTTGTAACCAGAGTTTGAAAATAACTAGGCCAACATTACCAAAGTGATTGAATTGTTAATTATTTATTAATTTTTTTAATTAATTACACACATGTTTGTAAAATTGTGTTGCCACAATGATTACAAAAGGATATGAGCTTACTGATGTGAATTGATATATTTTGGACAAACATCGGTTTTAAGATGTCAAAAATAACGACAAATAAAATTAAAAATGTGTTTTTTAGTATTGATAAAATAAAAAATAATAATTGAAAGTGGTGATTAAAAAATATTTTGTTTTTTTTTTATTTTTCAGTTTTTTGCTTTTACTTATATTTGATTTTTAAAAGGATAGAAAAACAGATTTTGTTTATTTTGAAAAATGTGTGTTACTGATGATATTGATGCATAAAATTAATTTTGTAAGAATGTCATTTGTTTATTAATTTTATTGTTATTGGTTTTAATTTTGTCTCAAAACATATTTTTAAATTGCATCTTAAAAAACTGTAATAAAACAAAAACACATGAATGTTATCTCATGTTTAAATAAGTTTTAAAATGTACAATCGATGTTACTTTTTACTATTTTTACATATATTTTTCGATTTCGAATCTGATATTCATATTGAACGTTAGTCTTAACAATAAAAGCGTACAGAAAAATTTACATACATATTAAAAAATCTACACTGTTTTTGTAATTGTCTACACACGTTCTTATTGAACTCATCTGTGATAGTAAATTGCTTTAAAATAAATAACAAACTTAAAACTTAAAAAAAAGCTAAGATAAAGTTAACTAAACAAATAATGCGTGTTTATACAAAAAACTCATCTACGACAGAGAATATCCTAGCTTGTCAAAATGGAAAGAATGTAGCTCCAGGAATAAATAAAAATGAAGTAAAGAAATGTAAGATACCACCTATTGTAGTGGATGTCAATGCATCATTTTCAGAAATCAAAAATTAATTAGGAAAGGAATGCTTTTTTAAGCGTACTTCCATTGGTACTAAAGTATTCACTTTAAACCAGGCAGTATATGATAGCTGTATGCAAATACTGAGGGAAAATAATATCGAGTTTCATTCTTTTAATTCGAAAAATAATAAGTTATACACCATCTTCTTGCACGGCTTACCTCGTATTAAAGCAGACGATATCAGAACCGAATTGGAAAGCTACAACATTTCACCATCTGCTGTAACTGAAATTATTACCGAATTCAGCTCGAATAATAATGCAGTGTATAAGGTACAATTTATTTGAAACAAATTTAATCCAAGTGCTTTAAAAAATGTGAGATCTATAGCTAACGCAATTATTACAGGCCAACCCAATGTTGGAACTGTCTAATGTATGGTCATGGTGAAGAGCATTGTCATCGAAGTGCCGCTTGCATGATATGTGCAGAAAAGCATAGTACAAATGTTTGTCTATTTTACACAAATGAAAAGTGTCTAGATGTTTTTACTTGTTTTAATTGTAAAAAACATGGAAAAGAGAAACTGATCATGCAGCAAATTACATAAATTGTCCGCTACGTTCTCTTTATCTGGAGACGAGGGCAAGGGTTAGAACTAAATCTTATAATAATAACAGAGTACAACAAAATTTAAATACATTCAAATTCAACGGTGCAGATTTTCCGAATTTATTCAATACACAAGCCGCAACAATAATATTATAATGAATGGCAACGTTTCATACTTAAACTAGCTGAAAAATAATTCTGATCAGTTTAGTGTCGATGAACTTTTTGATATCTTTACAATTGCTATAGAAGATTTACAAAGGTGTACATCAAAAGTGCAACAAATAAAAGTTGTTATGTCTATGGTAAAATATGCTCATGGGTTACATTTATTTAAACTTATTTAAAAAGTTTCATTTGAATGATAATGGAATTCCATACTTCTTTAAATTTAGACAATTTAAAATATTACTCGAAAGAGGAAGTAAAATGAAACAAGTAAGAGTGCTATATTCGGCTGTGCTGAATCTTATATACCCTTCACCATAGTTTAATTTTATACAATTTTTAATTATTTTACTTTTCCGACAATATCATTATTATATCAATATCAACAGAAAAGAAATAACAACAACGCTAAACGAAATAGAACAAAAAATAAATAAAAATCACAAGGCAATGAAACCAACCAACATCCAAACATACAAAACGAAATATACTGAATAACAAAATACACAACACAATAAATATTTTTTCCAAATCAACAAATGACAGATAAAAAAATATATCTGAAGTTAAAAAAAAAATAATTCACACAAATTCAAAAACATTTTAAGATTACATAACAAAATTCGTTCCTTTATCTGTACATTTTTAGTTTATTAAATTTTTCAGATTTCAACCCCATTAAAAACATTTTTATTTTATAAAAGGTTTATAAAACAAAATTTTCATACAAAATCTACTTTATAAACCGTTTATAAAATACAAATTTTGTTTCTGAATAAGGGGGTCAGTATATAACTAGAAATTACTTTTGTTTCTTCATTAAACAATATCGTCCCTTTTTAATTTTTTGGAATAATGGTAGAACTAATTAAAACTTCTAAGTAAAGATATATTTCTATTTAAAATTTCTTTAAATCGTCCCAGCCATTTATGTGCGGACCTTATGAAAAACTCGAAACTCCCTTTTCACCCATTTTAATTTAATTTTTCTAAAATATATGTTTTGACTGATTACAACAAAATACTTTTTAAGTATATGAATATTTCCGAAAAAGTACCTAAACTACACATAATTATCCGTTAAGTTTGAATTACCCACATGCATATTCCACACCCCCCTGATCCAACGTTCGCAACGAGTCTTTCCCAATACATATTTATGACACTTTAAATGCTAAATCGAAAGTATTTAACTTTAGAACATACAGAAATCACTTTTTAAGAACAAAAACAGTACTTTTGCCCGTTTTTCATATTATTTCCCTCTTTTTCCCAAACTTTTAACGGAAATTTGCTAATTAAAATTTCTTATGCTATGTATACACTGTTGATGAGATCTTACAACGTTGGCAGTAAAATGTGCAGAAAAGGTCGAATAACACTGCCTACTTACTTACAAATGTGGTTTTGCAATATTGTCAGTCTGACAACGTTGCAAAATAAAAATTTAAAGTTCAGACGATTGTTAGATATTGTCGAAAAATTTTACTGACAACGTTGTAAGATCTGACAACCTTGTGTCACGGCTTTAAGATAACTAAATCGAAAATAATTTCGCGTTAGAATATACAAAAATATGTTTTCAAGCACAAAAGTACCAATTTTCCCAGTTTTTCGCCCTTTTCCCAATTTTTGATACCAGTTTTATTCCAACTTTCGTAACGCATATATTTCTGACATTTTAGAATGCTAAATCGAAAATATTTTTGCATTAATAGCCAAAAATAAATTTACCCGTTTTTCGTCGTTTTCACCTATTTTTTACCCCTTCTAGTCAAATTTTCGGAAAGTTATATAGCCTATTGACGCTTGGTTGTATCGTAGTATGTCGTATTTTATTTTATTATTTGATTCAAAAAAATTTATTTGAAAAAATTTTATGACTTACAAGAAAATTGGTTCATCTGTTTAGACGTGATTGACGCACTAACAAATAAACAAACTTACAAAGAAATTTATAATATACAGTGCGAGCAAAACTGTATAAATGTTTAGCCAATAAGATTTAAAAATGCAATAAAAAACATAGAATAAAGGAAAAATAATTAAGTTTTCCATTTAAAAAACTCAGTAAAACAATGTAAAAATTAAAAACTAAAGATTAAAACATGTTTATAAATAAAGTTGATAATATTTTGTGCAAAGTCGTTTTGCTTTATGACACTTTTTATACGTTTAGGCGCTCTTTCGACCAAGGTGTCAATGGTCTGGTGCGAAATACTAGACCACTCAGTTTGCAATTTCGATCAAAGTTTTTTAAGATTTCTTTGTGCTTTATCGAATTGCGCAAGACGTTTTTTAATAAAGCCCATAAATTTTCAATTAGATTGATTTCCGGGTATTGAGTTGGCCATCATTGCATTGCACAGTGTCAGATTTTGCAATTTTAGGGGGACTAAACTCTAAATTTTGAAATTATTAAGTATCACTTTTTAAATATACTTACAATTAACGGTTGCCTTTAAAAGACGTGGTAACCTTATTCTTAATCATACTTTTAATTTAATTTTACTTTAATTTTACTAAAGAGCCGAGATTCAAGTGAAACAACACCATCAGACTACCACCCCTATGTTTCAATGTTTCTATTGCTTTGTGCTTAAATAGAACTTTCTTAACTTCTGGTGTGCTTATATTTTTTCTTTTTCGCACTTGTAGCAATTTTCGGTAGCAAATTCCTAACTTCCTGGTAATTTGACGAGAACAGTAATTATTTTTTGTCATTTCGACCATATGGTTTTCCAATAAATTTCATATTTTTCTTATTAAAAGTAGAAAATTAAAATATTTGCAAAAATTACAAATATGACTCAAAAACGGTAACTGTTTGTTTTGATGCTTTCTTCAAAGGTAAATCAAGTAACAGTACTCAAATTCTAAGTTTTTTGCCTACCTTTTTTAAGAGAATTTTGTTTTTTTGTGTTTATAAATAAAATTCGAAAAAACAGGTAAAAAGTAAAACATATATTTACCAATTAAAAATAGAGATTGTGTAAAATGGGGAAAATTAGAAAAAATATTATAATACAAATTTTGGTGCACTTGTTGTTGCATTTTATTATTTTTCATCAGAATTTGCATGTCAATAAAGTATTTTGCATATTGAATACCGGTTAATTTCATTGGGTTTTTCAAATTATTTTTTAATTATTTTTGGAATTAATTGTTTTATTGTTAAAAGGAAGAGTGTTAAGTATTTTTTAATTGCGATTTGCAACAATCATTTCCTCATTGGGTGAAAATGTTATTTGCCTTAAAATGTTTAAAGGATAATAATGAGGTTATTTCGATATAAAAAATTAGTTTAGATTTCTAGAACAAGTGTAAATCAATAAAATATAATTATGAAATGTTTAATCAATAACATTAAAAAATATAAAATAGAGTAGTAGATGTAATGATCCAAAGAATTATTAGAAAAAACGCACTGAGTGCTCTTTCAAAATCTTTAACTGCCAAAGGGAGGCGACTTGTATCCAAGGAAAACTATTGGACTCCCGATTTATCTTTTTCAAAATCTATATACGAACTAGGAGGAACACTATGTTTAAATTTAGACCTCTAAACAGACCTTAGGTTGCTTGGAACCAATGTAAAGTGAACTGTCGTGTAGTACAGGAAAAATACCTAATTTAGATATTTTAAAATATAGGCGGTTATCATACCGTAACGTCAACAAAAGCAATATTTTTCATCTAATACATACACTTATATATATTTAGAACCCAAATCAAAAATAACTATCCAGATCCAAATACACCTACTGTATCTTATTCATAAAATAAAGAATTTAAAATATGAGGTTGAAAATCAAGATTTTAGCATTTAATAGTTCTATAGTGGTATATGGTGATGTCACCATACTTAGAGTGGCTAGGATGGTACTTAGTGTTAGATTTATTGAATAAGAATCAATATTATAAAATTCTAAATAAAATTTACACAATACTCCCCAAATAGATGGAGTTTCTGTAATGTAGTTTTTGTTTATCAATACAAAATGACCAAAAACCCGGATTATTTTGTTATAATATATAGATTTATACCTCACAAAACTTTTTTTCTAGGTCCAAATCCATTGATTATATAATATATATCATGTTTCCAATTCAAAATTACTTATTATTTTCGAAATTTAATGATTTCATGTTAAGTCAAATATTGATAAATTCTGATAGGTATATAGGATAATAAGAATAAGTTAAGAAATGTTCAAATTTAGTCGTTCCACTACTAAAATATCTAAAAAATGTTTTTCTAATATATAGGAGTAATAAAAATATTAAATTTTATAAAATAATGCAGCAATATTAAAGAAATAAAAAAAAAACTAAAAAGCAAAATACTTTATTGACACATAAAATTAACAATACGTTCCATTTTATCAAAAATCTCGTTAATTAATATAACGACTTTACTTTTTATAGTAGAAAATTAAATATAAGATACTCTTTAAAAAATACAACAAACAAATTGCTTTATTTTGCTAAAAATAATTGTTCAAATAAAGTTTTTTCTTAAAATTTATAAAATTTTACATAGGCAAATTATTTAATTGATTCACTTAATATAAGTTTGTCATTCCGTTTGTAATTTCTATAATATAATTTCCGACCCTATAAAGTATATACAGTGTCTCTAATAAGTATTCGAATTTAGGTATACTATGAAAAGAAACCAAATTTAATAAATTTTTTGCGTGCATTCCTTAGGTTTCATATCACACTTTTTAAAATTTCAAAAATTTACATTTACTTCAATTAATTAAGCTTTTGTTAAAAGAAGTCCATAAAATTACCTCACAAAATTATTCGAATTTTTTTTTAGTATTTTACATTTCATCATATTATACGAAACATAAAATTGGAATCAAATTGTTTTTTTTTTGTTTAAAATTGTTTAAGGATATATCCGAAGGGATATATTTTTGGCCCATTTGGGCCACAATTTTGGGGGATAGTACCATCTTTTTATGTAATATCATTAAAATCTGGCAACACTATGCCTGAGTAGACGTGTGTGATTTTGCAGCTGATCATTTGTTAACTTTTAAAACTTTTTTTAATTAAAATAAATCAAATTAATTTCTTAAAACTGAATATTTTAAGATAATTGTGTATTGTCAACAGGTTTTATATAAAGACAATTGTATATTTTTGGATTTTTTGGCGAGTTATTGCAATAAATTTTTTTGGTTGATTTTTAACGCCATATTGTTATTTATTATATACAAATTAACAAAGCCAACCAAAAGAACTTAAACCAAAATGTCGCCGACTGCTAGTGTTTTCAAATGTGGCGTTTGTAAGGAGACTATTAGAAAGACCCAGCCTAGCATTCAATGCAAAATATGTACATTATGGATTCATGTTCCGTGTGCAGGCATTACTGACAGTGCTCTTACTGCTCTAAAAGCTAACAAATCATTATCGTTTTCCTGTAGTGCCTGTGATAGTAATCCTCGGGCTGGTCTTGAGAGTGTGTTGCATTTCCTTTTCCTTTTGGTGATCTCAACAGTAAGATAGATGCTTTCATTAATAAAGTTGATGGTGAACAGACATCTATTAGACAAGCATTGGCTGATACTGTTTCGAGTTTTAAACTGGAGATGGCTTCCTGTTTGAAAGAAATGAAGTCTGAGATTGTTGACTGCAACAAACTTATACATAGCATCGACTCTTCGACAACCAAAAAGATAACCGCGCTGGAGGTGGAGAATAATATTTTGCACAAAAGACTTAATCGTGCCGATATTGTTGTTAATGGGTTGCCTGATGGTGTTGATGACCTCTTTTCTGTTGCTGTTAAGATTTGTTCTATTTATAATGTGCCCATTGGAAAGAATGATGTCAACCATATATGTTATTTTAACAAACGAAAATCTATTTTGATTAAGCTGAACAGCGTGTTTTTGCGAGATGAAGTTATGAAAGAATATCATAGAACTCGGTCACTCAAAGTCAGTGATGTTATGGGTGGTGATATTGGTCTGCGAGTTTATTTAAATGACCATTTTTCTCCAGCTGCTGGTAAACTCAATGGTATTTGTAAAAAGCTATTGGGTAGGAAAATAATAAGTAAATATAGAATTTTGAACAATGATATACTGAGGGCTAAACTTACGATGTCTGATGGCAAGGAATTGGTGCTGGATTACTCTGGATGTGCTGGACTGTTGGTTGATGCATCTTATATTTGAATTTGGGTATTTAATATTTCATGTTTGTGAATTAATGCTGAACTTAACGTGGTTTTATTAGACTTTTTGTGTTGTAAAACCTGGAGGTTTATTTTTTGTTCATAAACACTAATGATTTATATTTAATTGTTAATTATTTTTAATTATTAAGAGTTCTTTTTAGCTTTGCTTATTTAAAGATTGTTATATAAGGTTAGTTTTTGAATGAGAAGCTGTGTTTTGTATGTAATAATTTTGTGAAACAAAATGAAAGTAATGATTTTTATACATTTTTCCTTATTTTTCATCTTCTGGTTCCCCACTGTAGTCTTTTGTTTTGATGTCGGCTAACTTAGATGCTGGTCCATCTTTCAGCAACAATTCTTATATTAAATCGGTTTTGAATCCATACATGAGTTTTTTCAGAGCAGGTCATATGAACTGTCGAGCCTTAAACCTTCAGCTGACTATTCAAAGATTGATGAATTGAGAGCAATCTTAAGTAATTCGGTATTGAATGTTTTTGGTGTATCTGAAACTTGGCTCAAACCTTATGTTTCAACTCGAAGTGTTAATATAACTGGTTTCAACTTTTATCGTAATGATCGCATACATACAAGAGGTGGAGGTGTAGGAATTTATGTTTCTACTGGACTTAAGTGTAAAACAGTATTTAAGGTTTCTGAGCATGAAACGTGTGAATCGCTTTTCGTTGAAATATCTTTTGGTGATTTTTTGGTTTTGTTTGGGGTAGTTTATTTGCCTTACAGTGATTTGGTCTCTTTTGAAAATTTTCACAAAGATTTGTTTTTGAAATACTCAAATATTATTGTTGTATGTGATTTCAACTGCAACATGTTTGATATTGTACGATCTAGTAGTATGAGAGCTTTATGTTTAAGGAATAATTTGTTTACGGTTCATAATTCTAGGCCTACACATTTTGATGTAGCCCATGGTTCAACATCTCTTATTGACTTTTGGTTGGTTAGTAACAGTTCCATGATAAATTTCTCTGACCAATTACAATGTTTATTTATATCTCATCACTCCCTTATTTTTGCATCGTTTTCTTTTAGTGTTCTAAGAAATGATGAGTATTTTGAGTTCAGAGATTTTAATTCTATTGACTGGGATGGTTTGGTAAGATTCTTGGCTGAATTTAACTTTGGGGGCTTTAATGGAGGTAATGTCGATGAGCAGTGCTCAATTATTTCATCCCTTTTAGAATCTTTAATGGCTTTTGTTCCCGTCGTTAGGAAAAAAGTTGTTTCTAAGAATGATAGTTGGCTGAGCTCTAGAGATGTTGTCTACGCAAGGTCTCTTAGGGATCTTGCGTATCGTTATTTTAGAAATTCTGAAGAGAACTGGAGGAATACTGTAAGTATCGCAATAGAGCCAAGAGTATTTTGCGTAGGGCTAAGAGGAGGCACTATTCCAACATATTTTCTCGTTTGGATTCCGCTGGTGTGTGGAGGGTTTTGAAAGGTTCTGGGTGTGTTGGTGGTGAATTAATTGAATATTGTGGTGATATTGATATGTTAAATGACTTTTTTGTTTCGGGTAGTGGTTCTAGTATGACAATGTTTCATTTAATGTTTTCTCTGATTGTAGGGACACTTTTTCATTTCGCTGTATCACTGAGCTTGAGTTATGTGAAGCTTTTGAGAAAGTAAAGTCTAACTCGGTTGTTTTTTGAGTCTTTATGATGGCCAGTATGCTTACCGTAAGGGGTTTAATACCACTTCAATGCTTCTTAGTATTACGGATCACATTAGACAGAATATTAATGATGGTGAATTGAGTGCACTTATATCACTTGACCTTTCTAAAGCCTTTAATTCAGTTTCTTTTCCTATTATGATAAAAAAGCTTAGGGATGAGTTTAATTTTTCAGGTACTGCATGCCGTCTTATTTACTCTTATTTAACAATTTGTTGTTCTTAATGGGCGGCATTCATCGTGTCGTAATATTTTTTCTGGTGTCCCACAGGGATCTGTTCTGGGCCCTCTTTTATTCATTTTGTATGTGAATAGTCTACCAGATTATATAGCTTCTCCGATTTGTACTTCTTTTTTATATGCTGATGATATATTTTTGCTTTTTAGGAGTAGTATTGATTTTGTAGACGTTTTGCAGAATAACATTAATTTTAGTCTAGAACGTGTTCTTGAATGGGCTTCTAGAAATTCACTAATGGTGAATCCCTCTAAGACTAAAGCCATAATGTTTGGTCCTACAACTCGGTTTTTCCCTAATCTAAACATTACCTTTAATAACGAAGATATAGTATTTATTGAACAACTTAAGTGTCTGGGAGTTATTTTAGACGCCAAGCTTTCTTTTTGCACACACATTGATCTCATCAGCTCTAGAATCCTGGGTATCCTGCGCCGTATATACTCGATTAATTTATATTTGTCTACACACATAAGGTATAAATTGGCTCATTTACTAATGATGTTACAGATTTTGTATGGATTTGAAATTATTTCTGGTACCTGTTCTATACACTTATCCCGTGTTAAACGCTTGGTAAATTCTGTGGTTCGTTTTGTTTATAACGTAAAGCGACGCGAACATGTTTCACGCTTTGTTTGTAGTTTTCTTGGTTGTACCTTTGATGACTTCGTAAAATACCGGAATATTATACTGTTTCATAATATTGTCAAACGTAGAAAACCACTTTCCCTTTATAATTCTTTTGTATTTACGCGATCTCTAAGAAACCCACAAATTTATATACCGAGAATTAATTCTTCCTTTTTTGAAAGATCTTATGTGGTAAGAATTGCACGGTGGTGGATTATATTACCGTTTTCATTGCGTCTTTTTTCACAATCTAATAACGTGTTTCGTTTAAAACTTATGTTGCACTTTTCTACGTCTATTTTGGTATGAAATAATATAACACAGACAAAAACTGAAATATTATTTTAAATACCAAAACCTCATTCTCAATCACTTTATTAAGGTTTGAATAATCTATAACGATTTTTTTTTTTTGAAAATTGTAGAAGTGTTTTTTTCAGGAGAATGTTTAAAACTTTTTAATTTCAATACAAAATTATATAGATCACTTAATAATGTCATTATTAGTTGGGTTTTGTCAAAATGAAATTTCTAAAATTGAAAAATAATAAAGAAATAGTTCTTGTGTATTTCACAATATAACCCACAAAACCGTCGTTACATTTAGCTTGTATCTGCAGCAGAACAATGTTTTAAATCTTCTTCATTTGAATTTTCTTATTTGAAAACTTTTTATGAACATTTTATTCATAATTTTAAATTTAATTTTTTTTGCTTTAAAAACACAAATATATATTTTTTTTGGATTAAAAATAAGTTAATTATTTTGACACAACCTAAGCACTTTTTAAATAAACAAATAAAAATCAGCTGCCTTAATGATTTCACCTTACTTAGTGCATCCTGAATATACATATATGTATATATTTTATTTTTGAATCACATTTTATTTCGTATTCTTAACCGGATACAAGGAAGTTAGAAGGATATAATAAAATATATACATTTATGTGAGTGTCAAAGTGCTTGACATTAGCTTTTATTGATTGCAGTTGGTAACTACATATGCCAGGATGCCACCTGGTTCTTATATAATGATGTATATATATTTTGTTGCTGATTGGGACTTTTTATTTGCATTTAATTTTCAATTAATTAATAATATATTATTTACGGCTGGGGAGCCAACAGATGATTAGTACTGAATTATATTTATTTATATTACTACTTATTGATCTCAGGTTTTTATTATTACTATGTAATATTGATATTTTGGCCGTGAAGGCTTAATATTACAAAATAAATGAATAAAAAAAAAAATAAATAAAAATAAAATGCCGATTTTTGGCAATATTTGTAATTTTTTTTCTTTTTTCCAGAGATAAAACCAAATTCGATATTGGCACTTAATAGACCCCTTGGCGTATCTAAAAATAATATTTTTTGTTATAAGAATCTGTATTTAAAAGTTCCAAGATATATTAATGGGATCATTCTTCTGTAGATAATTTAACTTATTATAAACATAATCCATTTTTATAATACTAGGGTAAAACATTTTCGGGGAAAGTTGTCTGGTATGTATTCTTTTAGATATCAGCTTTTATACATTTTAAGTTTTCAGTATATTGTGGAAGTATACAACTCCAAAGCATGCCTCGAAGAAACGCCATTCAATATAGTAGAATCATTCTTTTTATAACCATTGGCTGAATGTTTCCTTATCATTATGGTCTAAGTCCAAAATATTGATATCTGGTTAAATATTATTCACAATGATAAAAATAAACCCAAAATTTTTGACTTACAGTGTTATTGTATTGGGCAACATAAGCGTGAAAGTTATAAGTAGTAAAAACATAAATTTACTGTAGAGGATGACGTTTTGTTAAGGCATGTTTTGGAGTTGTATTCCGCTACAAGGTCGGGGAAATTGAAAATATATATGTTCTAATATCTACATGAATATATACTAGCCAACTTTGCCGGAAAATATCAGTCCTAGTGGAAGGGGCTTAAGATCCAGATAATTCAATTAGAAACAGAAGAACGATCCCAAAAATACATCATGAAACGTTTAAGTACAGATCCCTACAATAAATCCGTCATTTTAATTATATTACTTATAAAGATGGTAAAATCGCCGCAAAATTATGACCCAAATAGGCCAAAAATATATCCCCCCTTAAACAATTTTATGCAAAAAAACATTTAATTCTAATTTTATGTTTCGTATAATATGATGAAATGTGAAATACAGGAAAAATTCGAATACTTTAGCGAGGTAATTGTATGGACTTCCTTTAAAAAAAGCTTAATTAATTAAAGTAAATGAAAATTTTTTCAAGTTGTAAAAATTGTGATATGAAACCTAAGGACTGCCTAGATAATATAACAAATGTATTTATTTATTTTGCACACAAAAAATATTATTAAATTTGGTTTCTTTCCATAGAATACCTAAATTCGAAAACTTATGAGAGACACTGTATATTCTGGATCCTTATAGATAGCGGAGTCGATTAAGCCATGTCGGTCTGTCTGTCTGTTGAAATCAGTTTTTAGAGCACCCCAGATATCGGTGATATCCGAGACTTTAATAATTCTGTTAGACATGCTTTCGAGAAATTCGATATTTAAAATCGGTCTATAAATAACGGAGATATGAGCAAACATCCGAGACAACCTCTGAAAATTTAATTAGAAAAGACAAATTTTTTTCATTCCTTGTTAAAAAAGCAACAACAACATTGTGAATTGGAAAAAGATTTACATGTGTATAGATGTATTTGGTTTTGTTCAGCTGTGTATTTTGTTTTGTATGTTTTGATGCTGTTTGGCTTCATTGAGTTATGTATTTTGTTTTCTTTTTGTGAATACTGTTCGAATATTTGGATGTAGGTTGGTTTTATTGCGTTGTTTATTTTGTTTTTCTGTGTTTTTCGTTATGTATGTTTAGATGTCTGTTGGTATAATTACCTTGTGTATTTTTTTTTTATTTCGTTTAGCGTTGCTGTTGTTCGTTTTGTTTTGCTTTTGGGAAAAAATTTAAATTTTATAAAACTAATATGTTAAAATAGACAATGGTGAAGGGTATATAAGATTCGGCACAGCCGAATATAGCCCTCTTACTTGTTTTTTTAATATTTATATTTATGGGGTTTTCAACATACACTTGATTGATAGGTATCCTGTTTTGTTCGCCACTGTATATTAGGATTTAACTTAGTAAACTTATAGCTTTTTCTTTATCCGATATACATGTACATTAGGGCTATGATTTTTGCAAATATCAAAAATGCCATAACAAGAGCTTATAGGGCGTGAACATATGTTAAAAAATATGATATTATTTTTTTCGATCGTGAAAAAGTTCCCACACCAAAGGCGATAAAGTTTTGTATAAATTTTACATTTTCTATATAAGAAAAATAAACATTTTTGTCAACATTTGTGCATTTGTATTACATTGTTTTAAAGATATTGCTTGTATAGAAATAGTATCCTTTTATATGGAAATTATTAAAATATTTTTTGAAAAATAACGAACGAGAGCATTTTAGAAATTATTTTAGTTGATTAAAAAAACAACCTTATATTATCAGTACAGTAAAGCCAATTTTACCTAATGTACATTCGACTTTTAAGTTACGAAGTTTGCTTATTATGAAGATAATGCCGCTTTAATATCTTCAAGCTAGATTACCAGTGCTCTCTTAAAAGAAACTGAAAAATTGCTTGTAAATTGCAACAAGTATTTTTACAAATAGAAAATTAAAATAAATCCAATTAAAGGTGGAAGTACACAACACGCGTTGAGGCGGCAACGCGTTTTACGCTTTTCAAACCTATCGCGCTTTACATGCTGCAAGTTACACACCACGCGTCATTTTGATCTTTCTTTTAATGTTTTTTTAAACTATTACTGTTTTAAAAATCAAAATTTTAAGTTTTTGTTTTTTTTTTTTTTAATTTTTCTTTCATTGTTGATAAAATTTATTTCATTTTAGTTTATTCTTATTCTACACAAAACAAAATACAACAATGATCAGCTGCCGACGAGTCAAAAGTTGAAAGTTGCTGAACTTTTCGCTGCAGACGCGTTAAAAACTATAGTGTGTAACTTGTAAAATGAAAATACACTATTTCAATTTTTTTTTTGACAGAAGCCTATAACGCGCTGCCGCGTGCAACGTGTGTTGTGTACTTTCACCTTAAGACTAAAGCTATAATTTTTCCATTTAACAAATCCACTAATACTTTGTTAATAGGAAAATATGTTATAAATATACAAAACAGTGTAAAATATTTTAAAGTTATGTTGGACAAAAATATCTTATCAACGAAATCTTCAAAAAAGCTATTTTACAAAGTTAAATGCAAATCACATATTCACATAAGCTTATGTATTTTACCCATCTTTTGAAATTACAAACATAAAAAATAAAATATATCTTTTGCTTTTAGAGATATGGTGTAAACCTATGGACAACACATTACATCAATATAAATTTATATCGTTCATTCTTTTTTTGTACATAATCTTGATAGTAATTATAATTAAAGTGTTAAAATTCATATTTATTTAATACTTCTTTACGTTGGCCGGTTCTATCATATTTCCAACATACATGTACATATATAAAATATGTAATAAAAAGTTTATAAAACGCCGTCGATTGCAAACCAATTATTGAGAAAATAAAAACATATAAAAAATACTAATACGATTTTATTATAATTATTATTATTTTTACTATTATTATTATTATTATTATTATTATTTTTATTATTATTATTATTATTATTATTATTATTAACGCTATGTGGATTATACAGTTGCGTAATAATAGGAGTGAAAATTTAAAAAATTTTGAATACAATTTTTTTAGTAAAAAATTTAGATTTTTAATTATTTTTATAATTTATTTATTTAACTTGTTCTCTAATTTTTATAATCATTATTTTAAATGTGGAAGAAATTTATATAAAAAATATATATTTTGAAATTTATATACAAAATCTATTGTTCAAAACAATAGGAGTATTCGATTTAAGTGCAACTATTTTTAAAATAAAAACAAAAACGAATGCACTTCCATCTAAAATATTATTAATTAATGTGTGGCAGTACAACATCAGTCATTTTATTTAGAATTTGGGTATATGAGCCTCCGGAACTTGAATGTCTTTCCGACAACGGTTTTGAGGGGCTTGATGACACATGTCGTGGCCGATTATCAAGAAATATGCAGTATTTTATTCAGAAAGCCTAAAAATATACGCAAGGTCTTTTAAAGTTTAGCATACTTTCTATACTTTCTATGGCATACTTTCTATGGAACGAGCTTCCAATTTAGAATCAATAATGTTTTTATACGACAACACCGCCATTTTATCAAATTTGTTTATTAGCTAATATGAGTACCTACACCATTTGGGGTACGATACCATTTTACAATTTTTTAGACCATACCCTTTTTGTCAAGACCCATCATGAATCATTTCTATTATACAACTTCATTGAAAGTAGGTTAGAGCTTAATATTTTTCGATTAATGGACTTTCAATATATTTTCTGAATTCATTTAGATTTAAAAATATAATTTGTTGTCGTATTCATGCATAAAAAATTCATCCATTTATGAAACCACCTCTAAATGTGTTACTTGGCAAACTTTATGGGTTTCACTGAAATTAAATTATTTTAAAAAAGATTTGTTTAAAAATCAATCTGAACTAACTGAATATTGATCTCGATGTTTAATAAATACATTTTGGCTTAGTTTCACTAATTTGGGGCGCCCTAATGGGATTAATTTCAAAAAAAAAAAAAAAAAACATAAGCGCTTATGGGAAGCTCTTATAATTTTTGAATGAAATGTTTATTTTTTATGAGAAGTTTTAAAATATTTGACTTTCTAAAGTATTCAAAAAATTATTTTTATAATTTTCAAGATATTGGAACAGATTTAATTTTCGTCAATTCTGACATTTTCTTTCAGGATTTTAAATAAAATAATTGTGAACTGAGCTCAGAATCATCTAAATATAATAGTATATCATATTTTTAATATTTACTACGAATAAAGGTTAGGTTAGATAATATACGGTACTCCTATTTTTTTAAACAGTTGTAATCGGATATGGATTTCGAAAAATGTGAATACCAAAAAAGCTAATGAACCTATTTACAAAATTTCATTTGTTTTGTATTTTAAACACTTAACAAGTAAATATCGTGAAAAAAATATTTGATTTCTGTAAATCTTTCTTTTTTAAATTAAGCTGCACAATTATTTTTAAGTCTTACTCCTATTTTTTTGAACACAGCTGTATGTAACATTTGTCATTTTATTCTAATTAAGGATCCCTTTTTTCTGTTTTTCTCCATTTTAGCCCGGTCAAAGCAACAGTAGTATTGCTAATTCAAGTCTCAATAACAACAATAGTAATACCAGCACAAATTGCAATAGCAATATAATTTGTAACCAAAATAATTCAATTAATAATAACAATAATAACATAACATCTATTGGTAACAGCAGCAGTAATAATCACAATTCACTTGTTGCCTCTTCTTCAGTAAATACAAGTAATTCACAATCAAATACAAACATTAGCAACATCATTAATAACAACAACAGCAGTAGTAGCAACATCTTGATAAACAACAATTGTAGCAGTGGTGGTGGCACTAGTAACATCATTATTGGTAATAATGGTGGCCTTGCTCTCGACCATCATATTGGCGGCTTAGTAGGTGGAGGAACTTCTACTGCGGCGGCAAAAAACCAATTAGAGCAATTAAACACAATGCGTGAAGCTCTTTTTTCTCAGGATGGCTGGGGTTGCCAGCACGTTAATCAGGATACAAATTGGGAAGTGCCAAGTTCACCAGAGCCCACAAATAAAGACCCCTCGGGTCCCCCAATGTGGAAACCAACTATAAACAATGGTACGGACTTATGGGAATCCAATTTACGCAACGGAGGACAACCTACAACACAACCTGTGCAGAAAACTCCCTGGGGCCATACACCATCTACAAATTTGGGTGGCACTTGGGGTGAGGATGATGATTGCACAGATGCCAGTAATGTTTGGACTGGTGGACCAACTGGTCCTTCTGCTGTCGGAGTTTCTGGAGTTACCCCTGGATCTGGTGCTAGTGGACCATCAAATGGTCCCCAGTGGGGCCAGGGTGTAGGTGTGTCTGGAGCTGGTGTTCAAGCAGCTGTTGCTGCTCCTACTTCAATTACAGGTGTCGCACCTGGAGGTAAAACGATAAAAATCAATTAGAACCGATTCAAAAATTCATGTTATTTATGTTACTATTACGATTTTTATTATAGGTACGTCCAACGCAGGTGGTGTAAACTTGCCCGGAACTCCAGGAGCAGGAGGAGCGAGTGGAGCTGGAAACGGTTGGGGTGATCCACGTGTTGGTGCCATGGGCGGTGGTGGTGGACCCTTGGATATGCGCTCTGTCGATCCACGTGATCCTATGCGAGCTGCTTCAGCAGGCGATCCCAGAGAATTAAGAATGCTGGATCCACGTGATCCAATACGTGGTGATCCTCGAGGGATTTCGGGTCGTCTTAATGGTACATCAGAGATGTGGGGTCAACATCATCCAATTGCGCAGCACCAAATGCCCGGTTTAAATAAAATGGGTGTCGGAGGACCTAATGTTGGCGGAGTTGGCAATGTTGGCGGTGCACCAGGAGCTGGCGGCTTAACAGGACCTTCTTCTGTTGGTGGTTTAAATGCGGCTGGTAATGTAGTGGGTTCCCAATGGGGAGCACCGCCACAGTCTGTTGTAGGAGCACAGAAAGATATGGTAGGTTCTATGGCACCAAAACCTCCAGTTAGCGGTTCTGGTTGGGAAGAACCATCGCCACCACCGCAAAGACGAAATATACCTAATTATGATGACGGAACTTCGCTTTGGGGCCAACAAACACGTGTACCTGGTGGAGTAAGTGGAGGCGGTGGGTCTCATTGGAAAGAAATGTCTGACCCACTAAATCCACGCAATCATTTAATGCGTAGTGCAATGGGCGGCCAAAATTCTTCGAATGTGTCTAATTTGGGTGGTGCTGGTGGTGGATCTGCTGGAAATTCATCCTCCGGTGGAGCAGGTGGTGTAGGCTCAGCGGTGAATCCAAATAACCCAATGGGAGTTGGGGCCGTAGGTCCACCTGGCGCAAGACTTGTTTCTGCCATTAATGGTCCCGGTGGTATAGGTGGTGGACCTCATAAACCTGACAGCGGCATGTGGCCTCACCCAGCTGGTCCACCTAATGTCCCTACTACTGGAGTTGGTGGTAGCCGAAATGCTGGCGGCTGGGGAGATGTAGAAAATCATAATGTTATTAGTGGCGCTGCTTCCGTTAGTGGGAATGGTGGGGGTAATTGGGGTGATGATAAATCTAACCAAGCTGTCAGCAACATGGGTCAAGCAGGAAATTCCTGGAATGAACCTCCCAGTGCTTCGGCTTGGAATAAATCCAATCAAGCGAAATTGGCAGGTGCTACGAATAGCACAGGATGGGGAACAGGCGTCTCTAATGCAGCATCTGGTGCTAATGACTCTAATGATTTAAATCCTAATGATTGGACAGCTGCACACAATACGATAATGAGTAAAGCTCAACAACAGCAAAAACTTGGGAGTGGTGCGACAGTTAATCTTGGTGGTATTAATAGTGACCTAATAAAGCAAAGCAAACAGTACCGAATGTTGGTAGAAACAGGCTTTAAAAAAGAAGACGTTGAGCGATCATTAATTGCTACGAATATGAATTATGACGAGGCCACTGAGATGTTAAGGGCTAACTTGACTGCTGTTAATGCAGGTGTTGGTATGGATAATTGGAGGCGTCATGACGATAATTTGAGTTCCTATGCTGATCATAATGCCGCCGTTGCTGCTGCTGGTGGCTCATTTCATGGGCGTTACACTATAGGAGGAACACAACCTGCTATATCATTCCCTCCGGTAAGTTAAATTTTTTTGTAAAGCCACTATTTGTTTAAATTATTTTTTTTGCATTTTGTTATACAGAATAACCTTTTAAATTCAATGGGCGGTGGATCTGTCGGTGCAAGTGGCGGTAATAATCCACAACTGAATGCCCTTAATTCAATGCAACCTTTGCAAGTGCAAAAGTACCTTAATCAAGGCCCTCATAATGTCGGTGCCGGTGGACCCCAATCTGTGAATGCTGCTGTTGCCTTTGGTCAAGGATCTAATGTTGCCGCTGTCAACGCTGCAGCTGTAAATGCCGCCGCTGTTAATGCTGCCGCTGTTTCAAACAGTACGAATCAACCATCAACCCAACAACTTCGTATGTTGGTCCAACAAATACAATTAGCCGTGCAGAGCGGATATTTGTCTAGCCAAATATTAAATCAGCCATTGGCTCCCACCACACTTTTACTCCTTAACCAATTACTTAGCAATATTAAGGTAAGTCAACAAGCAATGACTATTAGTATGAAATTGTAAACAATTATATTCTTACATAGCATCTACAAGGGGCCCAGCAATCATTAGCACGTAATGGTAATAATGGCAGTACGCTGCTAGCCATTGCCAAATATAAGCAGCAAATACAAAATTTACAAAACCAAATAAATGCACAACAAGCAATATATATAAAACAGCAGCAAGCTTTACAACCAACTCCACATCCGGCTGCTACGCATATCAATAATACTAATAACGAATATTTAAGAAGCCACGATGCCATATCAGCTTTGCAGGCAAATTTCTCAGAAATGAACTTAAACAAGGTACATAAAAAAATTTTTATTAACTTTTGTTTTAATTCGAAAATCACAATATGATTTTTTTATTAGACTGGTGGGTATCAAGGCGCACCAAACCAACAATCTAGATTAAACCAATGGAAGCTTCCATTAGACAAAGATATCACTACGGATAGCACAGAATTTTCTCGTGCACCTGGCGCCACAAAACAAGGTGCTGGTTTAACCACAACAAATGCGAGTAATATGGGACCTTTGGGTCTACAAGGTGATGGGTAAGTACATTTGTTCAGACTTTTAAAATTGGAAATTATTTTAATTATGGCGTATGATAATAGTTCATACGCTTATTTAGAATTTTTCAAAAATATTCTACATCAAATAAATAAGTATTTAATTAAATTGTTTTCGTAAAATGCATTGATGTTTATTCTGGATGTATTGCTGATGTTAATAATTGTTACTTCCTACTAATAGAATAACACGTTATGTCTATAAATTAAAAATACATTAGCATGTGTCTGAGTATGTTGATTATTTCTTGGTTTGCATTTTTATTAATTTTGTTTTTATTGAGTTACTTTTGTACTGCGTGTGCGATATATACATTTGTAAATTAAAATATTTACAACAATATTAAACTTTTTGAATATGAATCTAATAAAGATTAAGAATTTGAAGTGCATTGAAGTTATTTACACATATCGTCCATTTATCAAAAAAGTATAAAAATGGCTTTGAATGTTTGATGAAATTTATTTTATTTATTTATTCAAGTAATACAAACTCTTAACTTTTAATAAATTTTAAACAAATCAAGGAATTTAAAAATTTACTCCAGATTCAGATATTAGTGAATAATATGTTTCTTATCTAAATTAAAATATTCGTGAAAATAGACATATTTGAAATCTAATAAATCTACACTTATGGACAAAAAATAGGTTTGTGATTTATTTTGAAATAAAAATACAAATCGGTAAAATTTACTTCAATGTGGAAACTTTTGCATTTTTAATCTGGAAAATATTTGTAAGATTAAAAAATAAGATTTCCACCAGCGGAAAACGATATTGTAAAAATTCTGGTTTTTTTTTAATTCTAAATTTCATTCCGGCGTTGACATAAAAATAGGCGTGTCTGTTTTAAAGGTGGGAAAAACATGTTATTCAGTAATATTTTACTAATTACAAATAAATTTCACATTGAAATTAATAAATATTTTTAATTCTCTGGCACTGACGTGGTGGTCTGCCAGACTGAAAAATAATAAATAACAACCTAGATTCTTAAACTATAAACATAAATAGTTTAAGTAGGTTTAAAAGACAGATCTTGAAAATATAAAAAACAGCGTTTATCAGACACCATGTCAATAAAATAATCACGTCAGTCCCACAGGGTAAAAGACGAGTAATAGGCATTATTGGTGGGGAGAGAATTGGCAACAAGTTGTTAGTTGCTATCATTACATTACAAATGCATTTGATTTAAAATGGAACGTTAGTATGCCTAGTGAAAAAAAACAGTTGTTGATGATCCTTTAACCTTTTAACTAAAAGGAGGCGTATCATATGATCTGAGAAGATTTTAAGGTACCTGGGAATACTATTTATCCCTAATGGACCGAAAATAATTATTTATAGCAAAATTATTGAAGATTATTGGAGATGTGTGGTTTTTGATGCAGAACCCGACAAATTTTCAGTAGGCAAGGCAATCCTACATAAAATCAGTGAAAACCCTATGAGACAAAAGAAAAACTTTATGTATATCAAATTCTGTATAAATGAAAAGTAATTTTGGATGTTTTTCAAAATAACGGTAACAATATACTATTCAAAGAAAATTTTGTACTCAGTAGCAATAATTGAACAAATTAATTGTGGATATTGACAGTCCTAATAAATATTTATTCAAATACCAACAGTTTTGGTGTATTTTTTCTTGACATCTTATTTTTTTAATAGAAACCTATTTTTTGTCCAAGCTTGAAAGAAATTTAGATTAAGAAAATCAATTATTGTACAATATAGATTCCTGTCTTGTCTTATCTTTTAATCTTAGAAATGCTTTTTATGGAAACGTCCATTTTTTGTCCATATGTGTATATTTCCCGAATTTTGAATTATGCCAGTCATGTAGTATATAAATATCTTTAAACATTTATTTCTTGTATATTTTTTTTAATATTTATAATAATTTGGCTATATAAACAAATAAATTTTGCTTGTATGCCAACTATAAATAAAAATAAAATAAATTATATATTCAAAAATATTTAATTTCAGAACATGGTCAACCGGACGAAATATTAATGACGGTTGGCCAGACCCCTCAAATGATAGTGAGAATAAAGACTGGTCAGTTGGACAGCCTTCAACTGCAACTGCATATACCGATTTGGTACAGGAGTTCGAGCCTGGAAAACCATGGAAGGTAACTTCTTTAATAAAATCAGGAAATGAATTTCAGAAATCGTTATTCGTACCAGATTTTTTTCAAAATCTTCGTCGTTTTTGAAGGTTAATTATTAATATCTAAGATGTATTTAGAAGCATTAGGAGTTCAGGGAAAATTGAGTTCATTTCCTGATTTAAAAATTATTTCTATGTACAACTTATCTAATTTAAGGGTTCGCAGATAAAAAGCATTGAGGATGATCCAAGTATAACTCCTGGAAGTGTAGCTAGATCTCCGTTATCAATAAATCCGACGCCAAAAGATGCTGATATTTTTTCTAATGCTGCTAACAAAAATTCCCCGACTGATTTACCGTCATTAGGACTAACGTCATCATCCACTTGGAGCTTTAATCCCTCATCGAGCAATCAAAATTTTCCCAGGTTCTAAAACATGTTTCAAACTTCAAAAAAATATGTTTATTATTGTTTTTTATTTACATTAGTTGGTCAGATAACACACCACAAGAAATATGGTCTTCAATGAATAAGACTTCACGCGGACCACCACCAGGACTAGGAAGTAATAAAACTGGTGGAGGTGGCGTACCTAATGTAACAAATCCCGGCAATGCAAATGGTTGGCTAGGCGGTGGTCGAACTGGAGGCTGGTCGGGAACAAATTCTAATTGGACCTCAAATTGGTTACTACTTAAAAATTTAACCGCACAGGTGGGTGCAATTTATTCATATTTTTCAAATATTTTAATCTTTCATAGAGGTTGCCAACTACTTATCATTATATTATAAGGGGAATTATTTTGAATTAAAACAAGTAAGAGTGCTATATTCGGCTGTGCCGAATCTTATATACCCTTCACCATAGTGTATTTTAAACATAATTGATCTTACAGTCTAGTTAATAAAAACATTAAAAAAATTTGAGTCGATTTAAGCCGAATGTTTCGGCGGCGGCTTAAGCAACTAAATATAGTTCGGCGGCGGCTAAGCTCCCACTCGAAGCCGGTCGACTTCGACCTCTGATTCATTGCTGGTAAACATTGACGAGACGTAGATTTTGTTTTTGTTTATCGTAAAAAAAATTGTTTTAAAAAGCACTTGGAAAAAATTTGTGTTAGTTTTAAATTTCAAACTTACATTATTCGCATAAAAATTATTGTACAATAACTCACAATCTACTCTCATATAATTGAAAACGTTTTAAATACTTTTTTCTATTCATCAAAAAATATATTTGCAAACAAAAGGGAAAATTATTTTATTTTAACAAAAAATGCAAATCATATTTTTTTGCTGTGTATACTTTGTATGTTTGAATTCCAAACATACAAAAAATACACAGCTGTATAAAACCAAATACATCTACACACACACGTGTACATCTTTTTCTATGTACAGTGTTTTTGTTGCTTTTTTAACAATTTTTTGATGAAATTTTCAGAGGTTGTCTCGGATTTTGCTCATATCTCCGTTATTTACCGACCGATTTTGCTGATTTTAAATAGCGATCTTCTCGAAAGCATGTCTAATAGAATTATTGAAGATTCAGACATCGCCGATATCTGGGGTCCTCTAAAAACTGATTTCAACAGACAGACAGACAGACGGACAGACAGACAGACGGACATGGCTTAATCGACTCCGCTATCTATAAGGATCAAGAATATATATACTTTATAGGGTCGGACAATTATATTATAGAAATTACAAACGGAATGACAAACTTATATATACCCTTCTCACGAAAGTGAAGGGTATAAAAACTAAGTTATTGGTTATTTTTTTTAATTGCAATTAAAACTGAATTAGACTTTAAATAATAGTTATGACCTAATTCATACAAAGGTATATGTTAGTAATTTCTTGGTTGTAAAGAGTATGCTACTTTTCAGTACATATAGTCATGGACAAAAAATAGGTGTGTGATTTACTTTTTCGTAAAAAGTGATATAAATCGTAAAATTTTACTTCAATATGCAATTTTTTGCATTTTTAATTTGGAAAACTTTTCTTAGATAAAAAAGCAAGTTTTCCACTAGCATAAAGCTATAAAGTGGTGTGTCTTTTTTATAAATGAGAAAAGATGATTTTTTGTGGGAAAATATTCAGTAAAATTACTGATAACTACTAATACTATTATTTAGATCATAATTATTAATTTTAAGAATTATTTTTTTATGTAAACTTTTTATAAGTAGAAATTTATAACCGATTATAGCCTATACCCAGCAAAAAAAAAAAAAAAACGAAGTGCTTCCAAAAGAATAACTTTTATCACCACTTCAAAAGTAGCACTAAGTGAATTTTTTTACTTTCTTTGAAACTGATGTTTATTGACGTCCAGAAAAGCGAAAAGAATCTATTTTTTTATATTTTTTGAAATGATATTTTAATTAATCCAATATTATTTTAATGAGCTAATTTATAAAGGCGTGTAGTTTATTTATGTTAATATTATTTCAATTTTAATAACTTCCAAAAATATAAAATAAAAATTACTTCCTGAGAGTGACTTCAAATGTAGTGATTTTGGAATCAAATAAAAGGGAAATCGCTCCTATTACAAGCCTGTGTTAAAATCATAACTTTTTCAGGTCTTTTTCAGTACTTCCATGGAGTAAATTTTACTTATTTTTAGCTTCTTTGGAAGTTCTTTTTTTGCTCGTATTGGCTAGGTATTGGAATAATGAAGTTGAAAAATTGCACATTAAAATGTAAATTTATGGATGAATCATGTGCATCATTGAGTGAAGAGGATCGGCAAATTGTGACACACCTATTTTTGTCCAGGGCTGAAAAAAAATTGAATAAAAAAAATCTCGAAATTTTCACAACATAGCTTTTGCAACGGCTCTCATAATTTTTTGAAATTAATTAAAATAAACAAGAGTGCTACATTCGATTGTGCCGAATCTTATATACCCTTCAACATAGTGTATTTAAAAAATATTAATTTTATAAAATTTATATACATTTTAGAAATTTATATTCATTTTTTAGACTATATCAATACCAAAACGATATAAACAACAAAATCGCTAAACGAAATAAAACACAAAAAAAAAAAAATACTCAAGGCAATGAAACCAGCAGACATCGAAACAAACACACATATCAGGGATGGAAGAAGGGATTTTGTTTCAGTATCAAAACATATTTCAGAGGGTACTTTTTGGATCTCAAAGTACTAAAATACTTTTTTTTTGCTAAAAGTTTGCAATTTTTAAAATACATACATACATTTTTTGATATGGTGAATCTTTGTCCGTCCCTTAATATTAACCTCTTAAATATAATTTGATAGAATTTGCTACACTATTTTTTGCCACGGAAAAGGGTGCATGGTATTTCATAGCTACATACAAATATTACCACGAACTTCTACTTTGTAAAAATGTTATATTTAAAGCAGTCATGATACAACTTGTTATATTTCAATAAATTCGGTCTTAGTGAAAATCAGGTTACGTTTGGCCCTATACAATGATGACTTTAGACATTCAACTTAACGCTAATAACACAAATTTTTATCTCGGAGATTAAAGTATACTTTTCTAAAGTCATTATTAAGCTTAAAGAATAACTTTCAGATGGCATACATTTTACAAATAAAGTTGTTATAACCGAAAAATAACAAAAATAGCGTTTTCTCAAAACTCAGGACAAAATATCTCAAATCTCAGATGGCACAGAGAAAATTTCAGGTTTGAATTTATTGCTGATTAATCCTTTATAAGCATATAACTTAGTCTCAGGGTTTCGACATTTTAACAAAAAAAAAAAAAAAAATCCAAAACATTTTTGGAAAAGCATTTGAAATTTTAAACAAACTTTTACCTCCATAATTTTTCACCCGTATTCATAAAGGTATCAATGGCTTACTTTAAATATTACGCATATTTTCCATACAAAATTCTAACAATAAACCATCAATAACTTTATTAAGCATTTATGAATACGGAATTTTATCTTTAAAGTTCTCAATAAAAAATATTTTAAAAATACCGACTACAATCGGATATTGAGATTGTGGCCATGAAAATATCAAATTAGTCTAGGGATTATCACGGAACATTCCATCGTACCAATTTTACCATCCCTGATACATATGTACGAAACGAAATACAAAAAAAAAAACACAAAAAACAAAATACAAAACGCAATTAAACCAACAGACATCCAAACATACGAAACAAAAAACACAACACAAAACCAATATACAACAACACATACAGTGTCTTACATATGTATTCGAATTTGGTTGTACTTTGAAAAGAAACATAATTTAGTAATATTCTTGTGTGTGAAATGAATAATTAAATTTGTTATATTGTCTAGAAAGTCCTAAGGTGTAATATCACACTCTTTAAAATTTGGAAAAATTACATTTACCTCAATTGATTTTAAAAAAAGTCCATAAAATTGCCTCACAAAAGTATTCGAATTTTTCTTGTATTTCATATATGTATTTAAATTAGCGAAAATTTGTCGAAAGAGAATAGCTTTAGTCTTAGTAGGATTAACAAGCAATGTGTTTTGAGCAGACCACTGAGCAAAGTGCCTAAGGCTCTAATTGATGTTTGATTCTAGTACATCACATTCATCACGATTAGCACAAAACAAAAGAAATACATTATCTGCAAAAGAACAATTTACAAACACTATTGAGAGGTATGAAACCAACCTACATGCAGATACAGAAAATCCAAAGATTTCACCCAATTTGTAAATCATTACCGAGTAATCGATGAAATCAAAAGCTCTTGTCAAATCAAGGGCATTTGGAGACGTAAATCTGTTCTCATTGACAATAATAACGAATATGTGTCAAATTTAACATTTTGCTTTATTATTTTGCTTTATTGCTTTTTTAATATTTTTCTTGCTATTATGAAAAAATTATAATTTTCCACTTTTTTAATTTCTTAATAAAATATAAGAAAATAAGTTCATCAAAGGTTTTAAAGATTTTTTAACGAGTTCGAGAATTTATACGTTCCAATGAACTATTGTATAACTATTGCTGAAAAACATATTACATATACTTAAGAAACACAACAATGTTCCTCAAAACTGGTAGTAGAAGTAAAGGCGATATCATTATATTCAAGATTTATTTTCAAGGATCAGAAATATTTCTGTATGAACCTATTCTAGAAGAAGTAATAAAAGTGGAATTTATTATAAAAACATTGAATTTTGAAGAACATATCAGACCTGGGTGATTTCCTTTAATTTTACATTAACAATAAATTTCTAAAATTTAATGCATTTACATTAAATATTTCTGAATTTAGTGCATAAAATTCATACTCATAAATAAAAATACAGCACAAAAGACCTCGATCTAACTAAATAAAACTAAAATGAAATATGTTAAAGTCGTTTCTTTTAGCTCCTATATTCCATTGAAACGTGTATGTTTTAAATATGATATTTATATAACATTTCACGGGGTATCAAAATAAACTAAAAAAGGAATACCTGGGAAGTGATACTATTCTTCTGATATGTATTATCGAGTATAGGACTTATTAGAAAGGACTTTAAGAACAACTCCAATAGTTAGGCAGCTTAAATCTGTTACACTTGCAAGATTTATTAAACATTACAAACGCCATTTTCTTTTATATAATATTGTTCTACACAAATTGATAAGTGCCGGTTCACATCGGAAAACTTTTCTTGGAAAACTTTTGATTTTATGTGTGAGAGAAAGAGATGATTGATATTTCTTTCTCTCATACTCAAAAATCAAAAGCTTCACACACTAATGCAACTATTCAAATAAGGTTAAAGTGATTTTCGGGTATTCTAGTATGGGAGATATCACCATTTATAGACCGATCGGAAAAAAATTTCACAGAAACATTTCTGTATTTAAGAGCAATACTTGTACCACATTTTATATGAATAGCTTAATTTAGTAATGAGTAATTTGCGTATTAGTGATTTTCGGGAGGGGTCCTTGTATGGGAGGTATGACCAATTATGAACCGATCGGAAAAAATTTCACAGTAATATTTTTGTATGTAAGAGCAACTTGTGCCAAATTTTATAAGGATATCTTAATTTTGTAATGTGTTATTTGTGCTTAAGTGATTTTCGGGAGCTAAGACTAATTACGGACCGATCGGGAAAAAAATTTCACGGTAATATTTCCGTATATAAGAGCAATACTTGTGCCAAATTTCATAAGGATATCTTAATTTTGTAATGTGTTATTTGCGCTTAAGTGATTTTCAAGAGGGGACCTTATATGAGAGCTATGACCAATTATGGACCGATCGGAAAAAAATCAGAGCAATATTTCTGTATATAAGAGCAATACTTGTACCAAATTTTATATGGATATCTTAATTTAGTAATGAGTTATTTGCGTTTAAGTGATTTTCGGGAGAGGACCTTGTATGGGAACTATGACGAATTATGGACCGATTCTGAAAATTTTTTCTCTAAATGAATTCTATTTACATAAGATTTTGACTTGTAAAATATTGTGAAGCTATCTGCATTCTAACGGAAGTTATGAACAATGAACTCATTTCCGGGAATATGTACTTTTGTATGGGAGGTATATGAAATTGTGGACCGATTGCGCCAATTTTCAGCTGTAGTCAAGCTCTCATGTATAGTTTTCGTCAAAATTACATCCGAATGTGTAAAAAATGCTTATTTTTCGGAGTTGTTTTAAATTTTTATTCATAACTTTTAACGATGTGAACCGATTTTGCTCATTTTCAATACCAAACAGCCTAGTACAATAATAAATATTTTGAGAATGTTTTATACAGACAGACAGACGGACATAGCTAGATCGACTTAGAATTTCATAAGATCCAAGAATATATATATACTCAGACGAATATTTCCCAGACGAATATTTCTTGGTGTTACACACGGAATGACAAAGTTATATATACCCTCTATCGCCACTGATGGTGGTGGAGGGTATAATTAATTCATTCATTTTATAAGTAATGCATTAATTTTATTACTTATTATTTAATGTTAATCGAAAATTAATGTTAATGCAAAATAAATGCATTAATTTCAAAAATATTTAATATTAATGTAAAATTAATGCATGAAATTCAAAAATATTTAATGTTAATGCAAATTTAATGCATTAAATGTCTGGAAAATACACAGTAATTTTGATGGTAAATTTTTCTTACTCGGTTAATTGACGGAAATTATTCGGTTTATTCGTTATTTAATATTTTACAATCTACATTTATTCTGCAAAAATTTATCAATTAACCGATCGATGATTAATAATGCATATGATTTCAGGACATAAAAAGTAATGATTACACAAAGTAACTCATTACATGGTCAATAACAATTACTTGTAATGCGTAATTAAGCTATTACCAATTACAATTACTTGTAATTTTAATTGAAGTTACTAATTACAATTGGTATTGAATTAACAAGTAATTGTAATTGAGGTAATACTAATTACAAATTACATATTATTATAAGGAACGAAATTTACAGTTACAATTGTCATTGAAAATTTTTCAAATATATTTTCAAAATTATTTACGTCCTTAACAGTTTTATTCGTCCTCTCTAACATAAAAAACGTTGAATTTTTCATTCATATTATTTAAGTGTATTTACTTAATTTTTATATCGCAAAACAAATTTTTAAAATCTTTGGTGCTTGAATATTTATTTGTTAATAACAATTTTCAATATTATTTTTATGTGTAGATTGATAGCTCAACATTACGTACCTTATGTATGCAGCACGGACCTTTGCTGAATTTTCATTTGTATTTGAACCAGGGCATAGCTCTGTGTAAATACTCCACAAGTGAAGAAGCAAGAAAAGCACAAATGACCTTGAATAGTTGCTTTTTAGGCAACACCACCATCATTGCTGAGTCACCCGGCGAGAATGAAGTTCATTCAATATTGCATCATTTGCCTCAACAAAACACCAATACAACTGCCACACAGCAACAACAACAAGCACAACAGGGGCAAGCCTCAAGCCATAATAACCCATCCGCAGTTAATAGTACAGGAGGAGTCGGTGGAGGTGGTGGAGGCAGCTCAAATACAAATGCCAATAATGTCAATAATGTTAACAATGCCTCAGGTTCACAAAATCCCCCGACTCCGGGTGGCAACAACGTTAATGGGATAAATCAACAGCCGAACAATCCTGCAAACAATGTCTCTAGTATTAATTCAGCTAATAATGGCAGCAACAACGCTAATACCGGCCAAAACGGAAATCAACCATCCAATCATAATTCTCATCCAAATACAAGTACACAAAATACGTCAAATGTTGCTACAAATAACAGCAATAATGCAACAAATAATCCTTCAAATGCTAATACCACCACGGGGTGGCGTTCAACTAGCCAACAACCCCAACAGACACAAAATTCTCAAACACGACCCTCCGGTGGACGTGATGACTTCGAATTCATTTCCAAATATGTGTGTTCGATTGTGGATGACTAGATAAGGCTTACTAGTGTAAAACCAATTCCCTCAAATCCTCTTTCTACTATCACACTTCCTCAAATACCACTACTACTTCCTAGCTTACAACAACCATATAGAAGATTTCTCAAGTAGTTTTAACTATATACATATTATGAAACAAACAATAAATAATGAATTGTATTAACAATTAAAAAAATAATGTATATATCAAAACGAATTAAAAAACAAAAGTAAACCCAGCGACATAAAAACGAAGACTGTTAATTATGACATTTACAAAATTTTAAAACTATTAATTATTCAAATTACATAGAAAAAGTCATGTAATGTGCTTTACTTAACTACATACATACAATATGTATATAAATTTCTAAAGGTTTATATATGTATAACGAGAACAATATTTTTTTATTTTGTTCAATGTGTTGTTTGAACCTACTCGTATATTGGGATAGTTTTATTTAATATTTTTGTTAATTTAATTAATGTTCTTTTTTGTTATTAAATGCTAGAAAGAACGCCATAGCGTTAAAGGGCATATGAATCATTTTTCAAAGTTATGTAAGCTTAGGGAAGAAGGTAGTTGCTCATTTAGATCAAATAAACCAAATGCAATTCTTATTAGTAGTATTATCTCATAAAGTAATGTTAATTATGTTACAAAAAGTGTGGATTATTTTATATTTAAGCATCATAAAGTTCTTAAACAAATTCTCTCTTATTGTTAGTTACTCAATACAGTAGAAACATTTGTTTCTAGGAAATTACGAACCATCCGTTTATAAAGAGGTTGATAACCAATTTAGATTTTCATAACATACAAGTCTGGTGGATTGGTTTAGTTGTAACCTTTCCTTATTTAAAAGCCATGTTTTGCAACTTTTCGCAATTTCATAGTTGGAAATGGAGGAGAAACATTTACTTAGAAAATGAAACAAATGTATGTAATTAAAAAAAATCTATATTTAATTATAAAATGAAAAACTGTGTACTTCTATGTTCGGGTATTGGATAATATAAATTATTTGTGAGAAAATAAATTTTAAAGGAATTAGTATATATGTATAAATACATATATATTGAAATTCCAAGCTATTCTTCTATTATTTAAAATAAAAAAATATGATAGATAAAGATGACTATATATTATAAATAAAATTTGAAACAAAAAATTGAATTGCTTTTTTATACTTATTCATATGAGACGGACATGTAAGAGGATTCGACTCGTCTACGGAAGCTATTTATGTTAGTCTTTTTTACAGGTTAAACTACAAACTAGTATTATTTTATTATTAAACGTTCGAAACAAACTGCTATAGAATTTGACTGAGAAAATGTAAGTAAATTATATAAGTTTATCATTGAGTACATAAATTTAGACAATTTCGTGTCAAGTAACCCAACTTATATAATCGATTTTGCACCAAGGCTAGTGCTTTTGTATAGTAGGGAAGACACAACTCTAAGTCTATTCACCTATTAGTCTTAGTAAAATTGTCCAATGAACTATAGATTGCTATTTTTTAAATCCTAAAAAAAATATATTTTTTTGTGTTTAATTATGTAAATCGAAATAGAGCAAATTTCCTGTTTAAAAACGAATTCTCATAATTTTTTTCGTTTTCAAACGAAATTCACAAATATAGTCGAAAGTAAATCGAAGTTAATTTTATTATAATAAATTAAATAACGATTTTTTGGGGTTTTTAATACAATTGTAACTTAATATTAATGCTAAACTCTTTTTCAATTTAAATATGTTTATTTTTATGAATTTTACGCTCAAATAAAAATTCGATTTACAGAACTCCAAATTCGGTTTTAGATATTCTCGGTTTTGAAACCGAATCGATTTACAGAATATACATGTATATTTTTTAATGAATGCTTCGATTTGGATTACATTTAAGAGCTTTGCATTCATCCAAATCGGAAGACATCTATTTTAAAAGTTTCTTTATATTTCCCATATGTACTTTCTACCATTACAATAAAAATACAATGAAAAATTACGTTTTATATCAAATGCTTATTTATTAAAATAAAAGCTGTGCGCTTAACAAATTGGTTACAAAGCGTTTAATAAACAAGTGTTAAAAAAGTGTAACTAGTTGCGAATTTATTTATTTATTTATTTTATTTATTTATTTATTTTATTTATTCAAAAACAATGGCCGTAAGCCGATAGGGCCTAATTGGCTAGTCTACAATTAAATATCTCTTTTTCAAGGATGAAAAAATTCATTTAGAGAATATGAAATATAGTTTCGAATAAATTTTAAGAGGACATTGCTGGCTACCTTTCAACGACAAAGTAAGTTGCAACAACAAATGAAAAATTAAGATTAAAAATGTTAGGATGATATATTCGGCTATGCCGAATCCTAATTACCAGCTATTTTTATTATAACACATTTAACTATCTAAATTTTGATTAGGTCCAGAAAAATGTATATTAATTGACCAGCTTGAAAACATTTTTATAGAACGATTTATCTATACACAGATTTTTATATAAATATAATCATTTAACAATGAATAAAGTGCTATTAAATGATTTTCAGAAGTAAAATTTCGTATAAAGAATTTTATCCCGATAACTTTCACTTTAAATGTGAGTTTAAGTAATTTTTGGAAATGCACCTTATTTGGGAGTTTTGACCAATCATGGACCGATCAGGAAAACATTTTTTATAATTAGTAATATGGAAAATAATAATAAGTCGAATTTTATTCTACAAGATATAATAATTAATGAATTATGTGTGTTTAAGTAGTTTTCGAAAGTGGAAGCTATGACCAATTACGGGCCTCTCCAAAAATTTTCGTAGAGTGGTTCATACGTATGTACACAACACTTTCAAAATATATGCGTTTAAGTGACTTTCGGAAGTGGATCTTAAATGGGAACTAATGCCAATTACGGGCCTATCCAAATAAAATTTCGTAGTGATTCATACATTGACAAAATATATTTGTCGAATTTCATCAAGATAGCTTTATTTGACAATGAAATGTGAGAGTTTAAATGATTTTCGAAAGTGGACCTTATATGGAAATTATGACTAATAGTGGACCGATCCGGGAAAAATTAGTTGAATGGTTTATATGTACACAAAACATGTTCAAGTTAAATTTTATACCGTTGGCTTTAGAAGTCAATAAAATATATGCGTTAAAAATATTTTCAGATAGCTTTAGAATTCAAGGAATGGGAGCTATGACCAATTATGGACCTGTAAAAAAATTTCGTAGAGATATTCATATATAGACGAAACATATTTGTATCGAAGAATTATTGGATCAATTCATGAGTTTGAACATACAGGTATAATGAATCTCATTTTTTTATTTATTTGTATTCAAAAATATACCTTAAGACTTTTAAGACCCAATTAGTAATACTACAATTTTTGTTATATATTGTAAACTTCAATTCAGTATAAAAAATGTATAAAAATATGTAAATAATATAATGAAAAAATATATATGTATGTTGTAATACACAATTATCATCACAAACCGACCGTTACCTATATAATAAAATAGTTGTAATTGTTATTGTTTGGGTTTCTCCAATAAAGTGACAAAAGTATTGAGTATCCATGTAGAACTACCCTGTACATTCATAGTTGTATTTCGTCAAGAAATCAAACATATATCGAGAAAAAACATTTAAATGCATTTCTATTTGAAATAGAATAAATAACAATATATAATAATGTTATTTATATATAAATAAAATAATCAAAATATTCACTACTCTATAATTACAGTGTTGCTTTTTTTTAAATTAATCAAAAGGAGAATTTAACATCAAAAATAAATAGTTTATTGATAATATCTATAAATAACTATTGCCAAGGTGTTTATACAAATATATTCCACAACTAAAATTAATAGAATAAATTTATGTAGCAGAAATTTTATACAGAGATGGAATTAAATTCTGTACAAATTTTTAACATTTTGCCAGAAAAATATTTCTAAAAGATAATGTGGGGTGGGAAAATATCCGATCTTGGTTAGAAATCATTGTATTCCATAATCTAGTGACTTTGACGCAAAAGGATCGACTCATTATCAGTGATGAGTGTCTAGGACATGTTAAAACATGAGTTCTACTAAATGTACCAAATTTAAATTTACTCATTAAATATGCAGGATTACCTTTTTAACAGTCTTGTAAAAAATATGATTTGTCTTAGGTCAATATATTGTTCAAATTCACATTTTAATATGGTTTTTCGATGTTGCGATATACTTTCCTTTACGTGCAGACCAAAAATGTAACGGACCACCCTGTTAAAGCATTTAACTTACCTATTTAATATAATATGAAACACAATATATTCTTCGCTGGGTACAAGAAACTCTTGATATTATAAGATAAATATCTTTATCAAAATTCAAGTTATCATCAATAATAAGAACCAACGACTTATAGTGCGTAACAACTTCCAAAGGTTCACCACCAAGCAAAATATTCAATGTTAAATTCGATTATTTTGAGAAAAATATAACCTTGCATTATATTTGATTTAGTTCCAGAAAATTATTGCTGGACCATTCCATTATTTCCTTAAGATCATTATTTATTCGACACTCTACATATCAGAATTTGGCGAAGACGCCAATAACTGAATATCGTCAGCGTAAGTATAGCAGGTTAGGAAAAGTTAATCTCTGAAAAACATCATTAATATATAAAAGAAAACAAAAGGAAAATAATATAGAATCTTCGGTTACCCCCTGAAGACTCCAACAATACCTGATCGTTGTTTACTAACTTGTACAAACTGTCTACGATTTGTCAGTAAAGACCAGACCAATTTACAACTATAGGAACTTAAACCAAACTGTTTTACTAATTTTCCAATTAAAACATCAATATTAATAAAATCAAATGGTTTACGAAAATCCATAAATATTAGTGTAGAAACATTTCCCCTATCAACAGACATTCTAATTGTCTATGTAATATGTAATATACGCCCTTAGTGCTATGATTTTTTATAACCCGACCGAAAATCAGATATACTCCCGGTTAAGTTCATAGCTGCCTCTGATCGCAACTTGAAAAAAAATCACACATCTCTCTTTGAACCTTACCTATTTCTACATACACGATAATTCCTATAATTCTCATCAGTATTATTCATTTTATAAGCAATATTTCTACATCGCTTTGCTCTACAAATTCGTTCATCGTTCATAAACTCACTATCGATTTACAAATCTTCTAAGCGGTATATTGTCAAAAAATAGACTTCCCACAACCGATCCAAAAAATTCCGCATTGACGTCCACTGATACATTACTATATAATAGAGTATTCAAACGATTAATCGTCGATCGGTTAATCGATTAATTTTTGATGATTAATCGTTCGAATAAATGAAAATTATCAAATTTTAAATAACGAATAAATCGAATAGTTTCTCTCAACCGATTAAGAAAAACTCATTATTTAGCAGTGAAATTACTATATATTTTCTACAAAATTCAATATTTTTATAATAACTTTTCTTTTTTTCCTTAATTTCTTAATAATTTTTCGATAATAAAGAAAATTATTTATGATTTTTATAACAACACTTCTCATTTTTGAAACGAAATCATGGAGATAATTATATTGCCTTTAATTTTACAACCAATTTTTTGGAACATTATTGTGTTCTTAAGTATTTCTAATAAGTTCTTCATTAACATTTAATTTAATTTCCGTTTTTTTCTCCAAGTAAGACAGATAAATAATATAAGAAGAATCTACAGCTTCCATTTAATAACAATATTAGCATCATAAAATACATATAAATATTTTATATAATCGATTCAAATTGTAAGTTCATTAAAATCTTTTTATAAGGATAAAAGAGCTGATTATAAAAATCAGAGTATGTAGAATTGCCATAAGTAGAATCTATTTTTACATGCATACATATCAACTTTTTCATGTGTGAAAGCTTTTTTTCAAAATTCTTACAGAAGAAAATTATTGTAAAAAGCAACAGTAACAACTAGTTTCCTTTTATTCGATTAACCGAATAATTTTTAATTATCCGATTATTAACCGGTTAACGTAAAACCTCAAATAATTGTTTGTCGAAAAACCCGAATAAGAGAAAACCCCGAATTATTGAATACCCTAACTATATAATGATGAAAAGTAAATTTCTGTGAATTGAGATAAACATCGCTCTGCATCAAAGGACTTGTAGTATCTATAGAAAAATTCAAATGAATTATTATAATTAGCAACATTAGCAACATGAATCAATTCATGATATGAATTAAGATGCGGAAGCTGTAATTGATTCGAATTTGTTACAAGATTAATATCAGATACAAAAAATAGTCTAATAGAGACATTGAGCCCGCACGTGAACAAAAGTGTGTTGTCTCGAATTATGTATATGTGAAAATCCCTTATTAAATTTCCGTACTGCAAAACGTTCGTGTTAAAGTTACCCATTACGTTAACCTGCAGATATCTTGTTGAGAAATCTGTTAACAAGTTTTCACAACTAACAAAATTTCCAGTCAGTAGATATACTACACCTAAAAAAACTACACCAGTATTCAAAAATATTTCAAGAAATAGCGCCTCTACATCACGATCATAAAACCCATCATCATCTTCCCCAGCATCTATATACATCAGAGAAGATCAATATTGCCATTACATAGCACGCGTGATAGGGTAAGAAAATTCTGCCGACGCTAAGTTTATACACATACACTATAGGTTTAATTCTTCTTCTTTTTAAAATGAGCAATATCATTCGGTTTGCTCTCAACCTGAAAAACAAAATCAAATCAGTTGCTGATCAGCACTTGTCGAAGCAAGGTCTGTGCGCGGCGCTTTTAAAATACACACAGAAATACAAGAACAAAATTTTGAGAAAGCCGAATTAATGTAGGAGAAAATGAGAGAACAGTTGATAGTGAAGCTGAAACTTGGCATTGATTTAGTAAAATAACTAGGTCAAATCCCTACGTAGAAAAAGGTGCGAGACAAAATTCACTTCAAATCCTCACAGTGCTAAACATGTATATTAGCGATATACTGATTCATTTATTACGGTGAATTATGTACCGACATGACTTATGTTTTAACAGGCTTTGTTTTTGTCAATCATTAAAATCCCTAAAAACCATAAAAATAACATTTATGTAGAATTATTGTCCCTCCAATGTTTTCCCAGATAAAACACCTTTGATATTACACATCATAATACATTATTATTACATTCACAATTTAGCAAAAACAATAAAATATTATTTTCAAAATATTATAAAAATCTTATTAAAAACAACAACAAAAATATCACTGCCAAATAGAAAAAGAAAACATCAACAGAAAAGTAACCTGTTTTCACACTCTCATCTCTTATTTCTAAAATGAAAAAAATGCAGTGTTGTTGTTTTGAATTCTTATTTTGTTTTCTATTTTTAAATTCAAGCACATGTTTGTGTATTAGTAGAAACTTTAAACGCTTATATTTTATATTATATTAATTTTATATTTATATTAAACAAAAAAGGAATCAAGAAAATCGGTCAAGTAATAGAGCCGGAAAATGTTCCCAATCGTTTTGGTTTTGCGTATTAATATATACTAGCATACACAAAGGGAGCTTCGCTTCCCTTATCGAAATTAAATAATTTAAATTATAAACATATGTATGTAAAAACTATAACTGTAAAATACAAAACTCCATCAGATACGTAATGCGCTCTCCTCTCTTTTATCAATAAGTTCTTTTGTTACAATTTTTTGTTTTTTTCTTTCTTTGTTTGTTTGTTTTCTAGTTCAAGCGTGTGATTTTTGTTTCTATGTATTAGTAACTATTTTAAACGCTTATAACTCCCATAATTCTTAACCGATCTTATTAATATTAATTAATATATTGTGCACATCTGAGATCAAAATCCTTCAAAATGATATTTTTTTTGCTAATATCGAATGTATACTGTAGGAGTAAAAGGGGTCACAAAAAATAGCCTTGCCTATTAATTATATAGATGATGATATTCATTTATATCATTATTTATATATAAATTTATTTATTTATTTCCACATTATTTTAAACTTTAATGTTATGTGAGTAAAAAAATTCTCAAACCTATTACAATTTAAAATAAGTTAAGTTTTGTTTATATATATTGCAATACAACAAACGTATTTGTACAAAAAAATTAAGTATTACTTATTTTACTCTTATGCTAAATAAATTTTTTATAATGGAAACCTTCTAAATTATAATTGAAGATATTATAAGAAAGTAATAGGTTAAATCCTATTTTCTTTTTTTTTTGAATTATTTTCAATGTAATTATGAAATATAATATATCTATTTTTTTTCTTATAGAATTCAATCGAAGTTTTTTTTTGGTTTTATTAAAAAGTTATAATTAATTATGTTTAAATAATTATATTTAGATTAATTAATAACTTAATAAGTTTAAGAAAATTAATTAACATGCACGAATCATAAAAACATGTAACATAGAGTTTGGTTAGCTTAATTTTTTTAACGGTCACGTTTTCTATTTTCAAGCTGACTCAGTTCAGTATTTAAAGATCACTAAAATATCACCAGTGTCGTCTTACGGTATTTTTTTTAACAGCTTACCTTGATTTTGCCCGAAATACCTAGAGCTGTCTCTGACTTCACTAAACGATATGATCTCCGCAATATCTCAGACACAGATGGTTCTGCGACACTAATGATTTCTTTTTCTTCTGTGAGATAATATAACAATTAGAGTCCTCAAATTTTGTCGAAGCCACTTTAGTGTCAATATGATTATTTAGGATATAAATTTGGCGGATTAGCGTTAGGGGGCGTGGCACCCCCATATAAATTAAATACAAAAATTCGTTTATATTGGACTCTATTACAGTTAGAATCTTAAAATTTTGCATGAATAACTTTAACATCCATGTAAATATTTTGGGTAACAAATTGGCGGGGAGCGGCACCTCCCATATAAATTAAAATAATTAGTTTATCTTGAGTTAATATAACAGTAAGAGTCATCAAATTTTGTCGGAGCCACTTTAGTGTCAATATGATTATTTAGGATAAAAAGTGGGCGGACTAGCGTTAGGAGGCGTGGCACCGCCCATATAATTTAAATACAAAAATTCGTTTATCTTGGAAACTATTACAGTTAGAATCTTAAAATTTTGCACGAATAACTTAAACATAATAAATTGGCGGACTACCCATGAGGGGAGCGATACCTCAAATATTAATTAAATACAAAAATTCGTTTATCTTGATATAATATAACAGTTAGAGTCAAATTTTGTCGGGGCCACTTTAGTGTTAATACGATTGTTTAGGATAAAATGTGGGAGGACTAGCGTTAGAGTGCGTGGTACCTCCCATATTAATTAAATAAAGAAGTTAGTTTATCTTGGAAATTAATACAGTTAGAATATTAAAATTTTGCACTAATAACTTTAACATCCATGTAAACATTTTCGGTAATAAATTGGCGGACTACCTATGAGGGAAGCAGCACCTCCCATATTAATTAAATACAAAAATTCGTTATTCTTGAGATAAAATAACAGTTCGAGTCCTCAAATTTTGTAGGAGCTACTTTAGTGCCAATATGATTATTTAGGATAAAGAGTGGGCTGACCAGCGTTAGGCGGCGTGCACCTCCCATATAAATTAAATACTACAAGTAAGAGTGCTATATTCGTCTTGCACGAATCATATATACCCTTTACCATAGTGTATTTTAAACATATTAGTTCTATAAATTTTTTCCCGACTACATTAATATTACAGCAAAAGCAAAACAAAATGAACAACAACTGCGCTAAACAAAATAAAAAAAACAAACTACACAAGACAATTAAACCAACAGACATCTAAACATATGTACATAACGAAAAACACAGAAACAAAAAAGATAAACAAAAACAAAATAAACAACGCAATAAAACCAACCTACATCCAAATATACGAACAAAATTCACAAAAACAAAATACACAACTCAATGACGCCAACAGCATCCACACATACAAAACGATATACACAGCTGAAAAACCAAATACATCTACACACACGTGTACATCTTTTTCTAATATACAGTGTTGTTGTTGCTAATTTAACAAAGCATGAAAAAAATATGACATTTTTTTAAATAATTTTTCAGAGGTTGTCACGGATTTTTGCTCATATCTCCGTTATTTACCGACCGATTTTGCTGATTTTAAATAGCGATCTTCTCGAAAGCATGTCTAATAGAATTATTGAAATTCGCCGATATCTGGGGTCCTCTCAAAACTGATTTCAACAGACAGACGGGCATGGCTTAATCGACTCCGCTATCTATAAGAATCAAGAATATATATACTTTATAGGGTCGGAAAATTATATTATAGAAATTACAAACGGAGTGACAAACTTATATATACCCTTTTTACGAATGTGAAGGGTATAAAAATTCGTTATCTTGGAAACTGTTACAGTTAGAATATTAAAACTTTGCACAAATAATTTGAACATCCATGTAAACATTTTGGATATTAAATTGGCGGACAAATTTGGGGGCTTGGAGCCCCCATATAAATAAAATAGAAAAATTCGTATATCTGAGAATCTATTAGAGCTAGAATTTTAAAATTTTATACGAATAACTTCTATATTCATATGAACATTTAGAAAATAACGGGCGGACTCTTAATGGGCACCACATATATGAATTAAATAAAATATTGAAAACAGATAATTCTAATTTTTCAATTGGCGAACTTACAATAATTTTCTTCATATGTAACATATTGTTAATCCAGAAAACTATTGCGATTAAAATTTTCAAAATCTTTAATTGGGTAAAACAAAAAATATTACATATCGCAACGCATATGAATATGAATTATTTTTTAAGAATAAAAGTATATATTAAATTTTAGCAAGTAAGAAATAAATAGATTATCAATCTATTATTTTACAATTTAAATGAAATGTGTTATCATCAAAAGAAATTATAATAAACCTTTAAGAAAATGTTTATAATTTAGTAACTAAATAAATATTTTTTTGGTTTTTATGTTATACTATAAATGATTTCATGCAATAGAGATTATGCAATACTTAAAATGCAATCATATAAATAATTGTGCAGCAGTGTAGAGGTGTATATAAGGTAGTTTTCGGGTGAGTAAGGCACATGGTATGACTGTTCAATAACTAAAAGTTGTTACTAATGTTCACAAAATTATTTGAAATTTGATATTGTTGTCATTTTCTCTATTTTCAAAGAAAAATAATTGAAAACAGTACTCTTTAGAATCACTGTCGTTTCATCATTGTCAGTTTCCATTCTACAATTCGTTTACGATAATTATTATGTACAGCTAATCCCAAAATTCTAGACTTCAACTTGCAATGAAATACCTCAAATATTTGGACTTTGATTTTATGCTTTGTCGTCAATGAGCCTACCTATTTTTCTAACTTATTGTTTAAGATGTTGGGCGTGGACAATACCGATCAATTGTCCTCTAAGGTTTTCTACTTCGTATTGGTTTTGACCGATTTTTTTACGGATTCGACATTTTAGCCATGGTTTGCATAATTTGGCATTAATTGCTTTAGAAAAATTACTTTGCATGAAGTTTTTTCGGTAAACTTCTTGACCATCTTTGTAGTTTACACATTTAGAACGTTTATTGTGTGATTTGGTATTGGTTCATAGGCTAGATTCATCTTCTCTTTCATTTTTTGGTGGATTATTTGCATATGTCCCGACTGAGGTAGTATTAGAGTTTCACCATCTTCTATACAGTTAAGTTTCCGCTTGATTTCGTAGGCATCAGCATGTGTATCCTGTTAAGGCAAAATATGGCGTTACACCTGTTAAAGCATGCACGCTTGTTCTTAATAAGTTTTCAATTTTACTAAGGCTTTCGTCCCATCTAGATTGGTCATCCTGTAGAAAGCTCCTTATGCTTGCCAAAATCGATTGGTTAACCCTTTCGCTGGCATTTGCTTGGTGTCCTTATATGTTTGATGCCGAACATTTGCATTAACTCTGAAGGCCGGAAGTAAATTGTTTGCCATTGTCAGAGTGAAGTTGCTCTGGCACTGCAAATTTGTACAACACTTCGTCGGTAAGGAATTTTTTAACTGCTCTCGTTGTAGCTTTGGCCATTGCTTTCAATAAAACGAATTTTGTGTTATAATCTAAAACAATAAAGATATAAGTATTGCCAGATTTTGTTCTGGAATGGACGTTGCGTAATAACTTCTTTACCCATTAAAGATCATAGGGTTTGCTTGGGTTGCTTAATCTCTTTACATACTTGACACGATTTCACGTACATGCGTATATCTTTCACCATACCGAGCCAATAGAAGAATTCTCTGACGTTATACAGAGTTTTTGTAGATCCTCCGTGAGATGTGTTATCGATGTGAGATTTTCTTACAATTTCGTATTTTAATCCTTCCGGTAGCCATATTTTCCAACAATAATTATCATCTTCTTCATCCTCACGATTGAACAAGATTTTCTTGTAGATAACATCATCTAAAATTTTCAGATCTGGTAATTTCTCTTGATTTTGACGTATAGTTTCCATAAGAGACATGTACTTTTAAACTCTTCGTATCAAAGTTTAAGATTTTGGTTTGTTGCGTACAGATTTCCTCCATGTCAAGCCTAGACAACATATCAGGTACAAATTTTTTTAGTTCTCAATGTTGAACTTAAATCCTTGGAGTTTTAAGCTCCATCTTGCCAGTCGTCCATTAAGATCTTGTTGTCTCATTAGCCATTTTAATAATGAGTGATTTGTTATGACCGTGAAGTCCATTAACTCGATATATTGTAAAAATTTTTCGATAGCTAACACAAGAGCTAAAAACTCTTTCTCTGTCGTCGAGTAGTTCTTTTGTGCACTATTGAGTTTCTTTGAAAAATACTCAATGGGATGTTCTCCTCCATCTTCATCCTTCTGAAATAAGACTGCTCCTATTGCAACATTAGAAGCGTCGCATTGTACATAGAAATGTTTTTCGTAATCAGGACCGGATACCAAGCGATGCTTTAGATCTTCGAATGCGGTTCTAGCTTCTGTCGACTTTTTAAGTTTATCTGTTAATGGTGCTGTAATTGTAGAGAAATCATGCAGGAATCTACGGTACCAACCTACTGTACCAAGGAATTTTCTTACCTCTTTAGTGATCTATGTTGGTTTTATTTTTAGAATGGCTTCAATTTTACCTCTATCTGGTTTCAATGTTCCTATACCAACGATATAACCTAAGTATTTTAATTCCTTGTGACAAAATTTTGATTTTTCCATGTTGATTGTCAAACCTGCTGCTGTTAACCTTTCTCCTACTATTTTTAACAACTTCATATGGGTTTCGAAATCACTTGACACAACTAGGAGATCATATAAGTAGACGAAAATCTTGTCATTCAGTTCAGATGGTATAACTTTGTCCATCAGTCGGCACAGGCGTTGAGCAGCGTTGCACAAGCCGAATGGCATTACCTTAAACTGGTAGTGTGGTCTTTAGATCTATGGCTGATATGTAGTGCGTATCTCCTTATCGTGCCAGTAACCCATCGATGTTTGGAAGCGGATACGCGCCTTTTTTAGTCACTTTGTTGAGCTCTCTCGCATCCAAACATAACCTGTTCTTATTAGGTTTTATAAACAGGTAAAATTCAGGGATGAATTTTGCTGTTTTCTTCTATATCCGCTGTGATTTCGCTAATGTATTCACTTCCGGAACAAGTTTTTATTCCAATTTGTTTCCAAAGGTCATATCCTAAGATAAGTTCTTGTTAAAAAAATTGGGTACTAAGTATAACAATATTTCCTTCTTTTCTGAACCTATTTTAGCCACAACCTTTACTTTTCCTATAATCTGATGACCATTTCCATCAGCTGTTCTGATTGAGGATTTAAAATCTTGTATTTTACACTTCATAAACAAGTTTTACCCAGATAACTTATCGAGGCTTCACTGTCCATGAGTCCTTTTAACTTTACCCCGCTGATGTCTAAGTTCATGTATGGTCGTATGTCTGTGTCCGATTCTAATCGAGCCGAAGCTATATATCTTCTCTCCGCTTTTCTACTTTTATATCTGTTCCCGGTCTTATGGATTCTATCGTTTATTTTCGGGAAAATATTTTCAAATATCCTCTCATTTACACCAACTTTTGATTTGTTGTTTTCTTAAGCCTCATTTAAATCCTTGTTTATTGTTTTGATTTTATCGCTGACGTCGTTATTGTTGTTCGATGGTGTTTGTTATTGAATATTTGGTACTGGTTTCGTTTTGAACACGCCTCAGCTATCACCATGTTCTTTTACTTGTTTCCCGAGCATTTGGGAGTTATTACTTTCTCGAACCCACATTTGTAGCAAAATAGATTTCTTTGTTCGGAATTGCAGTCTACAAATGAGTGTCCAACTACCTTACAACTCCAGCAGATCAACTGTCTGGGTGTGTTTAACTTTATTGCCTCCACATAGGTTAGTTTAGTTTCCATTGTTTCGTTGTATTCCACTTCGTTTACCCGTCTGTTGGTTACTTCTTTTGACTATATTTCTTTCTGCTCTTCTGCACTCTTCCAACAAATGGTAAATTAGTTGGTAAATTCCATCCTTGAGGTTGTCTTTGACAATTTTTACTAATTCTTGCTCTCTAACACCTTTGCTTAGTTGATTTTTCAATCCTATAATTTCTCCGATGAACGATTCCGAAGATTTCGATGGATGTTGACGTCTCTCCAAATCTGCAGAACTTGCGAATTAAATTATACTTTAACTCGCTCTGTTCGCAATAACGAAAAGTCCAGAACCATTCGTACGCGTTTCCGGATAAGAGGTGGTGAAAACCTTTCATCAAGGTTGCCGTGGGACAATATGTAAGGATTCCACTCGACCATATGTAAGGATTCCACTCGAAAAACGAAAAAAAGGTTGTTGTTGTTGCTGATTAGGAAACCCGTGTGATCTGCTTTCAAAGTTATTTTCAATATTTCGTCTCTGTGTTGGCTGACTTGGCCTTATGTTTGCGGATTCGGACGAACAATTTCGCTCTGTCCTCACAACTTCTCGCACAATCTGTGGTACTAATTGTTGTAGAGTCTCCTTCACTTGGTTCATAATCGCTGCTTGAGATGCTCCGACTAATGCACTAACGTAATCCCGCAGAGTTAGGCCGTCATTGTTTATCAATGTTTCATTTCCGTTTCCTAAATTTTGGTATAATCCTAATTCAGCATTGAACTGTTGTGTAATCTCCTGAGGTATGGAGCTACTATACTGTGGGAAAATTATTGTACAGTCCGTGGCAGGTGATTGTAGTTGATAGTTTGTCACAGGGAATGCTAGCGACATTAAAGTAGGAATTGTATTTGTAGTCTTTGTTGCTGTTGTTGTTTTAGCTGGCATTGACCTGCTTTGGCAATCGTTCTTATTTTTAGGCTTTAAGACTCTACCTTCTTCCATTTTTAATGTAAAAAATTTAACCGAAATAATCGAATAAATTGCCTAAAACTGAGTGGTATTAAGACGAATATAACTGACAAATAAATAAGTATTTATCAAACTATCAATCTGCGTCTGAATTATTTTATTTGTGACGTAAAAAGTACAAAAAATACGAAGATAAACAGAACAAAGTACTTAGGGAATAAACCTAATTTAGTACAGAGAATATTAAACAAATGATAGAGAATATGTATAATACTTTAAATAGATGAGATATAAATAAAAAAAATTGTACAAGTATTAAAAGTGTGTCAAATTGTTGATTTATAAGTCCATTAGCTTTAAGGATAATAATTTTTCTTTATAACTTTATGTCCGGGTTACTATTTGTTAGATATTTATTACAAAATGATAGTTTTCAAACTCTAGATAACTACATAAAACATAAACACATTAATACTAAATAAATAATAATGTAAATAATATTAGTGAATTTTTGAAAAATAGTATCAGAATAGTTAATTAGATAGTGTCAGAAATGTTATTTTATAAAATGTATATATTTTATTATTATTGAAGTGTAATAATTATGTTTTAGATTGATGTTCTTGAATTTCTATTTTCAGGATGCAGCATGATGTGAATCGAAAAGGGATTGGTAAGCTATGGATTATGTTCGTAACCTCCATTTCAACAAATACCATTAGGTATTTTAATGCATTTTAAAAAGAAAGTTATAAAGAAAAATTAGTATCCTTAAAGCTAATGGACTTATAAATCAACAATTTGACACACTTTCAACACTTGTACAACTTTTTTTTTATTTATATCTCATCTTTTTAAAGTATTATACATATTCTCTATCATTTGTTTAATATTCTCTATACTAAATTAGGTTTATTCCTTAAGTACTTTGTTTTGTTTATCTTCGTATTTTTTTCGTAATTTTTACGTCACAAATAAAATAATTCAGACGCAGATTGATAGTTTGATAAATACTTATTTATTTGTCAGTTATATTCGTCTTAATACCACTCAGTTTTAGGCAATTTATTCGATTAATTCGGTTAAATTTTTTACGTTAAAAATGGAAGAAGGTAGAGTCTTAAAGCCTAAAAATAAGAACCATTGCCAAAGCAGGTCAACGCCAACTAAAACAACAACAGCAACAAAGACTACAAATACAATTCCTACTTTAATGTCGCTAGTATTCCCACAGATCCCTGTGACAAACTATCAACTACAATCACCTGACACGGACTGTACAATAATTTTCCCACAGTATAGTAGCTCCATAACAACAGTTTAATGCTGAAT
>NC_060949.1:4076199-4079448 GCF_022045245.1 Lucilia cuprina
GATCCACAATATATATACTTTATAGGGTCGGAAAATTATATTATAGAAATTACAAACGGAATGACAAACTTATATATACCCTTCTCACGAAGGTGAAGGGTATAAAAAAGAGGAGTGTTATACAAATTAAATATTTTGAAAGACACTTAATAACGTAGGAAGATAAAAATTGATTTCAAATAAGTCTGGCGTTCTCTATAACTATAATTTAAGCGCAGAGTCAGATGTTGGAAAAGGTGAGAATATATTTGTCTAAGTCTGCCTTTAGTCATGGTCAATTGCATGTAGCATTTTCAAGAGTAATTTTATTTAAATAATATTAAATACTAAATTTTTGTACTATTTTGTGAATTAATTAATAAGTTATATTATTTTTTTAGTTATAAAATTCGTCTATTAATTCGAAAAAATATTTTTTTGTTTATATTTTGCTGGCAGGGACAGGCTTAACAGCTAGTGTTAAAATAAATGCCATAGTCGCCAAAAACAACACCATTGAAAGACGTCTTAACAAAGCTCATTCTCATCATTGGTCTACCAAATAAAATGGATAGCATTCGTAGTTATGTTATGAAAATAGGCCAGTTGGTAGGAGTTCCAGTAACATTTAAAGAAACTGAAATGGATTCTTATAAAATTTAACTCCGTTTTTATCAGAGATGAAGCAATATTATGAGATGAAACAATACTATGAGTCTCAACCACTACTTTTGAAGGATGTGGTAGATAATTGTGATAGTGGTGCTGATACGAATGGATTTGGAGATCAAAATTATGGAGGTGACGTTGAATCTGGGATTTATTTAAAATACAACCTATCTTCTGTTTCTTAAAGATTTAAATACATCTGTCAAATGTTACTACTGAAGAAGCAGATAAGTAAATTTTACTTAAAAAAACATGGATAACCCAAATGCCAACCTTTTTTAAATAAGAGGGATCATTTGAGTATTTAGTATGGAATTCAATTATTCGGTTTATTCGACAAATAATTATTTGAGGTTTACGTTAGCCGATTAATAATTGGATAATTAAAAATTATTCGGTTATTCGAATAAAAGGAAACTAGATGTTACTACAATAATTTTCTTTATATTACACCCTGTAAAAATTAAAAATAAAGCTTTCAAACATGGAAAAGTTGATATGCATGTCAAAATAGATTTCACTTATAGCAATTCTGCGTACTCCGATTTTTATGTCCTTATAAAAGGATTTCAAAGTTTAAAGGACTACAAACAAATATTAAAAATATTTATATGTATTTTATGATGTTAATATTGGTATCAAATGGATGCTGGTAATCTGTACATTATATCTATATCTACCTGTCTCACTTACAAAAAAAAAAAAACGATAAAGAAATTAAATTTAAAATGGTTTCATTTTCGACACAAAAACATTTAACTACTCTTTTGTGACAAATTTTCTTTAAGATTTCCAATTCTTTCTTGATGATCTTGACGATTTGAAATAAATTATATTATTTCGAAGCAGATGAACTCACCTTCATTTGAAATTAATATTAATGCCAACTTTTTAATATAAATTTGGAATTCCATATTTTGAATTAGGTTGTCTTTTAAACATAAAAGTCCTTTAAAGAGCTGATTTTGATAAACTGAGTACACAGAGACAATGCTAATGGTCCACAGTTTCCTGTACGCATAGATTTTTTCATGTTTGAAAATAACTTTTGCACGGTTAATAAACAAAATTATTATTTTCACTTCTTTCACTTTAATTCTATGTTTAGTTTTTTCTCAAATATTATAAACCATTCCTGTTTATGTGAAATGCTTTTCTATATAAAGAAATTACTGTTTTTAAGATTTTCAACGAATTCTAGAATTCATACGTTCCTTTAAACGCCCAGTAAAATATTTTCAAATTTTGGTAATAAGTATTGTAAGTAATGTAGTTATTTCATATATTACTTGGAAATGGGTTGTCGTTATCATTAACATAAATTAATTGTTTTGAATAGAATTTGTGGTCAATTGTCTATAGAGTATGTCCAATAAGGAATTAGTTATTCTAACCTTAGTCGATTTTGGAAATTTTTTCAAGAAATGTTGATATTTACATTTGTGTGGAAACCATTCCAGATAAGTAGAATGATAAAATTACTTTTTAATGGGGCATTGAGTAAGAAAATAGACTATCAAACATAAAAAATAATTGTAATACTAGTTTTTATTCCAGAAAAGTCGGGTAATGAGATTTGTAACTAGTTATTTTTTGGTCATCGTCGAACAAAAATAAGTAGTTATTCACCCAAAAAGTAACTACTTACACTTTTCTCCTTAGTAAGTTAACATATAAAAAAATCATTTTACCTTACTTTTTTATTCTTAATACTGAGTTCATAGTCCAAATATTTTAATTTAACAACATTAAGGTATCATATGATTGGCAATTCTTAACTTCATTGGTCTTTTAAGTGCTCTAAAATTAACTGAAAAGTAGAGTTCGTTCGGTACCGAACACCGAACCCAAATTTCGGTAAATTTGAAAGTTTAGTGAACACGAATTTTTTGATATCTAATAACAAACTATTTTGTAGAATGCGTATATCTTAACACCTTTATATTTGGGTTTTAAAACGATTCATTGATAATAAAAAATGAACCTAACCAAACTCTATGTTACATGTTTTTATGTTTCGTGCATGTTAATTAATTTTCTTAAACTAAGGTTTTTAAGTTATTAATTAATCTAAATCTAATTATTTAAACCTAATTAATTATGTATAACTTATTAACAAAACCAAAAAAATCGATTAAATTCTAAAAGAAAAAAATAAATATATTATATTTTATAATTACATTGAAAATAATTGAAACAAAAAGAAAATAGGATTTAAAATCAAAGTTAAAAAAACAAGTACGAAAGTATAGTCGGGCGTAACCGACCGACGATGATACCCTACACCAGTTATGAAAAACATGGAAAAAGCCCGAAAAAGAAAATAAAAATAAAAAATTCCGAAATTTTATGAGTTATTTGAATTTAAACATAAAAAATGTGTTGTTTAATAATACGAATTTTTCGGTACTACGAAAGGGCCTGACACTATATAATTCGTCCTAGTGGACGTATATATAAACAAACAATTAAATATCTGACTTAATCTTATTTCAAACGTAATTATCAATAATAAAATAACAAAGAAAAAAAACATATACACCAAAAAAACTTATTCTGATAGCTATTAAACTAGAATTTAAAATGATGGTAAGTTAAGTT
>NC_060949.1:4079548-4081209 GCF_022045245.1 Lucilia cuprina
AGTTCACGGTACTTTTGCACATCAAATAGTATCAAAAAAAGTACCTTAGTACCAATTTTGCCATCCCTGGTGTGTTATTATTGGCTAGAAAAATGAAATTAAGTATGTGGAGCCTGGCTTAAGTAAGAAGCCATAAAAGGGAATTTTTTAATACTTTTTCGTTTTTCAAAAGGTGCTTTTTGAATTTTCTATAATATTGAACATAGAAATAAGAAATTAAGTATGTAGTTTCTGAATTAGGTGAGAATCCATAAAAGGGAACTTTTTAGTACTTTTTAGTTTTTCAAAAGGTACTTTTTGATTATTTTATAATATTGAACCTAGGAACATGAAATTAAGTATGTAGGTCGAAATTAGATAAGAACGCAAAAAAGGATCTTTTTGGTGCTTTTTCGTTTTTCAAAAGGTACTTTTTGAGTTTTCTATAATAATGAACTTAGAAACATGAAATTAAGTATATGGAGAAATAGAAATATGGAGTTAAGTATATGGAGTCTGAATTAGACGAGAACCCATAAAAGGGATTTTTTGGGTACTTTTTCGTTTTTCAAAAGTTACTTTTTGAATATTCTACAATATTGAACCTAGGAACATAAAATTAAGTATGTAGTTTCGGAATTAGGTGAGAACACATAAAATGGAACTTTTTGGTACTTTTTCGTTTTTCAAGAGGTACTTTTTAAGTTTTCTATAATAATGAACCCAGAAACATGAAATTAAGTATGTAGAGACGGAATAAGGTGAGAACCGGAAAAGTGAACTTTTTGGTACTTTTTCGTTTTTCAAAAGGTACGTTTTGAGTTTTCTATAATAATGAACTTAGAAACATGAAATTAATTATGTAGACACCGGATTAGACGAGGACAAATCGATAGGAATTTTTTGTTACTTTATCGTTCTGCAAAAGGTACTTTTTGAATTTTCTATAATATTGAACCTAGAAACATAAAATTTGGTATGTAGAGTCAGAATTAGGTGAGAACCGGAGAACGTAAACTGATTGGTATTTTTTTTGTTTTAAGGTACTTTTTGAATTTTCTATAATATTGAATCTAGAAACATGAAATTAAGTATGTTCAGCTCGAAGTAGGTGATTTGAAAGAAGAGTTTTTAATACCGACCGAATATAGAACTTTTACTTGTTCTTTTAAATACTCAGTCCATAGTCCAAATATTTTTATTCTAACAACATTAAGATAAACCCAACGTTCATATCATATGATTGGCAATACTTTGCTTCATTGGTCTTTAAAGTGCTTTAAAATTAACTAAAAAGTAAAGCTTTTTTCCTATAGACCAGCTTCCTATGTTTAATATAAACTAAAATGTTAAAAAATAGCAATTTGAAACGAACATTTTTCCATCTAATTCTCCGCCCACAGACCAAAAATCAAAAATTCGATTACGTCAGGATTTGACCTAGGTATTTTACTATATCTATGCCATGTTTCAGCTATATATCCCATCTTCAAAAAGCTCAAAAGCTCTAATTTACATTTGTAAATTTTGACTCGACTGTTTCCCCCTAATTCTACGCCCACAGACCAAAGATAAAAAATCCGGCTATGTTAGGATTTGTCCTAGTTATTTTGTAAATCTATGCCAAGTTTCAGCTTCCCAGCCCCTCTGTGGGTTTGAAAAATCTCAAAAGGAACAAAGAG
>NC_060949.1:4081309-4121212 GCF_022045245.1 Lucilia cuprina
TCACCCGCTTTAAATGGAATTTAAAGCTTTTGACCGCCGCTTCCCAAAGTCCTCCCATGTGGGGAGCCTGGGGGGAATGAAAGACCACTCAAACCCACGAGCTATGTATTTTTGTGCAATATCTTGAGAAACGGCGTTTATAAAAGTAGTAAATTCCTTGCGTAAAGCTCGATTCGAACTAACAAAATTTCTACCATTGTCAGAGACTAGTTTGGTAGAAAGACTACGGCGACCAACAAATCGGGCGAATGTTGCTTGGAAGGCAGCTGTAGAAAGGCTGGAACAGGGCTCTAAATGGACCGCTTTTGTAGCAAAACATACAAATACGCATGCATATCCTTTGATGATAGATGGTATTTGTAAATTGGAACTTTTAAGCTCAAACGGACCGGCAAAATCTACTCCGGTTAGGTTGAATAGGAAGGATAGTGTACAGCGGTCGGTAGGCAAAGCCGTCATAATTTGAGAGCATGGTTGTTTCTTATGAATAATACAAGTTTTGCAATTTATTATGAGTTTTTTAACTTTGAGTTTAAGACGAGAGATATAAAATTCGGTTTGTATCATCCGACACATTAAAGTGCATTCTCCATGGGCTAAAATCTCGTGTAAATGGGATAAATATAGATTACAAAAGTGTGAATTTCGGGGTAGAATGATTGGGAAACGCTCGTTGTAAGGTAATAAAGAATTGGCAAGGCGACCATTGACTCTTAAGAGACCTTTGGAATCTAGAAATGGATTTAATGTGAATAAAGAGCTGTCTTTTGGAATGGGCTGATTTTCAGAGAGTAATTCATATTCACGCTGGTAGAATTCTTTCTGAGCTAACATTATTAATCTGGACTTTACGGAATTGACTTCCTGCTGACTGAGTTGAGAATTGTGATTAGCTAAGTTGTTGGTTTGATTGGCAAACGAAGGTTTAAAACGCTGAATATATCAAAAAACGTTTGCAAGAACTCTTAACGATCTCGAGTAGGAGGAGAATCTTTTAAGAATGTCTACGGAAGAGACGGTAGTTTGAAAGCTACTGATAGGAACATTTAAGCTTTGAGGTTCTGTTTGTTTACTAATAGAAATTTCGGGAGATTCCGTGGTATTCAACGGATTATTCTGTGGCCATTCCGAAACCAGATTTGTAAGCCATGGTGGGCTCTGCCACCAAAGTTGGTTGTTGATTAAGTCCTGTGGTCTGCATCCTTTGGAACCTAGATCAGCGGGATTGAAATGAGTTGGAACATGGCGCCATTTTTCATTTGGCAATAATTTATGGATTTGGCCTACACGATTAGAAACATAGATTTATTTCCAGGTTGAAGGTGGCTTAACAAGCCATCCTAAAACAATTGATGAGTCACGCCATAAAATGATTTCGTGATTTTTCATATTAAGCGAAGATATCGTATGTTGTACTAGTTTAGCTAGCATAACTGCGCCAGAAAGTTCCAAGCGAGGTAAAGTTGTTAATGCTTATGGCGCTACTTTACTTTTGGAAACTAGCAAGTGTGAAAAAACGACAGGAGAAGATGTTTGTATTCTAATATATACTGCTGCACAATACGCCAATTTGAAGGCATCACAGAATCCGTGAATTTGAATAGTACCAACGGGAGTGAACTGAATCCAACGAGGGATTTGGATTTCATTTATATGCGAGAGATCGCTTAAGATTTCATTCCAGATTCGGAGAGAATCTGTACTGACAAAATCATCCCAATCGATTCGTTCCAGACATAATTGCTGAATAAGAATTTTGCCTTTAATGACTACGGGTGATATCCAGCCAGCTGGATCGAACAATTTGGCTACTGAAGATACGATTTTGCTTTTGGTTATTTTTGTTTCTTGAGGAATAGATTCAAAAGTATATGTGAACGAATCAGTCAGAGCGTTCCAATGAATGCCGACAGTTTTTGTCGAATTGGAATCATGAAATTTGAGAAAATCAGAATCATAAAGAAGCTAACAAACGAAAGTTGTTGGAGGTTAATTTCTTTAATAGAAAACCAGCTGACTCTAAGGTTTGTACCAGCTCTGTTTGGTATTTTATAACCTCTTCTAATGGCCAAAAATGGTGCACAATTTATACCAAACGTTACAGTTTTTAACTGGTAGTCTTTTATGGCCTCCCGTTGGGATTTTTGGAAGAGGATTTTCTGAAACGGTCTACATTTTTTGTATGTCACCGCTGAAAACAAACTTGTAAAAACGTCAATTTAATATCACAGTCATCAGGTCAGCTTGAAGTGTGGGTCCAGTGGGTCGTTTAATGAAAACCCTGACTTAGTGTTGCGGGAAGCATTGAAAACAACCATAACCTTTGTTGATTTGCTTTCTGGTCTTACGACTTCATGGTGAGGGAGATAAAACGAATTGCATTTATTTTCCGAAAACGTTTTCGAACCTTTTCAGATATAAAGGTCCTCTCAGAACCTGGGTCAATGAGAGCTCTAATCGAGAATAATTCCCCTCTACTTTCTATGGCATAATTCGCATTAACTTAGAAAGTTTTGTAAGCATTATATCAAGCATAGCTAAACAGTCAGTAAATGAGCTATGAATTCTTTGTAGGGACTCATTATCTTCTACGCTAGCTACGGGAATATTGAAAAGGTTACGGATCTGATTGTCGACTACAACTCTTACATTTTCATACCGCAACTTAAGTGCTTGCCAAACTAGAGCGAAGTTATTATCGGTTAAAGGGAATCTTTTTACTATTGCTCCGGCTGAACCGGTAGTTTTATTTCTAAGATGATAAAGTTTTTCTGCGAGGGTTAGCCTTGGATGGTTAATGTAGACTGCCGTGAACATATCACGAAATGCCGGCCAGTCCTCATAACCTCCTGAAAAAAATTGAGTATCGCATGGGGGCAATTTAAGACCTGTACTTATCCGATCATTAGATGTGTTCAATAGGGCTGAATCCATGCTAACGTGAGCAATACAATCCCTTGACGTTTTTATCACATCAAGAAGTTTCGATATGGTTAAATAATACATGTCAACACATGAATCGTATTGCTCTTGAGCTGTGGCTTTAACTTCTTCACTTTGATCGGAAAACATCAAATCTTCATATGACTTTTCTACTTTACTCCATCGAGTATCTAAATCTTTTAGATTTAAATCTATAAGTGCCTCAGATTGGGTTAAAATATCTTGGCTATCGCATTTTTTACAAAATGAAATTAAGTTTTTGGCATCAAATGCAAATCGCGTATTTAAAGAAGTCATTTTAATTTGCTATATCAAAGAATTTTATAAGCTTTGTAGTTTTTAATGAACTTTTAGAGAAATTCTTTGTAATTAGAAAGTGATTAAAGATGAATCCTTTGTAATTGGTATTGATAAAGAGTAAAATTTGGACTAAAGTTGAGAAATCTTTTGTAGTCCTTTGTAATTTGGATTAAGAGAGATAAATCCTAAAATAAAAAAAATAAAATAAATTTTGTGTTTTACTTACATTGGCATTGCAGTTTTTGTACTTGCGTTTTACCGACGGCAAATTTATTTTATTTTGGGATGAAATTCCAGAGGCTTGGGAAGCTTCTTGTAGGGATTAAGCGACCAGTTCACTATTAGAGAAGGACGAAGGACCATGAATATATTAATCCTCGGACAGGATTAATAAATTTAAAGGACTTTATAATTTCTCAAGGAATGAGAAATTATAAAGTTTAGTTGTAGCGTGTGGGGAGAAAAGAGAAAACACAAGGGAATTATAAATGATAAATCTAGTGTACTTATCTTATTAGATCTATCGAAAGCATTAAATTCTATTAATTTTCGAAGAATGATTGAAAAGCTTAGAGTTGAGTCCGGTTTTTCTATGACGGCCTGTAAACTTATACTTTCCTATCTTTGTGGAAGATTTCAGTATGTCAGTCTTTATGGTGTCGATTCAGGTTTATTACGCGTTCATTCGGGTGTTCCTCAGGGTTCGGTTCTGGGACCGGTGTTGTTCAATATGTATGTTAATGATCTCCTTTCTCATGTTAGTACGAGTATATGCAAAACATTTCTGTATGCGGATGATGTTGCCCTACTTTTCAGTTGTAGTCGTGATTTGAGTGACGTTTTACGTTCTAATATTGACTTTTGTCTTCGTATTATCTCTGAATGGACTGTTAATAATTGTTTATCAATTAATCCTTTGAAATCGAAGGCGATTGCTTTCAGTCCGTTTAATAGATTTAATATAAATTTTGATATTTTTATTAGTGGTGTGAGAATTGAATTTGTTGAGCAAATTAAATTCTTGGGAATTATTTTGGATAAAAGGCTTGATTTCAGTTCACACATTGGTAATACAATTTCCAGAATTTTGCAAACATTGCGGAAGATTATTGCTACAAATGTGTATTATCATCCTCATATTAGATATAAGTTGGCATATTCGCTACTAATGTCCCAAATCTTATATGGGCTTGAGGTTGTGTCGGGTACCAATGCTTCTGGTCTCTCTAGAATTAAACGTATCATTAACACTATTGTTCGTTTTGTCTACAATGTTGAACGTAGGGATCATATTTCCGGATATGTTGAAAAATTTTTAAAATGTAGTTTCTTTGATTTCGTTAAACTTCGATGTTTGACTATTTTTCATAAGATAATTAAATCTGAGAGACCGCAACTCTTGTTTGATAGATTTATTTTCAGTAGATCATCTAGGAGACCTCAAGTTTTGGTGCCTAGAATTGTTAATTCATTCTATGAAAGATCTTTTTTATTACGAATTGCTCGCTGGTGGAATTCATTGCCGTTGGAACTGCGTATTTTCTCTCACTCTAATAATGTGTTCCGGCTTAAACTTTTGAACCTATTCATGAGCAATTAGGTGTCTTAGTCAATAAATAATTTTATTCTTTACTTCACTGCTTTTCTTTTTATAATGAAAGAGAGTATTGCAAGTAAATGTAAATAGGTCAGTATTACTATTAGTTTGGACCGTTATTATTTTTCTTTAAATACTACTGCTTTTTAATATTTGTCCTTACTATTATTTGCATTAGGTTTGGAGAACTCTTAAAAGAATTAGTAAATTGTAATTAAATTTTATTTTTTTTTTTATTTACAACACTTTGTATTTTATGTTAAGTTTATATACTTAGGTTTTATGGCTTAGTAGTACGTAAGATTGGCCTTATAGGCTTTGTATTACTTCAATGAATAAATAAAAATAAAAAAATAAAATTAGTTTTAAATAAATAAAAGGGATTTTATTTATTAAGTGGATGCTCATCTTTGGCTGGTTTAAAAAGAAGTGAAAATTTATTTCTTTTTTAAATGCCTTGAAGGCTCTTTTCACACAACGTTATAACGGATACTTATGTTTCGTTAAGTTTAATACATAATAAGTAAATTAAATACAGTTTAGTTTTGTACATACGTTAACTATGTATATAAACTTGGGTTTACAAAAGTATTAAATTCAAATAAAAAACAAGGGAAAAGCTTACAAACTAATAATTCATTTTATAGAAATTCAATTAAAGAAAATAATGATAAAATAATAAAAATAATAAAATTCTAACTAACAATCAATTCAATATAATTCAATTCTTTATGCTAATTTGGACACCCACTATGCAATATTTTTTGTGAATACATCTGAGCTGTCCTTACAAAGTATTCCCTGCTTCCCATCTTCATGAATAACTTTTATTTTAACGTCATCTACGGACTTAACTCTTGAAAACGCTATATACAATATACCATGTCTAAAGACAGACTTAAGCAAAAATATTGTTACCTTTTTGTCTGACCCTGTGCTTTATTTGTAATTATAGAGAATACCAGCCTTATTGAAAACTGTCGTCGGCGTTAATTTTCATCTTCCTCTGTCAAGTTAGTTAATATGTATATTAAAAAAAACATTTTACCACGCCTCTTTTTATTCCTAACACTCAGTTCATAGTCTAAATATTTTAATTCTCCTCTCATCTTACTACGGACACGAACAATATTTGCAAACAATTGTGGAGTGGTTTTTCCTTATTGCTGCATAATGCCTGAACATGCTGGTATGCCAGAACATTTAGGATGAAAATATGAACCACATACTCCACAACCAATACCTCCTACAGATTTTGTGACATTAGCCTTGCAAGCAGGATATTGTATAATAGTATTTTGTGACATTATTATTAATTTAAATCTAAATTAATTTTGACGAAAACTATACAGTGTAATTTCATGAAAATCATCTTACATTCGTTTCTACATGAGAGCTTGACTACTGCTGAAAATTGGCGGAATCGATCCACAATTTCATATACCTCCCATACAAAAGAACATATTCCCAGAAATGAGTTTATTGTTCATAACTTCCGTTAAAATGCAGATAGCTTCACAAAATTTTACAAGTTAAAATCTAATGTAAATAGAATTCATTTAGAGAAAAATGTTTCAGGTTCGATCCATAATTGGTCATAGCTCCCATACAAGGTCCTCTCCTAAAATCACTTAAACGCAAATAACTCATTACTAAATTAAGATATCCATATAAAAATTGGTACAAGAATTGCTCTTATATACAGAAATATTGCTTTGAATTTTTTTCCGATCGGTCCATAATTGGTCATAGCTCCCATACAAGGTCCCCTCCTGAAAATCACTTAAGCGCAAATAACACATTACAAAATTAAGATATCCTTATGAAATTTGGCACAAGTATTGCTCTTATATACGGAAATATTACAGTGAAGTTTTTTTTCCCGATCGGTCCCTAATTGGTCTTAGCTCCCCAAAATCACTTAAGCGCAAATAACACATTACAAAATTAAGATATCCTTATAAAATTTGGCACGAGTATTGCTCTTACCTACAAAAATAATTACTTTGAAATTTTTTTCCGATCGGTCCATAATTGGTCATAGCTTCCATACAAGGTCCCCTCCCGAAAATCACTTATACGCAAATTACTCATTACTAAATTAAGATATTCATATAAAATGTGGTACAAGTATTGCTCTTAAATACAGAAATGTTTCTGTGAATTTTTTTCCGATCAAATACTAGAATACCCGAAAACCACTTTAACCTTATTTGACTAGTTACATTAGTGTGGGAAGCTTTTGATTTTCTTTCTCTCACACATAAAATCAAAAGTTTCCCAAGAAAAGTTTTCCTGTGTGAACCGGCACTTATCAATTTGAGTAGAACAATATTGTATATATTTTGAATTTCCTTAACTTTTTTACACACATGCAAATTATTTAATATTGCTAAAGGCTATCATAAGGTGCTTTAAAAATATAAAAGAAACTGGCGTTTGTAATGTTCAATAAATCTTGCAAGTGTAACAGATTTAAGATGTCTAACTATTGGGGTTTTTCTATTTACTTCTAAAAATATGTGATCAATTAAAACAGTATTAAGATAAAAGTAGCTGGAGGAGGGTATTTAAGATTCGGCTCAGCCAAATATAGCACTCTTACTTGATTACTTATTTTATTTTCTTTGCCTTCTTAACTTTACACGTTTGTAAAATAACGATCACACCAGTAGAAAAAGAACAATTTATAATGTTTATAATTATATAAAAAAGTCGAAATTTACAATAAATCTAAATGATTTAAATTTATTTTTCATATATCGAACTTTATTTTTTTTATTATTTACTTAGTAGCAAATATATTTTTATCTATTCATGACAATGTTGAAAATTTTACCTATCCTATTGTGAGCAGACTGATTGAAAACTACAAAGCAGGGATGGCAAAATTGGTACGATGGTACTTTTTTTGATACTATTTGATGTGCAAAAGTATCGTGATACTTCCGAGTCTTACTTGATACTTTCAGGGCTACAATCTCAATATCCGATTATCGTTTAACCGGTAGTAAATCTGTCTGTTAAAGTAATTTTTTTTGTATGGGAACTTTCAATAAATCGTTTTGAAATAACAAGAGAATTAGAATATGGGGATAAAAGTTTCTTTAAAATTTAAAATACTTTTTAATTTTTTTGGCACTTATTCTCGAAAATGCATCAAAAAAATTTGTAGGAAACAACTACTAAAGTACTCTATAACTTAAGTAGCTGTTTCTCTTCAATATTATCAGACAAAATATTAAAATAGTTGAAACCCTGAGACTATGTTAGACGCTTCTATAAGATTATTCGCTGAGTTCGAATGTTACTTCATATTTTCTCCATCACATCTGGAATCTGAGATATTATGTCCTGAGTTTTGCGAAATCGCAATTTTTGTCCCTTTTCGAGACATATAACTTTATAACATCATATGGGTACCAGCCCACTCGGGAGTAGTCGGTAACGAAAGAGCGAATGTAATAGCTTTAAAGGGAAGGGAGCTCAAGGCAGTTAAACTGACGTACGCAAAACCATTCGACACAACAAGCTGAACAAAAAATATGGGTGAGAGAATCCCATAAGACCTCTTGGAATAATGAAACAGTGGGAAGAACCACGAAAATCCTATGGGGGACCCTGATGAGAGCAAGACGAAAAATCTCCTCAAAATGGGCAAATCTGAAGTTAGTATGATAAGTACGTATTCTGAGTGGACATACTCAGCACATTTATGCAAAATTAGACGTTCGGATTCAGACGTATGTAGAGCATGTGGGGAGGACAGTGAAACTCTGGAGCACTTTCTTTGCCACTGCCAGGCATTCGTCGAAGTTAGATCCAAGTATCTTGGAAGTGATGTTATTCCGGAAATAACATTCCTGACTAACACTGATTGGAAGATTCTTAGGAATTACGTTCAAGGAACTGAGTTTCTGAACACTGAAAAAAAAAATCATTCAGTTCCTTTATACGATAAAGAGCGCACAACAGGCCCGATTGTGGCCTAGGTGCATTTCTTCGGATTTGATGTAGTACACATCCTGCTATCAACTTAACCTAAGTACTTTGAGATCCAAAAAAGTACTCTCTGAAATATTTTTTTTTTTTTGATACTGAAACAAAAACTCTTTTTCCATCCCTGCTACAAAGAATATTTTCCAAATTATATAAAATATAAAAACTACTCAGAATACAAATATTTACATGTAGTAATCTTTGAATGTAATCCCTGAATGTAAATTTACTAAAGAAATATCTTAATATTCTCATGCATACAGAATAATAAAAACATAATATTACAATTCATTTTATGAATAAAAATATTTGAATAAACAAATTAATAAAGACCAAATTTATCTCGAAAATATTCTTATTTTTGAGAGTAACAGCTTTAATAAAAATGTTTTCTACCATCATACTTGTAGAAATATATTTCAATATAACTTCTTTATCATCTACCTTCTGACGTATAAACTTAGCTTTGATATTAACATGTTTGGTTCTTAGTAGGGTTCTACAAATCGATTTTCAAATAATCGAACAATCGACTTTTTGTCGAAAAAAAATTATTTTGTTAAAAAATCGATAAAAAGTCAAAAATAATTAAATAATTAGTTTTGAAATAAAAGTCGAAAAGATAAAAATAGTCGAATACTTAGTCGGAATAAGTCAAAAATAGTCAAATAGTCGGAAAAAGTCGAAAATAGTCGAAAAAAGTTGGAAAAAGCTGAAAAGTCTAAAATAGTCGAAATGTCGATAAAAGACAAAAATCGTCAAACAGTCGAAAATAGTTGAAAATCGAAAAAAATTTTCGGAAAAAGTCGAAAACCGTCGACAAATCTGAAATAGTCGGAAAAAGTCGAAAATAGTCAAAAAGTCGGAAAGAAGAAAATAGTCCAAAAGTCAAAATATTTTGAAAAGTCGAAAAAAGTTGAAAGGTCAGAAAAAGTCGAAATGTCGACTGTTTACGAAATACTTAAAGTCTAAAAGTCAAAACTGAAAACTGAAGTCGAAAAATCGACTTTGCATAAAATGGAAAAAGTTGAAAAGTCGACTTTTACCTAAATGCAAAAAGTCGAAAAGTCGACATTTACCTAAATTCAAAAATCGACCTTTTGTTTCAACTATAGAACCGTAGTTCTTGGGGAATAATTATGATTTACAGCGACTTGAACGGCACTTTTGTTATCACAAAACAGAATTATTTAAACATTGCATGTAAGGTTAAATTCTGTTTCTAGACGTTTTAACCATACGGATTCTTGTATGTTGACGACAATGCATACAAGAATCCGTAGAATTTTGTAAGGATCGGTCCATAATTGACCCCGCCCCCCATATATAAAGTCCCCTTTAGACTTTGACTTTAAACAATGACATAAACTAGTTTCGTGAGAGCCAAAAGCTCCCTTTCAAATTCAATAAAGATCGATCCTTATTGAAAGTGGTCCACGTTTGGAGATAGCTCTCTCATAACTGGCTAAAAGATGAGTCAATAGCGGTAAAATTCGACACAAATATCTTTAATGAGAACTTAAATCTCTATGCGTAATTTGATGAGGATCGGTCAATAACTATCAAACCTTCATATTCGGTTTACTTTAAACCTCTTGACTGAATGAATGAAAAATGATTTGATGGTGGGTATATAAAATTTGGCATGGCCGAATATAACACTCTTACTTGTTTAAACTGAAAGCGATATTTAAATACAGTTTTAGTGTTTTAAATCTGTATTTGTTAAAGATATTTTTAAACTAAAATAAATAAAATCTTCGCTTAATTATACTTCAGGAAACAATTTAATTTAACTCATTAACACATATTTGGCGCTTGGTACTAAAGGAAATGTTCCTTTAATTATAAATAAAATAAAGCTTTTACATTAGAATTCTGTGAAAGGTTTTAAGAACTGGACTTTTAACGATATGATAAATGTTATATGGACAGATGAGCCAAAAATTAATCTTTTTGGACCTGTTAGCTTAGAAAACCGAATACACCATTCAAAGGCCACGACATTATGTCCATTATGAAATTTGGAGATGGAAATCTTTTATTTTAGGGATATTTCTCATTAGAATACTAACGGAAAATTAATGGTAACATGAATGTGTTGATGAACAATTTATATTCACATATTGTACTTTAGTTTTAACAACTTTGTTTTATGAATTTATTTTAAATTTAGAATCATTTTTATAAAATGTCTGTTGAATGAAAAATAATTTTCATTACTTTAAAAAAAAAAAAAACTTAAATACAATTGTTCGATTTTATAAAACCACTGCGTGATTTATTTAATAACTTTTCTAATAGGTTATGTGCCTGCGTTTACGTGGTTTTTAATTCGTGGTAATTAATTCGTATTGTTTTAAAATAGTAATCGGTCGTTAAAATAGTAAAAATGAGTGGTACTAATATGCAATTTCCCAAACTTTCCAACTCAAATTACCATATTTGGAAATTTAATATGGAGTTATTGTTGCTGGAAAGGGAACTATGGGATATTATCAGTGCGGTCACTCCAGAAGCACCAGATGATAAATGGTATTTGCGTGATGGGAAGGCAAGAGCTACGATTGGTTTAGCTATTGAAGAATCTCAGAAGGTCCACATCAAGAAATTGAAAACTTCTAAGGATTATTGGAATACCATGAAAAATCTAATTTGACAAATAAAGTAAGTCTTCTTCGACAATTATCTACAAAGAAAATGAGTGCTGGTCAACCTATGGAAGAACACATCACTGAATTTCTGAATATTGTGGATCGATTGCATGATTTAGGTGAGGAGATGGAAGAGCATAAAGTTATTGCTTTCTTACTTGGCAGTTTGCCTGAAGAATATAATACTTTGATTTCATCATCTGGTGAAATAGAAATTAATGCAAGAATACCGAAGGAAAGCTGGTAATGAGCAAGAGCCTAATGTTGCTTTCAAGATGCAAAAGAAGAAGAAATTTATTCCTAAATGTTATTCCTGCGGAAAGCCAGGACATATTAAAAAGAATTGTCCTAAAGCAAAATCAAGTGAAAATCGTGCTAAAATTGCTACAAATGATAAAAATAAGAATGTTTGTTTTGGCGTAAGTTCAACAAAAGCAAATAACGATTGGTACATCGATTCAGCTGCAACGTGTCATATGTCCAGCGATGAACAATATTTCATAAGTTTGAATAAACAACAGAAAGATGTTGTTTATTTGGCTGATGGTACGGAATTAAAAGCAAGTGGTACTGGTGAATTTCAGTTGGTGTGTATGAATAAGACTATACGTATCCGAGATGGGTTGCTTGTTCCGAAATTAGAAGGAAGTTTATTATCCGTACGTAAATTGGCTGCTGAAGGTTTTCATGTGTTTTTTGATGCAAACTCCTGTCGCATCTCTATGAATGGGCAAGTATACGCAACTGCATCCTTGAAAAACAATTTGTATGTTCTTAAACAAATCCAAAATGCGAACAAAATTTCTGAAGGTAAAGCTGAATGCATTCATGTGTGGCATCGACGCTTTGGTCACCGAAATATTGGAGCAATCCAGTCGGCTGTTAACAAAGGCTTACTGTCTGGTGTAAAAATTAGTAAATGTAGCTGTGATTTTAAATGTAACGTATGTTTAGAATCCAAATAAACAAGAAAGCCATTTCCTAAAGTTTCAACATCAAGAGCAGAAAGTATTTTAGAATTGGTGCATGCAGACTTATGTGGCCCCATGCAAAATCCAACTCCTAGTGGAGATCGGTACTTCCTAACCATGATTGATGATTATAGTCGCTATTGTTATGTATATTTTATTAAAACAAAAGATGAAGCTTTTGAGAAAATAAAAGATTATATTGAGTTAACAGAAAATCAATTTGAAAAACGATTAAAAGTAATAAGAACTGATCGTGGTGGTGAATTTTGCAACAAGAAGATGGATAAATACTTAAAAAGTAAAGGCATAATTCATCAACTTACTGCTCCTTACACACCTGAACAAAATGGGGTGGCAGAAAGGAAAAACCAATTTTAATGGAAATGGCAAGATGCATGTTAAATGATGCTGAAATCAACATCCAGTATTGGGCGGAAGCTGTAAACACTGCTAATTATATACATAATCGAATATTATCTTCTGCTACTAATGTTACTCCGTATGAATTGTACTTTAAGAAAACTCCAGATTTAACACATATTCGTGTTTTTGGATCAATTGCATATGCGCATATCAAGAAACAAAAGCGAAATGCAGATTGGTTGGCTATTGTAATGAATCAAAGGCTTTTCGGTTAATAAATTTAAACTCCAACAATATCATTATCAGTAGAGTTGTGGAGTTTATTGAATCGAATAAACCTGATGGTGATCTTATTAAAGTCAATGATGAAGAATACTCCGAAAACATGAGGATTGTAGTGTATCTGAAGATTATTGTGGATTTGAATCGGCTGAAGAATTTTCTTCATCTACATCATCTGAAAGTAATGATTCTCCTTCTGTTATTGAAATACAAAGTCATGAAGACCATGAGGTTGGTCGAATAATTTCTTCAAGATGTAATAAAGGAATTCCACCTAAAAAGTATGTCTATAAAACTATTTCAAATAAAGACCCAATTACTTCAAAGCAGCTATATCAAGACCAGACAGCAAAAATTGGCTGATGAAATAAAATCTTCGAGAAAAAATGAAACATGGGAACTAGTCAAGATGCCCGAGGGTCGTAAGTTAGTTGGCTGTAAGAAAACAGTAGATGGCAACCAAAAATATAAGGCAAGATTAGTTGCAAAGGGATTTTCACAGAAATTTGGGGAGGATTACGATCAAGTTTTTGCGCCTGTAATTAAACAGACAACTTTAAGATCATTATTGGCTATAGCAAGTTTTGAAGACATGAAGGTTAAACATGTGGATGTCAAAACTGCTTTTCTTAATGGCGATTTGGATACTGAAATTTATATACGTCAACTCGAAGGGTTTGTGGAAGCTGGTAATAAAGAGTATGTATGCAAAGTTGGACAATATTTTTTATTTTTTTTATTATTAAATGAATTTTATTTTAATTTGAATTTTATATTAATTGTTTACTAGAAGATTATTTGCATTTAAGATAAATTGAATTATTATTATAGGAACTGTATTATCTTAACATTGTAAAGTAATCTTGTAATTAGTAATTAGTTTTCGGTACAATTGAATTGTCATTTGTTCTAAATATACGCTGAATAGCCATTTATGTTCTAAACCTAAGTTTCGCGTTTCTTATAATTAAAATAAACCTTCACTTCATCAGTCGCAGTGAAAACATTTAAATCACTCTCCCGCTCTTTAATCTCTCAGTGCTGTGAACAATATAAAATAAAAATACAAGAAAAAACCCAACTCCACTTATTTACTTCATTTGGCCTGGCAGAACAAAAGGTAATTATCCCTCATTCCCCTCTCTTAAAAGAATAGAATTATTATTTATTAATTCCCCGCTATCTTTCTTTTCTTTTTATCCCGCAACCGCATATAATTATAATAACTCGGACGAGAGTTATTATAATTATCAGAAAAACTTCTTGTAGATTGCTCCTTGTTTTCCCCCCGCTCTACCAGTCTATAGAAGTTGCTCTAGTTTATTTCAATTATTTTTAGGACTTAAGATAAATCGTTAAGAAGGAATTTTCTACTTATCTCAAGAAGAATACATAAATAAAATTATAAATGAATTTAATCCTTCTGACGCTAAATCTTCCTCAATTCCAATGGATCCTGGTTATTTAAAGGAATGTAATGAAAAATCTCAATTAGAAGACAACAATTTGTATAGGAAGGCTATTGGTTCATTGGTTCATTTAAAATCAGCAAAATCGGTCGGTAAATAACGGAGATATGAGCAAAAATCCGAGACAACCTCTGAAAATTTCATTAAAAAAATTGTTATAAAAGCAACAACAACACTGTATATAGAAAAAGATATACACGTGTGTGTGTAGAAGTATTTGGTTTTATTCAGCTGTGTATTTTTTTGTAGCAAACATATAGATGTAAAACCACGATCGGCAACTCCTATACACTGTGTTTTTTGGCCGTTACAAAATTTACTCAGATTACTCACACGCATAGAAAACACAATTATGTCTCTTTTGAGCTGTCATAGAAGGAGGTTGTGTTGTCGCTCGTTTCTGGCTTTTGCAATGAAAATGAACGAAAGTATATTAATGAAAGGATGGATAATACTAATTATTGTTGTGCTTTTTTAGTATCTACACTACATATTTAGTAGTTTTTAGAATTATTAACTTTTTAAAATATTTTTTCTTTCAACATAATTTGCAAATTATAATAATTAACCAAAATTTAATGTACATTTGTTTAATTTTTACCTTTAATATGTATATATTTAATTACAAATATAGTTAAAAAGCTCAAATTTGTGTTTTTATATACATATATTTTAATATTTAAAATAAATATGTGCAAAACAGGGCAAAACATATTTGCTACTTTTAAATTAAAAAATATTAGTTTGGTGTTACATTAATATTATTTCTAAATATCAGTTTTCCATACATGCATTTTTGTGGAGACGAGAGTATAATGATTTCTCATTTCTTGTTTTTTCGCTCTTTCACTTATACAAGTGCAAAATGTAGTAGTATATGTCTGCCGATCCTGGATGTAAAATATTATTTTGTGAGAGATTTGTTAAAGGAAAACATAATTAGTTATGAGTATTGTCCTACTGACCAAATGTTAGCAGACATATTTACTAAACCTTTACAGAAGATTAAAATTTGTAAATTTAGAGAATTAATTGGTTTATGTCATTAATTATAATTTTGTTCGATGTTTATATTATGTATATGTAATTGTTAACAATATTTGTTATATTGAGAAGGGGTGTTGATGAACAATTTATATTCAAATATTGTACTTTAGTTTTAACAACTTTGTTTTATGAATTTATTTTAAATTTAGAATCATTTTTATAAAATGTCTGTTGAATGAAAAATAATTTTCATTACTTTAAAAAAAAAAAACTTAAATACAATTGTTCGATTTTATAAAACCACTGCGTGATTTATTTAATAACTTTTCTAATAGAATGCTGATACTGAGTATGCATTTCATAGTTGAAACTATCGTTGACCCAAAGAGAAGATAAAAAATGCAACAATTTTTGCATTAGAAAATATTATTTTATAATAAAATGGTTCTTTGGTACTACGCGCCAAAAATGTGTAAATACGCTAAATTATTAGTGGGAAAAATATATTGGGTTTGTGCTGATGTTTGTAAGGCACAATAATATTGGTCCTATACCCTTAAAGTATACCAATCGGTCAGAATCATTTTTTGAGTGGCTTTAGCTATATCCGATTGTCCGTCCATTTTTAATACGCAATTTTGAAGATAATTCAATGAAATTTGGCACACGATCTTGTATGATACCGTAGACGAAGACTATTGAAAACGGTTAACATCGGTCCATTGTTTCAACTAGCCCCAATACAACTGTATCTCCGAGTATGGCTTGTGAAACTTGTTATCAAAATACAGGTAGCAATTTTGGGGATAATTCAATAAAATTTGGCACATGATCTTTTATATTACCGTAGGTAAAGCCTACCATAATTTCACCTAGGCCCAATACAACTGAACCCTAAAAATAGGGCTCTTAAGTTCATAATTACATTTAATATTCTCGTATCTCGGAAATAAGCTGCAAAACAAAGTTCTATACTAGCCTAATTTGACCCTGTAAAACGCCCCATCAAAATTTTACTTAAATATCCACAGTTTTATTAAACAATAAATGGCTTAAGTATATCTAAATCACATTTTATTCGTATACTGGTGTAGTGTATTGTATGCTCGACCTCGCCCTAATATAACTTCTTACTTGTTTTATTTATTTATTAATATCATTGCAATGAAAGCCTTCAAGGCCAATATGTATTGTAAGATTAATAACTATGTAATTGGTCTGCGGTGAATATAATATTCCCAGGTGGTGGACAATCTGCCCTCTCTCAGCTTGAGTCAAACAAAAGCTTTGGGAGGACAGATGGTACATCAGCTATCCGACACCCTGGGACGCGCTCGGTAGGAAAAACGGGAAAACTCCTACAGATATTCTTAAGCCATTTATTGTTTAAAAAACTGTGGATATTTAAGTTAAATTTTTAAAGAGGCTTTTTATATGGGCTAGTGTCAAATGAGGCCCTATAATTATAAAGTTCATGAAGGTCATCAAGGCTAGCATAGAACTTAGTTTTGCAGCTTTTTGTCGAGATATTAGTATATTAAACATATGAACTTATGGGGGCTAGGTGAAATAATGTACTGATGTTCACCATTTTCAATAGGCTTCGTCTACGGTACCATAAAAGATCATGTATCAAATTTCATTGAATCGGTAGAAAAGGTTTACATGGACGGACAGACGGACGGACATAGCTAAATCGACTCAAAAAATGATTCTGAGCTGATTGGTATACTTAAAGGTTGGTATAGGACCAATATTATTGTGCGTTACATACATCATCTCAAACCCAATATACTCTCCCCACTAAAGTGGTGTAGGCTATAATTAACAAATTGTACAGTGTGTGAAAAAAATGTAAATCATGGTTAAAAATATTAAAGTTTCGTTCTAAATTTTTAAACTAAAACCATATTCCAAAAAGTTTTATGTTTTTTAAATTTTGTATTAATTGAATAAAAGATCCACTTAATTATACTTTAGAAAAATAAACGTTGTTCAGTGTAACTGATAATAGTACAATATGGAATAAAATACGTCAAATGGGTATCGTTGATTCGAAAAACTCTATATGTAGTGATTTAGACGTGGAGAAATAGCTAATGTTTTTTTGGACAATCTCATGCAAGACAATACCGGAAACTTTGAATTTGACAACTTTGAGGACATTGCCAATTCGTTTTCTTTTATTCCTGTTACAGAATATGACATATTAATCGCTTTAAATTCAATTAAATCTAACACGACATGTCATGACAAAATTTCTATTAAATTTATAAAGCTTATCTTTCCTCTCATTTCCCCTATACTTTTGTATCTTACAAACACTATTTTCACCTGTTCACTTCCTAGAAATTAGGCCGAGTCGTACTAATCCCAAAAAACGAAAAATTTAATAAAGACAACTTACAACACATAAGCATTTTACCTGCTATGTCCAAAGTAATCCTAATATATATTATAAATCTCTTTCTAAGTCTGTTCGTTTGTTTGTATGTTCGTTCGTCAATCACGCCTAAACGACTGAACCGATTTTCTTGAAATTTGGAACGTTTGTAGATCTATTTTTGGAAGGTGTTATAGGCTATATATAAAAATATGAATTAGCAGAGTTCTGTTGTGAAAGTTGGACCAAAAGGGTACAAAAATAGGACAAAAGGGGGAAAAACTGCAAAAATTCGTACTTTTGTGCTTTGAGACCATTTTTTGCTGTTCTAAAGCAACTACATTTTAAAATTTCAGAAATATGAATTAGTATAGTACTGTTGCGAGAGTTGGACCAAAAGGGGGGAAAACTATTGGGCTTTGAGACCAAGTTTTCTGTTCTAAAATAACTACGCTTTTTTGTGGTATCGGAAATATGCACATTTTAGAAATACAGAACTCCATTTGGGTGGAGTTCTGTATTTCTGTATATCATAAAGACACTAAATTTAAAATATTATAAAGTAATATTAAAAAATTATAAAATATAGTACTATTTAGCATAAACAGCAATTATTTTCTTTACTTAAATATAACTAACATATATTAAATTAAAACCCCGGGCAACGCCGGGTATAATAACGAATATCGAATTACCTTTCATATAGTAGCTTCAATAATATTAATATTATAAGACCACGTTGCTGAAAAAATTTCGAGACAATAGCTTATTCGGGACATGATAAGTAAAAAGGCAAGTCGACTCCTTACATGTTTGGAACGCTCTTAACGAGTAAAGTCTTCTTAAAATAAGACAAGTTTTATTAGCAATTAAATTGATATGTTCAAGAAAATTTATCTTAGAATCTATAATTACACCGAGAGATTCCACAAATAAAATTGCCTATCCGTTAATAGATATTCTAGGAAATGAAAATCTTCGGTTAGTTAAATTTAAACTTAAGGCCTTTGCCTCAGTTGGATTTATCTCAAGACTATTTGTATACATCCAATTAAATTGAGTTAATGTGAACATTCATATTTATCTCAAAATTTTCCATATTGTCGTAATTATCTGAAAACAATAAAAATATATCATCAACAAATATAAAGGATTGGCAAAAGCTATTATTAAAAAGCGAGATACAGTCATTTAAATATATAAGAAAAAATATGGGACCCAGTACGGACCCTTGAGCTACGCCAGAAGTTTCATTACTAGTACTAGAGTTATAACCATTGTAGGAAACGTACTGCAACCGTTCCGAAAGGTAAGAGTGTATTAATTTACATACCGGTTTTGAAAAATTAAAGTATCTTCTGAGCTTATCTACAAGAGTGGCATGATTTATGTGATGAGATTTAGTGAAATGAACGTACAATTTCTTTGGTTATCTAATTTGGTTCTAATAGTTTCGGTAAGAGATAATAGCAAAGACGTAAAGTTGAGATTACTTTGGAATTCAAATTGACTAGGGTGTATTAAAGAATATTGTGCACAATAATCAATTATTTGCTTTTTCATTATATTTTCTATTATTTTGGACATGCAGGTAAAATGCTTATGGGTCGTAAGTTATCTTTATTCAATTTTCCGTTTTAACTTGAACTTTATTTGTAATAGGTAATGATCAGAAATCTATGGCTAGTCTTGCCAAGAATAATGGTAGGGCTTACTTCGCCCCTAAACCTGTCATATTGAAAATTGAGAAGGTGCCGGTTTGGAAGGGAAATACCTAAGACAACATCATCAGTAGCAACTACTGATAACGTTAAGGAGTCAAGTTCTAAAAGCGAGGAAGATATCACTAGCTCACAAAACGAAATTGACAGCCCTTTCCAAAATTGGGGTTGAAATGGCTGTCAAAACTGGACCCGATAAGTACACTGAAACACCTACGGCGACACAGGTTCTCGACCGAGAACATGTATCTTATGTCACAAGAACTTATGTTTTCTCCTCTCAACATGATTATCCACATCGGATGCAATAGTGCTGAAGGAAGTTCGTGGCAACATATACCTTGTATCTGTTTACCTGCCTTTCGAATCTCCGACACTACCACAAACATCGGATCTGATGAAACTATTCGAAGAAGGAACAAAAAACATAAGAAAATTTTAATAGGTTGTAATGCCAGCTCCCACCATGTAGCTTGGGGTAGTACAAACACCAATCGCAGAGGACAAGCCCTCATGGATTTCCTTAATACTAAAGACTTGATCACATCGAACTTAGGTAATAAAGATACCTTCGCCAATAGAATCAGAGAAGAAGTATTAGATATAACTATAGCTAGAAGAGCTTATAAACGAAATTCAGGATTGGAGAGTTTCGGACGAGTACTCCTTTTCTGACTGTACATAAGATTCAAAATACAAATGGACTCTCATTTCCCACCAGATATATTAAATAACATAAATGAACCGATATTGGTTAAAGGGGAAATCAAGAGCTTCACTCCCCATAAAGCTGCAAGGCCGGATGGCATTTTCCCGGCACTATTATAGATGGAGGCGGGACGGGTTTCCGTACATCTGTCTCAGATATTCACTGCATGTTTGAAATTCACATATACAACCCTTAAATGGCAGGATGCAAGGGTAATAAGCCAGGCAAACCTAGCTATGCGACACCTAAGTCTTATCGACCGATAAGTCTTACGTTCTTCCTTCTTAAAACCTTGGAACGGATAGTCTATAGTATTGTTAAAAGCAGTATACCCGACAAAGACCTACAATTTAAGCAGCATGCTTATGTAAAGGGACGATTGGTGGAAACCGTTTTAAAAAAAAGTTGTCTACTACATAGGTGCATTCTTTGATAGCAAATTATATACACTGGCGGTATGCATTAATATCGAAGGCGCCTTCAATAACGTGCACACTGATATTCTTATCCAATCCCTAGACCATTTTAATGTTGACTGTGCTCCGTAACCACATAGAGGATAGGATCAATAAGGCACATCGGTGTTTTGCGATGTGTAGGAGAACTATAGGCATTAAATCGGCTCTTAGTCCTACTATGACAAATTGGCATTATAAAAGTGTAATTAGACCAATTCTAGCTTATGCTTCAATAACCTGGTGGACTGCTTTTGACAAAAAATATACATGCTGCTTGGGTATAAGTGGTGCCATGTGTACTACTTCAGTCAAGGCTCTGGAAATGTTGCTTGATATTCCACCTATTGAAACACATTTAAAATATGAGGCGGCGCTTATAGCCGAACGGCTTATTTTTTAGGTGAACTGGCTAAAAAGTTATATACCCACCATCAAATAATTATTATTAATAAATTTTGATATTATCGATCTATGTTGAATCATATGTCAATATTAATATGAACATCGGGGAAGTATTTGGAAGAGGGCCTTTAATAAGGTGGTGACCTTAATAGGGGTTCATACAAACATTTTTATGAGAAATTTCACCAGTAAGTAATGAGTCATTTATAGACCGATTTCCTTTATATTTATGTAGAATTTGATAGCTGTACTAGCAGTTTTAAGCTAGTAATGAACTTAAGGTTTGTGCTGAATTAGACCGCTATTGATGCTTCTGTTAGCCAGATATGGGCGATGAAGTCATTTTCTGAAGGGGTCCTTATATGGGGGCTAGGCGAAATCGTGGACCGATAATGACCATTTCCAATACCAAACAAATACAAACTGCATCAACTATAAGTATTTATGCAAAATTTCAGCTCGATATCTACTTCCATTCGGACTCTATCGTGTTTTCAACAGACAGACGGACGGACATGGCTAGATAGTCTTAGAATCTAATAAGGACCCAGAATATATATACTTTTATGGGTCTTAGACGAATATTTCAATGTGTTACAAACGGAATGACAAAAACAATATACCCCCACCTTTTTTGATGGTGGGTATAAAAATTGGAGAAATGTCACATTTATAGACGCAAATGTAACTGTAAGTTTTTTACGTTTGGACCATAAATTGTCATATCTCCTATATAATGTGACTTAAACGCACCTAACTCATTATCTAATTAAGAAAAAATATTACTTTTATGCAATGAAAAGTCACTGTAAAATTTCGAACAGTCCACAATTGGTCATAGCTCTCTTCAGAAAAACACTTAAATGCATATTACTCATTGCCAAACAATGAGATCCATGCAAAATTTGGCACAAATATTACTATTATATACAAAAAATACCTTCATTCCTACAATAAACCATCAATAACTTTATTAAACATTTCACTCAAATGCAAACTAGGGCGCTATTAACATATAAAAGAAAATAATGTTTGTTATGATTTTTCTATTAAAAAACATGTGAAAACTTATTTTCACAATTATTTTACCAAATAAAAAAATATTAATATAAACGAAGCTTTTGGGGGTTTTTAAGACTGGGCATAGCTGAATATAGCACTTTAACTTGTTTTCTATTAAAATTCAATTTATTTTATTTCAAATTAAATTTTAGTAGAATTTAATGTGAATAAAAATCTTTTTAAATTATATTTCAGTTTAATTTGTGATAATCTTCCTACTATTATGTTGACATTCCTTCGTGGAAGGAATACTAAGCCCTGAAATCGTTTAGTAAATACTATGGTTGTCAATTATTCGTGTTTAAAGTTATTCGAATAAGAAATTAAAATATTTTATTTTTTGAGTAATCGAAAAAATTTAAATAATTATTCGATTATAATTTTTTATTCGAATAATTTAATATATATGCGACATTCGCACGCCTTTAGAGTGGTATAGATTTTGTAAAATTAGGAGTACTTGGAAAACAATTTTGTCATTCTGTTCCATTTAAAGAATACTACATTTGCAAAAGGAATCATCCCATTCGGAACTTGTTTTCAAAAATATCGATTAAAATATGGCAATATCACACGTGACTAATTTTTTTTTAATGTACATGTAAATATTAACGAAAATTTGCGAATTCTGTAGGTTTTTCTTTTTTGATTCAATTTCTTATACTATGGGATATATTTTTCATTAGTAATCCATAATTTTTTAATAAAAAACAAGTTAAAGTGCTATATTCGGCTGAGCTGAATCTTAAACACCCTTTACCAGCTACTTTTATATTAATACTATTTTAATTGATCAAATATTTGTAGATGTAAATAGAAAAACTCCAATAGTTAGACTGCTTAAATCTGTTACAACTGCAAATTTATTGAACATTACAAAAGCCATTTTCTTTTATATTTGTATAGCACCCTAAGATATACTTTGCCGATATTTAATAATTTGCATGTGTGTAAAAGATTTAAGGAAATTCAAAATATATAATACCAACTAACACCCGGTGTACGTCGCTACCCCAACCAAAATAAATACATAATAACCAAAAAAATTATTTATTTAGTTACTAAATTAGAAACATTTTCTTAAAGGTTTATTATAATTACTTTTGATGATAATACATTTCATTTAAATTCTAAAATAATTGATGATAATATATTTAATTTAAATTCCTAATTGCTAAAATTTAATATATACTTTTATTTTTAAAAAATAATTCATATGCGATGCGATATACAATAATTTTTGTTTTACTCACTTAAAGATTTTGAAAATGTTAACCACAATAGTTTTCCAGATTAACAATATGTTACATATGAGAGATGCCAAGAAAATTATTGTAAGTTCGCTAATTTATATCTAACTTATATATTATCTCAAGAAAACGAGTTTTTGTATTTAATTAATATGGGAGGTATAGCTCCCGTCATGGGTAGTTCGCCAATTTATGTTAACATGGATGTTAAAGTTATTCGTGTAAAATTTTAAGATTCATACTGTAAAAGTTTCTAAGATAAACGAATTTTTGTATATAAATTTTATGGGAGGTGCCACGCCCCCTAACGCTAGTCTGCCCACATTTTATACCAAATAATCATATTGACACTAACTTGCCTCCGACAAAATTTGAGGACTCCAACTTTTATATTATTTCAATATTAACAAATTTGTTTATTTAATTAATATGGGAGGTTCCGCTCCCCTCATGGATAGTCCGCCAATTTATTACCAAAATGTATACATGGATGCTAAAGTTATTCATGCAAAATTTTTAGATTCTTACTGTAATAGTTTCCAAGATAAACGAATTTTTATATTTAATTTATATGGGAGGTGCCATGCCCCCTAACTATAGTCCGCCCACATTTTATCCTAAATAATCATATTGACACTAAAGTGGCCCCGACAAAATTTTAGGACTCTAACTTTTATATTATCTCAAATATACAAAATTTACAAAATGAGCCCTTTTTTTATTTACTTATTTTTTTTATTTTTTTTTTAAGAAAGCTTAGGTCTTTTCCTAAATGACCTATATGCGAGTGGGATATCTATCAAAAAAAATATTTTGTAACTCAAGATTTAAAATTTTTTAATTTTTTTGCAAAATCAAAAACTTTGTTGAATTTTTATACCCACCATCAAAAAAGATGGGGGGTATATTGATTTTGTCATTCTGTGTGTAACACATCGAAATATTGCTCTAAGACCCCATAAAGTATATATATTCTGGGACCTCGTAAGATTCTAAGACGATCTAGCCATGTCCGTCCGTCTGTCCGTCTGTCTGTTGTTGGCACGATAGCGTCCACAAAATAAGAGATATTGAGATGAAATTTTCCCAAAATATATTTTATTAATCAGAAATGTTTGGTATTGAAAATGGGCAAAATTGGTCAACGATTTCATATAGCCCCCATACAACTGCACCCCCCTGAATATTGTATAAATAGCATCAAATATTCACAAATTCGTTGTTTATGAAGCAAATAGCACAAAATTTCGCATAGGTCAGTTTTTTGATGTCTAAAAAATAATTCTGCATTATGGCGGACATAGGACCATAATTGGCCCTACCCCCCATATAAGGTCCCCTTTTGAAAATGACTAAATAGCTGATTACTGGCTTAAAAATGGGAATATACCGATGAAATTCGACACACTTAAGTTTCATGCAAGTCAATATCTCTCAACCAAATTTTATGTATATCGGTCCATAATTGACCCTACCCCCCATATAACGTCCCCTTCAGAATATAACTTTAACGCTCATTACTCTCTTAAAAATACAAGTATAGCGATGAAATTTGACATAAGTAAGTTTCTTACTAGCCAAAACCTCTCTATGAAATTTTATGTGGATCGGTCCATAATTGACCCTACCCCCCATATAAGGTCCCCTTCAGAAAATTACTTTAACGCTCATAATTACTATAACATCATAACATTAGTAAGTTTCTTACTAGCCAAAACCTATCTATGAATTTTTATGTGGATCGGTCCATAATTGACCCTACCCCCCATATAAGGTCCCCTTCAGAAAATGACTTTAACGCTCATTACTGGCTAAAAATGGGAATATAGCGATGAAATTCGACACACATAAGTTTTATGCAAGCCAATATCTCTCAACCAAATTTTATGTATATCGCTCCATAACTGACCCTACCCCCATATAACGTCCCCTTCAGAAAATTACATTAACGCTCATTACTCGCTTAAAAATACAAGTATAGCGATGAAATTTGACATAAGTAAGTTTCTTATTAGCCAAAACCTATCTATGAAATTTTATGTGGATCGGTACATAATTGACCCTACCACCCATATAAGGTCCCCTTCAAAAATGACTTTAACGCTCATTACTGGCTTAAAAAACGAATATAGCGATGAAATTTGATATAAAGAAGTATCTTACCAGCCAAAAAATCTTTATGAAATTTTATGTGGATCGGTCCATAATTGACCCTACCCCTCATATAAAGACCCTCCATAAAATTGCTAAAACGCTGATTACTGGCTTAAAAATACGACTAAAGCGATGAAATTTAACAGAAGTAAGTTTTATACTAGCCTAAATCTCTTTACCAAATTTCCCAGAAATAAGTTTTTATACTAGGCAATATTTCTCTACCAATTTTATGTGGTTCGGTCCATAGTTGATCCTACCCCTATAATAAGTCCCCCATAAAATTTCTTTGCTCTTTACTGGCTTAAAAATCGGATTATAGCACTGAAATTACAGTAAGATTTATACAACTCAAAATTTACCAAATTTTATGTGGATCGGTTCACAATTGACCCTCCCCCCATATAAGGCCCCCTTCAGAAAACGACTTTAACTTTAATTAATGACTTTAACGTTAATAGCGAAGAAATTTGAAATAAGTATGTATCTTAGGAACCAAACCTTTCCACCAAATTTTTGTGGATCGGTTTATATTGACCCTACCCCCCATATAAGGTCCTCCATTAAAAAATACTTAACGCTCATTACTGCCTTAAAAATACGAGTATATCGATGAAATTTCACAGAAGTAAGTTATTCACAAGCCAAAATCTCTTTACCAACTTTTATATGGAACAGGCCTTAATTGACCCTAACCCCAACATAAGGTCCTTATCAGAAAATACTTTAAGGCCCATTACTGGCTTAAAAATACGAGCATAGTAATAAAATTCGACTCAATTAAGTTTCTTGCCAGTCAAAAACTCTTAACTTAATTTTATGTGGATCGAGCCTTAATTGACCTACCCCCATATAATGTTCCCATCAAAAAAACGAGTAAAGCAATAAAAAACGAGTAAAGCGATGAAATTCGATATAAACTTGACCTGTAGTAACCAAGATCGTTCTACAAAATTTTACGGAGATCGGTCCATAATTGACGCTACCCCCATATAAGGCCCCTTCAGGAAATGACTTTAAAGCTCAGTACTGCTTTAAAAATACTAGTAAATTTATGAAATTCGACATAAATTAGTTTCATGTAAGCTAATATCTCTATCTCTTTTATAGGAACCGAAATCTTTCTATAAATTTTTATGAGAATCAGTCCCCCATATAAATTCCGCCCCAGAAAATGACGCGAAAAATACGAATACCGCAATGCAACTCGACATAAAACAATTTTGATTTAAACTCTCACTACCATATTTTATGACTTTAATGCTCCTTAATGGCTTCAAAATACAAGTAGATTGATGAAATTTTAAACAAATAAGGAACTGAAATCTTCCTACAGACTTTTATGAGAATTGGTCCATATATGTATGTATAAATACCCCTACTCGCTATAAAAATTAACACTGTCAATAGTAAAACCCCCATTAATGGACCTCTTTCAAATGTTACCCTGATGTTCTTATTAATATCGATATATAATAATAAAATATTCAAAATATCAAAGTTCATTTATATATCAGTGATTTGATGGTGGGTATAAAAGATTCGGCATAGCCGAATATAACACTCTTACTTGTTATTTTTTGCATTACATTTTATTTTTATAAATAAATTTGTTACCAAATTTATTTATAAAAATAAAATGTAATGCAAATTGTGAAATTATTGTTTTTTAATAAATTGCAAAAATCCACATAAGTTTGTTTTGTACCCGATTTAAGAACGGAAACAAAACACACTTATGCTTAGTAGGCAAAACCGACTTTAGTTAACAAACATAAATCAATATGTAAATTAGTATATAAGAAACAATTTTGAATTAATAAAGCGCATTTGATAATTACACCTCATCAAGCCGTGTTTTTTATTGTTTTAAAATTACGTTCTTTTAATTGGCGCAGTCGGTAGGATTCGCGATATAAGTACAAAAGATCTTATATACGTTAAACGTTTAATCGCGAAAAGGAAAACAATAAAAAAAATAAAATATTCTGGGATTCCTACGGGACCCTCCAGAATAAGCGACAAAGTAGTCGAAAAAAAGGACTAATTCAAAAGCTACCATATTTTATGACTTTAATGCTCCTTAATGGCTTCAAAATACAAGTAGATTGATGAAATTTTAAACAAATAAGGAACTGAAATCTTCCTACTGACTTTTATGAGAATTGGTCCATATATGTATGTATGTATAAATACCCCTACTCGCTATAAAAATTAACACTGTCAATAGTAAAACCCCCATTAATGGACCTCTTTCAAATGTTACCCTCATGTTCTTATTAATATCGATATATAATAATAAAATATTCAAAATATCAAAGTTCATTTATATATCAGTGATTTGATGGTGGGTATAAAAGATTCGGCATAGCCGAATATAACACTCTTACATGTTATTTTTTGCATTACATTTTATTTTTATAAACAAATTTGTTACCAAATTTATTTATAACAAGCAAGAGTGTTATATTCGGCTATGCCGAATCTTTTATACCCACCATCAAATCACTGATATATATGTAAATGAACTTTGATATTTTGAATATTTTATAATTATATATCGATATTAATGAGAACATCAGGGTAACATTTGAAAAGGGTCAAATATTAGGTCTGTTCGCATTCTCGACAATTTGTAACAATTTGCAACAATTGTTATTGGATTCCGTTCGCGTACTTTCGAAAACTTGCAACGAGAGAGTAAGAGAGCGGTAAAAATTACAGTTCGTTGATAGATAATTTTGTGATTTTATTGAATATTTTTTCCCCAGTAAAAAATATCCAACTTATATATACAACATATGTTTGATTTATGAATATGTAAACAAACCAAAAATAAAAAATTTGGTAAATTTTAAATTTTTTGAAAGAAATATAAAAATTAATAACACACGAATATTAAAAAATTATTTATAATTATATTTATTTTAAATTTATTTATCATAAATTAGTTTTTAAAAGAGTTAATTTGTCATAACAAATATTGTCAATCTAGCGTTTTTAAAACAATTTAGTTTGTCTTTCTCTTAGCGATTTTGTGTAAATTTTTATTTTAATAATTTGTTTGTATCATGAAGTTTTAAAACAATAATATATTTTTAATGATACTACATGCTTTGTTAACTTTAAATATCCATTTATTTATAGGAAAAATCAATGTTACAATTATTTGTTTTTTAGTGTTTTGTTAGCGATTGAGATTTCAGCAAAAGGGCATTACCAATCTTTGTTTATAAACAAAAAATTGGATTTCGCGTATTTTTTGTTTTTTTTTTTTTTTTTTTTTTTGATTGAGAGTAAATTAAAAATTACTCTCTATTATAAAGTTACTGTATATTTCTTACAGGAAAGTACGCGAAAACACCTATTATTGCGAGCGATAGTCAATCTCTTTACGTACAGCTTACGTACTTATGATTTTTAAAATTTAAAACTGCAAAAATGGAGCCTTTTCACATCTTTTGCTCTTATATGAGAACCCCTGCATTTTTTGGTGTATCACTGTGAAACTATTTACACAAAACCAAAATTAGCATTTTCTCAGTATTTTTTTATGTCCAGCTTTTTTTGTTTTGTCCAGCTTTTTAAAGCTCAATGTCCAGCTTTTTGCGAATCGGAATCTGGCAACCCTATATGGGGGGTAGGGAAAATTATGGACCGATCCACATAAAATTTCATAGAGAGGTTTTGGCAAGTAAGGAACTTACTTATGTCAAATTTCATCGCTATGCTTGTATTTAATGAGCGTTAAAGTCATTTTCTGAAGGGGACCTTATATGGGGGGTAGGGTCAATTATGGACCGATATACATAAAATTTGATTGAGAGATATTGGCTTGCATGAAACTTATGTGTGTCGAATTTCATCGCTATATTCCCATAAGTGCTTTTGAATAAATGTCTAAACTAACAAACGTACTTTTGGATAATCTAGATTTTGTTTTTGTTGTTCGTAAAAAATTGGTATTAGTTTTAAATTTCAAACTTATTATAATTATTCGCTTAAAAAATTATTGTACGATTACTCACAATCTACACTCATATAATTGAAAACGTTTCAATTACTTGTTTTTATTCTTTAAAAAATAATTTGGCAAAACAAAAGGGAAAATTATTTTATTTTAACAAAAAATGCAAACCATATTTTTTGCAGTGTACGTAATTATTTTTTCTTTTTCCTTGTATGAATGTGTTGATTTTTGCAACAAAAAAATAAATCAATAGTGGCCAAACATCCCAGCAGTTCGACGGGACAGTCCCGAACTGACCACTTAACCTACCACTTGTGGTGCCCCTAGCCACCTGACTACCCAGGTGACCGACCATTTTAAACATGGGCTTGTCCTACGAAGAAGTCAGTCTTTACTCTGCACCCTTCAAAGAGACAGTAAAGAGACGATTGCCTCCGCTCTCGCTTATAAAAGGGACACTAAAGTGACGACTGTCTTCATTCTCGATTACAAAGAGTTTATTTGTGACGAAAGACAAAAACATACAAATTGGAGTCATCCAGGTGGATGGAAATAAGATATTAATGGAACTAAAAATTTAAAAAATTCAAGTGTTATTCTCCAGAATACTATGGGGACAATAATGTGACGATTGACCCATAAGTTATAAATTTGAGTCCACCAGATGGTGGCGTATTAGTAGAAAGTAATAATATTTCTCCAAAGATGGGTAAATTAACTACTTTCGGAAGTACAACAAAAAAACAACTTTTAAGAGTATAATCTCTAGGTTACTTGAGGGCAGTAAAGAGACGACGGTCTCCGCTCCCGCTTACAAAGGGGACACTAAAGTGACTGTCTTCATTCTCGATTACAAAGGTAGGACGTAGGACAAGCCCATGTTAAAATGGTTGATCACCTAGGTAGTCAGGTGGCTGGGGGCCACCACAAGTGGTATGTTAAGTGGTCAGTTCGGGACTGTCCCATCGAAATGCTGGGACAGCATACAAAACGATATTTAAAATATTTATATCCATTTTATAATGTGATATTGGTATCAAATGAAAGCTGGGAATCTGTACATTCTAGCTATATTATTTACCTGTCTCACTTAGAGAAAAAACGAAAAAGAAATTAGATTTAAAATGGTTTCATTTTCGACTCAAAAAACTTTTAACTACTTTTTTGTGACAAATTTTCTTTAAGATTTCCAATTCTTGATGATTTGAAATAAATTATATTATATTATATTATATTATATTATATTTCGAAGCAGAGGAACTCAGCTTTTACAGGAGCATAAGATCTGATTATGAAAAACTGAGTACACAGAGTTAATACTAATGGTCCACAGTTCCCTGTACGCATAGATTTTTTATGATTGAAAATAACTTTTGCACGGTTTATAAACAAAAATATTATTTTCACTTCTTTCACTTTAATTCTTTGTTTAGTTTTTTTATCAAACACTAGAAATTATTCCTGTTTATGTGAAATGCTTTTCTATATAAAGACATTACTGTTTTTAAGCTTTTCGACGAGTTCTAGAATTCATACGTTCCATTGAACACTAGTTCAACTATAACTGTTGCTGAAACTTATTAGAAATACTTAAGAACACAACAGTGTTCCCTAAAAACTGGTTGTAAAAATAAAAGCGATATAATTATTTCCATGATTTCTTTTCAAAAATCATCAAATAAATTTTCTTTATTATAGAAAATTGATTAAGAACATTTATTATAAAAATATTAAATTTGTAGAAAATACATAGTAATTTTACTGCTATATAGTGAGTTTTTTTAATTGATCGAAATTATTCGGATTATCTAGTATGTATTGATGTATGTATGTGTTTATAAAAGTATGTATTGATCCATATTTTGATGTAAATATGTATGTATGCATGTAGGTAGGTATTGATATATGTATTTGTTGTCTAATAAATCTTTCTATAAAAAGTATTCATACATTAATTTGTAATGGCTTTTGAAAATATTCTCTCTGTATCATTTCATAAATTAAGTTGTTTTTGTTTTGTGTATATATACACTATAGCAGTTCGACAAAGAGTCAATGCATACGAAAAAGACAGTAATTTCCACTAATAGTTACCCACCTGGATGATCGTAATTCGTATGTTTTGGGTCATTCGTCACGAATGTACCCTTTGTAATCGAGAATGAAGACAGTCGTCACTTTAGTGTCCTCTTTGTAAGCGGGGAACGGTTACAGTCGTCTCTTTACTGTCCTCAAGTAACCTAGAGATTATACTCTTAAAAGTTGTATTTTTGTTGTACTTCCGAAAGTAGTTTATTTTACCCATTTTTTGGAGAAATGATTATTATTTTCTACTAATATGCCCACATCTGGTTGACTCAAATTTATAACTTATCATCACATTATTGTCCCATAGTATTCTGGAGAGTAGACACTTGAAATTTTTAAATTTTAGTTCCATTAATATCTTACCACCTGGCTTGCTTGTCTGATAGTACAAGCAAAGTCCTATATTATATATTTTAGTAGATTTATACAATAATATTATTTATTTGTATAATATTATGTTGGTTGATAAGAACAAAGAAAAAAACAATGTATATTCTCTTCGTTAGACATACTTAGATATACTTCTGAACAACCACAATGAATGGACATAAACTACATTTTGAATTCATTATGAACCAATTTCTTTTTGATTTCATTAAGGTTTTAAAAAATTCATTTTTAAAAAATACAATTTTTTAAAAAATTACATTTCAAACAAAAAATTTTAATTTCAAAAAAACAAGAAAAGTTGGAAAATTTTGTATTTTATTTTAACAAACAAGAATAAAAAAGATGTATATTATACATAAGATAAAATAACATTATATTACACAAAAACTTCCAAACGAACACCAATACCAAAACCAAAATGCCAAACAAAAATCGATTCCTAAACATTTTGTAAAAAAAACCAAAACCATTTAATTTGGCATCCCTAATAAAACTTACTCAAAATACACACAACTGTTATTTTTCTTTACAAGAACGTTGTACATGTATGTACAACGTTCAGTTTTGTCCTCGCAACGAGTACTCGGTATGAAGTGCTTAGTATTTTCGAATAAGAGAGAAAAGAGTACATGTATTTGCAAGCACCAAACATAGTTGAGTAAATAGTTGACAAATAGTTACTCGACGATTTTGTTGTACTCAAAAAAATAAGTACTCTTTTTAAGCGACACTGCGAATAAGAGTATTTGCTGATCAAGTGCAGACATCTAATATGTATATAAGTAAAATATTTTTAACATTTCTTACCTTTTGCTTAACAATCTTTGGACTGCTTTTATAAGGACAAACGGAAAATAATATTTAAAATTTTGTATCCAAATTTTTTAAATTTTTTTGAAACCGGTTAACCGGGTTTTAAAAACTCAAATTATGTTTTTTGTTGTTGTTTGTAAATAATTTCTGTCTGAACATGAATAACAAATCTCAAATTTTGACTTTGTTGATTTTAATTTATTGATTTTCCCGAAAGCATGTCTAATAGAATTATTGAAGGTTCGCTCATATCTGGGATCCTCTAAAATCTGATTTTAACAAACATACAGACAGACGGGCATGACGTAATCGACATCTACAAATTCTTATTTGTATTTTTGAATTGGTAGCAATTTTATCAACATTAAAATTAACTCGTAGAGTTTTACACGTTAACACCTAACGTTTATAAAATCAAAATTTATATGAAATTGCCTTTGAACAACAAAACACAACTTTTATTAAACATGAAGGACGATGTTATTTCATAGCTTGGGCTAAATTGGCTAGATATTTTAATTAATTTCTTTGTGTTTAATGTTAATGTGAATAGAATACTAGAAATTGATAATATATAAAAAGCTTATAAATTTTTTGTAAAACCACTTATAGGTTGAGGCTGTTGAATTGTCTTCGCCGTTATTTTTTAATGAAAGTTGTATACAACTGTCAAATTGTACAATTACAATTTTATTTTTAGGATACTAGAATAATTTATAATTTAAGGAGTAAATGTTTATATATGTAAAATTTTCGTTAAATGTTTATGTATGTATATCATAAAAATTGTTTGTTGTAATATATATGTTTTATATGGAGAAATTTGGGGATGTGGGATTTTCGCTGTTTACGGTAAAAGGCCACTCTGGCAACATAATTGACAGAATTATACAACTTTTGTTGTTTTTGTAGAATTGACTTCAACTTATTATTCCATCATGGTTGTGTACCTCCAGATAGAAGTACAGTAGGACTCTGATTATTCGTAATTTGATTATCCGGCAACATCAATTATCGGAGATGAAAAAAATTCTATAAAAAACCAAATTCAAATCTAGTTTACCGAAATAATCCAATATGAGTGTTAATTGTCAAAAGTTCACGCGATCTTTTCGATACATGGGACATCGATTTTCCGTGATGGTCGGGACCGGAAGCATTCTGTATAATCGATTTGGATACAAAATACAAATATACAAAATTTTAAATATTATTTTCCGTTTGTCCTTATAAAAAGCAGACCGAAGATTGTTAAGCAAAAGGTAGGAAATGTTAAAAAATATTTTATATACATATGTACATACAGTGTTTAAATAACTAGATTACAAGTAGCTGTAGCAACAAAAATTAATTACTTTGTAGTTAAAAATGTTCAAAAACTAACAGGAAATTATTTACTATTACTAGTTTAAGATATAACAAAAAAATAAAAATATATAGCAGTAGTACAGTCATTTGTATTTAAATATTTCAATGTTGCAGTTGAGTACTTCAAATAGTAGCAGTAAATATTTTCTTGAAGTCGCAAAAAATAATATTATATTTTTCAACAATCAAAAATTTTGGTAGCATTGCTACTTTATTTAGGTAGGTACTTAAATTTTGGCAGAGCTTCGAATTAATCAATTCAATTTGAGCTTAATTCACCAAAATCTGAATTCAGAAATATAAAGTTTAATCTTCCAATCCTTTTTTTAATTCTCAGGAATTAATTCAATAGCTTAATTCAAAGACTTTCAGATTATTTTAATTCATTCATATACTGAATTCATTCATGTTTGAATTACATTCTACTTTGAATGATTCAATTTTTCTTTAATTCAAATCTACTCCAAATTGAATTACGAAATTTTTCTTAAATTCATTTTGTAGTAGACTGAATGAAAAATTTTTCCTTTGCAGCCAGAGTGTTGTATCTCAAAAACTAAAATTTCAACTTATAAGGTTCATAAATTTTTATGTTTTTATCTCTATATAAAAAAATTTGTGCGTTAAAATTTTAAATAGCCTAGTTTACAGTTGATATTTGTATGTTTGTATAATAAGAATGATAATTCTGACTAATAATAATGTCAAGTTGTGGGCACAAGAAAATTTTTCTATTTTTTAGTTATAACAATATTGCTGCAAATAAAGATACATAATATTTATGTACAATATGCAAACATACATTCATAGTATGTGACCATAGGTTTATGATCATAAAACATAACAAATCCGTTGAAGTTTGCTCAGAGCAGAATATTGCATTTACTGCAGTATGGATTTATACGCTTTATAGTAAGTTTTCTGTAAGTACATTTGAAAATTTAAATTACAAAAAATAAGTTATAATTTATTTGACAAATATTAAAACATGTGTATATTAGGATTGTTCAAATAAATGTTTAATTTGAAAATAGTTCTTAAATAATACATATGTATATCAGTTGTTATATTTGGTTTCGTATAACCTTTCTTGTTAGCTTTTGCCTAGGAACCACATAATTTAGATGGATTCATCAGATGAAAATTCAAATTTACTCATGATAGCAATTATTTTGAAAATATATTTTTTAATTTGAAATTTAAAATTTGAAATATTTATAATTCTGTTTATATGTTCAAACTTTTTTCGAATGAAAATTATATTTGGAAAATATTATTAAAATTTTCCAAAAACTTTATAATTTTTTAAAAAAACTTTATAAATAATATGTTTCGATTAAGATTTGTCATTTATGTAAATTTAAATAGGGGCTATATTTATTTTAGTTAAATTTTATCTATAATATATGGCTTGTTTTTTGTTTAATCATTAGCTGAAATTAAAATACAAAATTGTATTTGTAAAATACAAAATAAAATTTCTAAAAACATAGCCCCCTAATGTATATACATTTTTATTTAAAAATTTTTCTTTAATCCCCTACAAAAAGAATGAAGAAAAATCGATTAAAGCTATTTTGTAATAGATTTGAATTCGAAAAATTTAAATCATTCAGCAAGGAATTAAGCCTTTAAAGAATGAATTATACAAGTAATGAATTCAACATTTTTAAAGTCCTAAAGAATTCAGCTTATGAATTAATTCGAATGAATGATATTATAGAATGGTGAAGTAATAAATTTTAATTTGATTTAAAAAATTGAATTAAGGCTTAACAATTTTAAACCTTTAAATTTTGGTAGCAATGGTACCTAAATTTTAGTATCATAAAAAATAAAATACAAATTTCATAATCATTCCAACACATAAACAATAGCTTAGCCGCCAAGTAATTATTGTAATTTAAAAATAATCTTAAGATTGATAAAATTTAAAATTTGTAAAATAGTTATTCCAATATATTTTAAAAATAAAATTAATATATGGTCGCATAGTGGGATGCGAGTGGGATATCTATAAAAAAATATTTTGTAACCAAGATTTAATTTTTTTGATATTTTTTTGCTCAGAAGAAAGCTTATGTGTTTTCCTTTAACACCCTTTTTGTCGCTTAGTGGGATGCGAGTGGGATATCTATAAAAAATGTTTTGTAACTCAAGACATACAATTTTTTAATTTTTTTTTTTTTTTGAAAAATCAAAAACCTTTTTGACTTTTTTCCAAAATGGACTCTTTTTTTATTAATTTAAGTCTTGTGTCTTTTCCTTTAAAACATTTTTGGTCGCTAAGTGGGATGCGAGTGGGATATCTATCAAAATAAATGTTTTGTAACTCAAGACAAATGTTTTTAAATTGATTTTGTTTATATATGTGTGTAAGTGTTTCTAAAACCTTAAAAATAAAAACCACACCAACTGCCCGATAATAGCCACTGGAGGGGTGCAATATGAGGCCAACCGCTATTAATTTTCCACCCCCAAAATTTGTCTGAGTTTTGTATCTTGCGGCTTTTTTAGTCAATCCTAGACGTAGTTTTCAGCGCACGTGATTTTCATTGTTAAAATATCAGGTTCCCCAGAAACAAATTTTTGGAGTCAAGTGGAAATATTTTAAGGCCCTTCTCCGAAGTACCAGTTTATTATTTTATGACATTTGACTTTAAGAAGTGGATGGAGAGATAGAAGTTGACAGGTAGGTTATTTATATGGTGGTTACTTTTATTATTATTTTTAACATTTGGTTAAACCAGGTACTTTAGTATGTAAGCCCTTCTTGACCCTAATAAAAGAATTTAGACTCATTCATTAAAACGTACTACCTATATGATCTTAAAAAAAATATTTATTGTCATTCTGAAGACATATGGAAATCAGTTTTTATTTACATAAATACTTACAAAATTCAAAATGTCTACGACTTCTAAAAAGGCTAAGGTTGAAAATGAAATTTACTTATTCGTCTTTTTGTAAAATGAATTAAAAAGTAAGAGTGCAATATTCGGCTGTGCCGAATCTTATATACCCTTCACCAATAGTGTATTTTAAACATCTTTTATAAATTTTAAATTTTTTCCCGACTACATTATTATTACATCAAAAGCTAAACAAAAAGAACAACAACAACGCTAAACGAAATAAAACGCAAAATACACAAGGTATCTAAACTAACATACATCTAAACATGCATAACGAAAAACACAGAAAAACAAAAACAAAAATAGCAACGCAATGATGCCAACAGCATCCAAACCAAGGGTGCCCAAGCCCTATGCGCTTGGGCACTTTCGTATTCATTGCTGGTAAACATTGACGAGACGTAGATTTTGTTTCTGTTTATCGTAAAAAAAAATTGTTTTAAAAAGCACTTGGAAAAAATTTGTGTTAGTTTTAAATTTCAAACTTACATTATTCGCATAAAAATTATTGTACAATAACTCACAATCTACTCTCATATAATTGAAAACGTTTTAAAAGCTTTTTTCTATTCATTAAAAAAATATATTTGCAAAAAAAAAGGGAAAATTATTTTATTTTAACAAAAAATGCAAATCATATTTATTTGCTGTTTTTTGGTACTTTTTCGTTCTTCAAAAGGTACAAAAGGCTTTAAACACATCATGGTGAAGGGTATATAAGATTCGGCACAGCCGAATATAGAAATCTTACTTGTTTTTATTATTATTTGTAGCATTTGGGTTAATTAGGTACTTTAGTATGTAAGCCCTTCTTGACCTAATAAAAAATTTTAGACTCATTCATTAAAACGTACTACCTATATGATCTTAAAAAAATATTTATTGTCATTCTGAAGACATACGGAAATCAGTTTTTTAGAAACAGCGTTAAAGTTAAGACGTGTGTTATTTACATAAATACTTACAAAATTCAAAATGTCTACGACTTCTAAAAATGAAATTTATTCATCTTTTTGTTTTAATCCCTTTAACAAAATGAAGCACAGATCATCAGATATGCGAAATATTTCCGACGGCTTATTAAAAAAATTCCCTACAGCGCGCTGTCAAAACGATTAAAAATTTGTGGATCATGCAGAAAAGAGCTCGGAAAATTGAACGAATTACCGAATTTGAATAGTAATGAGCCTTGCGTTGAAGTTATTCCAGATGAAGACAAAAGTAATTCCGAGAATGAAGACACAACTGTTGATGATGATTGTTATTCTAACTTTTCAAATTCAACGAATGAGTGTCGAAACCAATACCATAAGGATGCAGTAGAAGTTTTTGAACAAATAAAAGAGAAATACAAAACGTCACATAGTGAAGCTGAAAGAATTCAACTTCTCACGCTTGCTCCAAGAACATGGAGTTCTGCAAAAACAATGACTGAGTTTAGAACGTCTCAACGAAAAGCAAGAATTGCTAAACAATTGGTTGATGTGCATGGGATTCTCACACTCCCAAACAAAAAGAAGGGAAAAACTTTGGAGTTCGATACTAAATCTCTAATAACTCAGTTTTATCAGCGAGATGATATAGTCGCCTGATGCCAGGATGAAAGACTGGATGTCTGTACGAATCGATGGCAAGAAAGTTCAAATGCAGAAGAGAATGGTTCTCTGTAACCTGAATGAATTATTCGCAACATTTCAATCTGAATACGATTCACAAAATATACACAACTGAGGCCAAAACATTGCGTTTTGGCAGGAAGCAGCGGAACTTACACAGTATGTGTTTGTATTTACCATGAAAATGTTAAATTGATGTTAAAGGAAATCAACTTAAATTACTTAAAAGATGATTCATCAGAAGATTTAGACCATTACCGCGATTGCCTTAAATTGACTATGTGCCCTAATGCTACAACTTCTTGCCACTTAGGTGAATGTTCGAATTACCCGGAAACCACATCCATCAAGAAAATTTAATCAACTCTTTTGATCGAGAATGTATAGAGGAGTTAAAATTTGAATCTTGGCTTCAGACTAAAGTATAGCCTCCAGTGCTCTCATCAAGATCGCATCTTAGATCTAATAACGCCAAGAAAGGATTGACAAAAGCAGCTAATAAAGGAGGATAAAAGTATGGATATTTGAAAATTTAAAAACTTTATAAATGAAAATTTAAAAACTTTATAAACTTTATAACTTTAATAAATTTAGTTTTATAAATTTTAAATTTTTCCCGTCTACATTATTATTACACCAAAAGAAAAACAAAATGAACAACAGCAACGCTAAACGAAATAAAAAACAAAATTCACAAGGCATCTAAAACAACAGACATCTAAACACACATAACGAAAAACAAAATAAACAACGCAATAAAACCAACCGACTTTCAAATATACGAACAGAATTTACAAAAACAAAATACACAACTCAATGACGTCAACAGCATCCAAACATAAAAAATACACAGCTGAATGAAACCAAATACATCTACACACGCACATGTACATCTTTATCCAATTCACCGTGTTGTTGTTGCTTTTTTAACAAATCATGAAAAAATGTGGCTTTTTTGATGAAATTTTCAGAGGTTGTCTCGGATTTTTGCTCATATCTCCGTTATTTATAGACCGATTTTGCTGATTTTAAATAGCGA
>NC_060949.1:4121312-4123627 GCF_022045245.1 Lucilia cuprina
AAATTTCATCGCGATCGGAAGACATCGATATATGAACCAATTTTTAAAATCGATGTCTTCCGATCGCGATGAAATTTGCACCAATGTTATAATTAATTTAAATGATCTATTATGTGAACAAAAGTCAACAAAACTTAGTTTTATAGAACTTTAAATGACGCTACTGATTTTTGTAATGATCGGGCTTCAATTGACCCTAGCCCTCATACAAACTCCCCTTCAGAAAATGACTTCAAAGTACATAAATTTCTTTGTAAGTTTGTTAATTTGTTTGTGCGTCAATCACGCATAAACGGATGAACAGATTTTCTTAAAATTTGGAATATCGAAAGATATGTATTTCTGGAATAGGCGAAAATTGGACTAGAAGGGATAACAAAATTGGTGTGTAGTTTAGGTACTTATTCGGAAATATGGAAATACTTGAAAAGTATTTTGCTGTAATCAGTCAAAATAAAATAAATTGGGTAAAAAGTGGAGTTTCGTATTTTTCATAAGGAACGCACCTGTGGTTGCCATTCGAATAAAAATTATTCGATTAATCAAGGAAAAATTTTTTCTTAGTACGAATAAAAAATTTACGATTTACAATAAATAATTCAATAATCGAATAAAATTGTAATGTTGTTTTTTCCAATATTTTATAATAATATTGAACAAAGAATAACATAAATTTTTTGTAAAACGAATACCAAATCGAAAGACCTATTATTATTGAAACAAATCTTTTACCGCTTTTTGCAATTTATAAAAATTTAAATTTTGCAATGTTTAAAGTAGACTGCCTTCTATTTTAGAAGTACGTTAAAGTAATTTTCAGATGGAATCTTTATATGGGAGGTAGAATCGATTATTGACCTATCCTCATAATATTTTACAAAAGCATTTTAGTTCTTTATAATTTTTTACATAATTTCAATGACATCCGCACTTTAATAAGCCAGCTATCTGCTTTATAGTAATTTTCTGAAGGGAACCTTATATGGGTGCTATGTTAAATCGTAGACATATATTGCCCATTTTGAATACCAAACAAAAAATATTTGTTGAAAATTTTCACTCTCTAGCTTGTCCTATTATATTTTCAACGTCTTAAAATCTAATAAGGATCTAAAGGTGGAAGTACACAACACGCGTTGACCGTTTTACGCTTTTCAAACTTTTCGCGCTCTACAAGCTGCAAGTTACACACACTACGCTTCATTTTGATCTTTCTTTTAATGTTTTTTTAAACTATTACTGTTTTAAAAATCACAATTTTAGGTTTTTGTTTATTTTCTAAATTTTTACTTTCAATGTTGATGAATTTTTTTCATTTTGGTTTATTCTTATTGTACACAAAACAAAATACATCCCTGATCAGCGCCCGACGCGTCAAAAGTTGAAAGTTGCTGAACTTTTCGCGGCAGACGAGTTACAAACTACAGTGTGTAACTTGTTAAATGAAAACACACTATTTCAACTTTTTTTGACAGAAGCCTATAACACGATACCGCGTACAACGTGAGTTGTACTTCTACATGCTATTCAAAATAACAATTAGAGCTTTGTTTGAACAACAGATCAGTACTCAGTGGTAAGACTGTCATCCACTGTCTAAGAATTCATTTTTTCTTTTTATTTTTTAATTTTTGTTGGAGAATTTGAACTAATGATATTAATGGAAAATTGTTATGCATATGGTGTCAATCGGCCACTCGCAATGGCATCCCCATGTTATGGCTGAGCGGAATCTTAAATACCCTCCACCAGCTACTTTTAGCTTAATACTGTTTTAATTGATCAAATATTTGTAGAAGTAAATAGAAAAACCCCAATTAATTATGTTACAATTGCAAGATTTATTGAGCATTACACACGCAATTTTCTTTTATATTTTTATAGCACCCTAAGATATGCTTTAGCGATCTAAAAGATTTAAGGCTTTATATTACTAAATAAATAAATAAATAAATAAATTCAAAATATATATAATATTGTTCTACAAAAATTGATAAGTGTCGGTTCACACAGGAAAACTTTTTTTGGGAAACTTATGATTTTGTGTGTGAGAGAAAGAGATGATTGATGATTTCCCACACTAATGCAACTAGTTAAATGAGTTTAATGTGATTTTCGGGTATTCTAGTATGGGAAATATGACCAATTATAGACCGATCGGAAAAAAATTCACAGTACCATTTCTGTATATCAGAGCGATACTTGTACCAAATTTTATATGGATTTAGGAATTTAGAAATGAGTAACATTTCTGTATATAAGAGCAATACTAGTACCAAATTTTATATGAATATCTTAATTTAGTTAGTAATGAG
>NC_060949.1:4123727-4133167 GCF_022045245.1 Lucilia cuprina
CTAAAAATATTTTATTTAGCTGGACAAATTAAATTTTAGCTTGAAACTGGACAAGCATCAAAAAAGCTGGACAATCCAGCCAAGTCCAGCCAGACTGGCAACCCTACCCCCATATAAGGTTCCCTTCAGAAAATTACTTTAACGCTAATTACTGGCTTAAAAATGGGAATATAGCGATGAAATTCGACACACATAAGTTTCATGCAAGCCAATATCTCTCAATCAAATTTTATGTATATCGGTCCATAATTGACCCTACCCCCCATATAACGTCCCCTTCAGAAAATGACTTTAACGCTCATTACTCTCTTAAAAATACAAGCATAGCGATGAAATTTGACATAAGTAAGTTTCTTACTAGCCAAAACCTCTTTATGAAAGTTTATGTGGATCGGTCCATAATTGACCCTACCTCCCATATAAGGTCCCATTCAGAATATGACTTTAATGCTCATTACTGTCTTAAACAAATGAATATAGCGATGAAATTTGATATAAGTAAGTGTCTTACCAGCCAAAAAATTTTTATGAAATTTTATGTGGATCGGTCCATAATTGACCCTACCTCCCACATAAGGTCCCATTCAGAAAATGACTTTAATGCTCATTACTGGCTTAAACAAATGAATATAGCGATGAAATTTAACAGAATTAAGTTTTATACTAGCCAAATTTCCCAGAAATAAGTTTTATACTAGGCAATATCTCTCTACTAAATTTTATTTGGATCGGTCCCTACCCCCATAAAATTTCTTTAATGCACATTACTAGCTTAAAAATTGGATTATAGCAATGAAATTACACAGAAGTAAGATTTATACAAATTTACCAAATTTTATGTGTATCGGTCCATAATTGACCCTTCCCCCATATAAGGCCCCCTTCAGAAAACGACTTTAACGTTAATTATGGGCGTAAAAATACGAATATAGCGAAGAAATTTGACACAAGTATGTATCTTATTAACCAAAACCTTTCCAACAAATTTTATGTGGATCGGTCCATAATTGACTCTACCCCCACATAAAGTCCCCTCCATAAAAATACTTTAACGCTAATGACAGCCTTAAAAATACGAGTATGGCGATGTAATTTCACAGAAGTAAATTTTTCACAAGCCAAAATCTCTTTACCAAATTTTATGTGGAACAGGCCTTAGTTGACCCAACATAAGGTCCCTATCAGAAAAATACTTTAAGGCCTATTACTGACTTAAAAATACGTGTATAGTAAGTGAAAACACACTATTTTAACTTAATTTTATGTGGATCGAGCCTTAATTGACCTATCCCCATATAATGTCCCCATCAAAAAATTAATTACTGGGCTAAAAAACGAGTAAAGCGATGAAATTCGATATAAACATGACCTGTAGGAACCAAGATCGTTTTACAAAATTTTACGGAGATCGGTCTATAATTGACGCTACCGCCAAATAAGGCCCCTTCAGAAAATGACTTTAAAGCTCAGTACTGGTTTAAAAATACTAGTAGATTTATGAAATTCGACATAAACTAGTTTTATGTAAGCTCATATCTCTATCTCTTCTAAAGGAACCGAATTTCTCTATTAAAGTCATATAAATTCCGCCCCAGAAAATGACGCGAAAAATATGAATACCGCAATTCGACATAAAACAATTTTGATTTAAAATATCTACCATATTTTATGACTTTAATGCTCCTTAATGCTCTCTCTACCATATTTTATGATTTTAATGCTCCTTAATGGCTTCAAAATACAAGTAGATCGATGAAATTTCCATCAAATAAGGAACTGAAATCTTCCAATAGACTTTTACGAGAATTGGTCCATATATGTATGTATAAATAACCCTAGTCCCTATAAAAATTAGCACTGTCAATAGTAAAACCCGCATTAATGGGCATCTTTCAAATGTTACCCTGATGTTCTCATTAATATCGATATATAATAATAAAATATTCAAAATATCAAAGTACATTTATATGGCAGTGATTTGATGGTGGGTATAAAAGATTCGGCATAGCAGAATATAACACAGTTACTTGTTGTATGTTACAAACGTCGATTAATCCCCATACAGCCCCCCCCCCCCCCAAATAGGCCCTTTGGGCTTATAATTAATTTAAATTACCTATTATGTGAACAAAAGTCAACAAAACTTAGTTTTATAGAAATTTAAATGACGCTACTGATTTTTGTAATGATCGGGCTTCAATTGACCCTAGCCCCCATACAAACTCCCCTTCAGAAAATGACTTGAAAGTATATAAATTTCTTTGTAAGTTTGTTAATTTGTTTGTGCGTCAATCACGCATAAACGGATGAACAGATTTTCTTAAAATTTGGAACACTGAAAGATATATGTATTTCTGGAATAGGCGAAAATTGGGCTAGAAGGGATAACAAAATTGGTGTGTAGTTTAGGTACTTTTTCGGAAATATGGAAATACTTGAAAAGTATTTTGCTGTAATCAGTCAAAATAAAATAAATTGGGTAAAAAGGGGAGTTTCGTATTTTTCATAAGGAACGCACCTGTGGTTGCCATTCGAATAAAAATTATTCGATTAATCAAGGAAAAATTTTTTCTTAGTACGAATAAAAAATTTCCGATTTAGAATAAATAATTCAATATTCGAATAAAATTGTAATGTTGTTTTTTCCAATATTTTATAATAATATTGAACATAGAATAACATACATTTTTGTAAAACGAATACCAAATCGAAAGACCTATTATTATTGAAACAAATCTTTTACCACTTTTTGTAATTTGTAAAAATTTAAATTTTGCAATGTTTAAAGTAGACTGCCTCCTGTTTTAGAAGTACGTAAAAGTAATTTTCAGATGGAATCTTTATATGGGAGGTAGAATCGATTATTGACCTATCCTCATAATATTTTACAAAAGCATTTTAGTTCCTTATAATTTTTTACATAATTTCAATGACATCTGCACTTTAATAAGCCAGCTATCTGCTTTATAGTAATTTTCTGAGGGGAACCTTATATGGGTGCTATGTAAAATCGTAGACATATATTGCCCATTTTAAATACCAAACAAAAAATATATGTTGAAAATTTTCACAACATTTACATTTACACAACACGCGTTGACCGCTTTACGCTTTTCAAACTTTTCGCGCTCTACAAGCTGCAAGTTACACACACTACGCGTCATTGATCTTTTTTAATGTTTTTTTACTATTACTGTTTTAAAAATCAAAATTTTAAGTTTTTGTTTATTTTCTAAATTTTTTCTTTCAATGTTGATGAAATTTTTTTCATTTTGGTTTATTCTTATTGTACACAAAACAAAATATATCCCTGATCAGCTGCCGACGCGTCAAAAGTTGAAAGTTGCTGAACTTTTCGTGGCAGACGCGTTACAAACTACAGTGTGTAACTTATTAAGTGAAAACACACTGTTTCAACTTTTTTTTTGACAGAAGCCTATAACACGATGCCGCGTACAACGTGAGTTGTACTTCCACCTTAATATTTCGATGGTACAAACGGAATGACAAATAGAATACAGCCTTATTTTTTTTGATGGTGGGTATAAAACATGATAAGTAGCTGCCCTTCAGTACGAAAAGTGCCATTTTGCACCTTTCACTAGTTTTATTACGCCTTTTTAAAGTAACTAGTTACCTGTGGTAAATAAAGTGGTTGATATTTTGCCTAAACGTAAACGTTCACCATTGCACAGTGGGGCAGAAAAAAAATTTTTGGAAATAAATCTGGCATTTCTAAGCGGCTGATCCGATCGGGACAAAATTTGGCGTGAGCGTAGCCAAGGAGTATTCGAGTTTAGGTTTTGAAGATGAACCCCGCAGATGCCCCAGGGACGAAGCTGTGGCGGCTCAAAGTAGGGTACCTACGACATGTAAAATTTTTAAACTCGTGGCATTTTTTTGTTTTTCACTCAAATACAAATTTATTTTCTGAAAGCGCTCGACGAGATCTTGAAAAAACATGCTTGGACATACTACTTCTCTTTTATAATATCCGAGTTATATGCATTTAAAAATTTAGTGATACAAAATTTACCATACCTTGGTCCGCCTTTTTTTGAATACCGGGCGTAATTTTAGACCAAATGGACTTAGTTAGTTAGACAACAAAATTTCCAATAATACTCAAAAAATTTCAGATCAATATCGTTTACAGATCCAAAAATATACGTTTTTTAATTTATAAATTCAAAAAAAATTAGATTTTTGCCGTTTTTTTGCCCAAAATGTGTCTTAACTCTTTTATTAATAAAATAAAATTTTCTTTAAGAAAATAACACAATTTTATAGTTTTCTAAAAGGTATCTTTACGCAGAATGCTTTGGCGTAAAAAACTTGTCCTATTTTTTGAAAATGTTGCCACTGCGTCCTTCCGAATATGACCTATTTTTTATCAAAACTTCAACTTTGGGCGACATGTTCTAAAATCCCAAAGCTGGGATCAGAAAACTGAAAGCAGTTTTGGAAACCTTAATATGTTTTCTATTTACTCCAAAAGTATTTTCCCAGCCTTGAAAGAAATGTGGACCCTATGGGCAAAAATGTAAAAAATCCCATTTTTGGGATTTTCATTCCTATTTTTGGGAATTGCGGGATGCCCTTTGACCTTTTCAATTTTTTTTTTGCATTTTCTTATATGAAATGACAAATTTAACAAGCGTTGAAGATTTCATTGAGTTTTGTTCATAAATAAAGATTTTGTCATATATTACATATTTGTTAAATTTCTAAAACTATGATTTATATCAAAATTTTAATAGGGTCGCAGATAGCTACAATAATTTAGTCCATATTTATCCCTTAATATCTTTTTTTAGTTAGATATGGAAATTCTCGACCCTTTACAAAAAATTTCAAGCCAATATCTCAATTACATTCAAAAATATGTTCATTTAAACCTGTATCCTTTAATTTCATATTTTTCATATTTTAGTATTAAATATGACAGAACATGTTTAAATCTTATATTTACCTATTTTCTATTTGTTTGCTTATCCTTATAATTGAAAGGTCCTATTATGCTTAAATTTTCAGAAATTTATAACTATTTTTTACCAAAATTTTTTCGACAGATCATTTCGTTCTGTTTCGATTATGATCATGTAGGTAAAAATATACAGTTAATGATAATTTCGATTCATTCACTAATAAGAAATATCAATGACTGAATTACAGGTTATAGTAATATAGTCCTAAATGTTACTAGATAGACAGTTCGTAATTTTTCACTTTGGAGTACCTGTATCGGAAATGACAAGAATTGGTATATAAGTAAACTTCTCAGATTTTAAGTACCATATTTAATAAATCTACAATGAAGATTACATTAAAGTACGAAGAGTTGTGTTCCGTTTTATGGAGTGTATCTTCAAATGGGCCAGAAAGAATTGAAGACATTTCAAATTATATAAAAACTACATATAGTAGAAAAGTAGACAAAACAGGCATATCAATAATTGAAAACTTTTTGATGTAAAAAGTAAGTCTGTGGATTACAATTTTGTAGTTGGATGGAAACTACTACGTCTTGCAAGTCATACGAAGACTTATGTTCAAGGTCAAAAAAAAGAGGGTCACACAAAAACTTTTTTCAATCTCAAATGAGGAAATATCTGATACATTTAACGAAATGCTGAAAAAGGAAAACCAACCTATGGATGCCGTACATATTGCAAATATTCTTCCTAATGCATCACCAAAACGACTTAACCGGATTGTGGAAAGTATACCAACTCCAACATCACAATCAAATTTTACTGAAGAGGAAGCAATAGCGCTTATGTTGGAACTGGGTCTCAGTCGAAATAAGTACCAAATATTAAGGAAAGCTCTGTTATTAACGTATCATATCAGCTAAGCTTAACAATGATTGATGGAAAGGTCAGCAATGCCATAACAGAAACTTCTTCCTTCTGGAGATGCTCAATATGTAATGAGAAAAAGTCGCAATTCTCAAATATAAACAAAAGCAGAAGTATTAATGAAGAATTCCTGTCTTTCAGAATTTCACCACTTCATGCCAGAATACGATTTTTGGATTACTTTTTACAAATAGCATACGACCTCAAATATAGAAGTGTGCCAGAGAATCTTACTAAATCAACAAAAAATAATGAAGAATTGAAAGAACTGAGAGCTGCGGAAAAAAGCAGAATCCAAGAAGAATTTAAAGTTCAGATGGGATTAAACATCGACAAACCACTTCCAAGTTGCGGTAGTACAAATGACGGTAATACGGCGAGAAGGTTTTTTCGTGATTTTGAAATTACTTCAAAAATAACTGGAATCGACAAGGAGTTGCTTCGAAGAGTTAACACTATTTTAATGGCACTGAATAGTAAACATAAAATTAATGGAAATCGATTTGGGGAATATACGTCTGAAATTTCTAAATTACTTGTATCTCTGTATCCATGGAGGGAACTAACACCAACAGTACACAAGGTATTGTGTCATGGTCAAATAATAATTGAATCGAATATTCTTCCACTTGGAGAGTTAACAGAAGAAGCCCAGGAAGCGAGGAATCTTTTATATTTCGGTGGGCGGGAAAGGTGGTTTGTGTGGGGTGATTTAGGTGTTGTTGTGCGTGGCTCATAATAAAATTATATTTTTTTATTGTATATACAATGTTATAGTCTTTAATAAAATAATTAACTAAATAATTTTCAAAAATTTTCCAAATATTTTATTCAACACCAAATGTATGTTCTGTCATACTTAATACTAAAATATGAAAAAGATGAAATTAAAGGACACAGGTTTAAATGAACATATTTTTGAATGTACTTAATTGAGATATTGGCTTGAAATTTTTTGTAAACGGTCGAGAATTTCCATATCTAACTAAAAAAAGATATTAAGGGATAAATATGGACTAAATTGTTGTAGCTATCTGCGACCCTATTACAATTTTGATATAAATCATAGTTTTAGAAATTTAACAAATATGTAATATATGACAAAATCTTTATTTATGAACAAAACTCAATGAAATCTTTAACGCTTGTTAAATTTGTCATTTCAAATAAGAAAATGCAAAAATAAAATTGAAAAGGTCAAAGGGCATCCCGCAATTCTCAAAAATAGGAATGAAAATCCCAAAAATGGGATTTTTTACATTTTTGCCCATAGGGTCCACATTTCTTTCAGGGCTAGGAAAATACTTTTGGAGTAAATAGAAAACATATTGAGGTTTCCAAAACTGCTTTCAGTTTTCTGATCCCAGCTTTGGGATTTTAGAACATGTTGCCCAAAGTTGAAGTTTTGATAAAAAATAGGTCATATTCGGAAGGACGCCGTGGCAACATTTTCAAAAAATAGGACAAGTTTTTTACGCCAAAGCATTCTGCGTAAAGATACCTTTTAGAAAACTATAAAATTGTTATATTTTCTTAAAGAAAATTTTATTTTATTAATAAAAGAGTTAAGACACATTTTGGGCAAAAAAACGGCAAAAATCTAAAATTTTTTGAATTTTTAAATAAAAAAACGTATATTTTTTGATCTGTAAATGATATTGATCTGAAATTTTTTGTATATTATTGGAAATTTTGTTGTCTAACTAAAAAGTCTAACTAATGAGTCCATTTGATCCAAAATTACGCCCGGTATTCAAAAAAAGGCGGACCAAGGTATGGAAAATTTTGTATCACTAAATTTTTAAATGCCTATAACTCGGATATTATAAGAGATAAGTAGTATGTCCAAGCATTTTTTTTCAAGATCTCGTGGGTGAAAAACAAAAAAATGGCACGAGTTTAAAAATTTTACATGTCGTAGGTACCCTACTTTGAGCCGCCACAGCTCCGTCCCTGGGGCATCTGCGGGGTTCATCTTCAAAACCTAAACTCGAATACTCCTTAGCTACGCTCACGCCAAATTTTGTCCCGATCGGATCAGCCGTTTAGAAATGCCAGATTTATTTCCAAAAAATTTCCATTCTGCCCCACTGTGCATTGTAGTCAATAGTTCAAACTAGCAGCAAATAATTTACTATTACTACTGCTACCTTTAGATTTTGGTGGCAGTAGTTATACATATAGCAAAAAAATAAAAATTTTAATAGCAGTAGTAGAGTTATTGGTATTTAAATATTTTAATGTAGTAATTGAATACTTTAAATAGTAGCACTACATATATATAAATGCTACCTCAATTTTATTCTATTGCTACCTCAATTATTTGGTAGCAATATAACGATCAACTAGTAGCAAAGATTTCTATTGCTACTTTTTAAAAGTAGCAATAAAATTATTTATACTTTTAAGCTACTACCACAATTGTAGTTTATGTTTTATTAAAAACTATTTCTACTTCTACTGATTTATTACTACTGCTAAGTATATTTGAGATTTATTTTTTTATAAGTAGCAATAGTTTTAAAAACGTATGATTATAAAGCAAAACAAATGCTACTGCTACAACTTCGGACAATTGTTTGGAGCAGTAGTTAAAGCAATAATATAATTCCTGGCAGCAAACGTAGTTTTTCTAACACTGGTTTGAACAACAGATCAGTACTCAGTGGTAAGACTGTCATCCACTGTCTAAGAATTCATTTTTTCTTTCTATTTTTTAATTTTTGTTGGAGAATTTAAACTAATGATATTAATGGAAACTTGTTATGCATATGGTGTCAATCGGCTACTCGCAATGGCATCCCCATGTTAAATTTAACAGTAAATAATATTGCTAGTGGATTTAAAATTCACTAGTGGTTGTTTTTAGTGGCTGTTGATATCGCTGTTGTCAAACTAAGTTGTCGTACTGCAGGGTGATGAAATGCACACATATTTATCTAAACATCGTATACATATAAAAACAAGTTAGAGTGCTATATTCGGCTGAGCCGAATCTTAAATACTCTCCACCAGCTACTTTTAGCTTAATACTGTTTTAATTGATCAAATATTTGTAGAAGTAAATAGAAAAACCCCAATTAAATCTGTTACAATTGCAAGATTTATTGAGCATTACAAACGCAATTGTTTTTTATATTTTTATAGCACCCTAAGATATGCTTTAGCGATTTAAAAGATTTAAGGAAATTCAAAATATATATAATATTGCTCTACAAAAATTGATAAGTGTTAGTTCACACAGGAAAACTTTTTTTGGGAAACTTATGATTTTGTGTGTGAGAGAAAGAGATGATTGATATTTCTTTTTCTCTCATACACAAAGATCAAAAGTTTCCCACAATAATGCAACTAGTTAAATGAGTTTAATGTGATTTTCGGGTATTCTAGTATGGGAAATATGACCAATTATAGACCGATCGGAAAAAAAAATTCACAGTAACATTTCTGTATATCAGAGCGATACTTGTCCCAAATTTTATATGGATTTAGGAATTTAGAAATGAGTAACATTTCTGTATATAAGAGCAATACTAGTACCAAATTTTATATGAATATCTTAATTTAGTTAGTAATGAG
>NC_060949.1:4133267-4144675 GCF_022045245.1 Lucilia cuprina
CAAATTTTATATGGATTTAGGAATTTAGAAATGAGTAACATTTCTGTATATAAGAGCAATACTAGTACCAAATTTTATATGAATATCTTAATTTAGTTAGTAATGAGCGTAAAATTGATTTTCGGGAAGGAATTTTTGTATGGGAGTTATGACCAATTAAGGACCGATCGGAAACAAATTTTTCAGTAATATTGCTGTATTTAAGAGCAATACTTGTACCACATTTTATATTAATATCTTAATTTAGTAATGAGTAATTTGCGTATAAGTGATTTTCGGGAGGGGAGAGAGAAATACTTGTGGCAAATTTTATAAGGATATCTTAATTTTGTAATGTGTTATTTGCGCTTAAGTGATTTTGGGGAGGGGACCTTGTATGGGAGCTAAGACCAATTAAGGACCGATCGAAAAAAAATGTACCACATTTTATATGAATATCTTAATTTAGTAATGAGTAATTTTTGTATATGTGATTTTCGGGAGGGGAGAGAGAAATACTTGTGCCAAATTTCATATGGATATCTTAATTTAGTAATGAGTTATTTGCGTTTAAGTGATTTTCGGGAGGGGACCTTATATGGGAGCTATGACCAATTATGGTAATAGCATAAGATTTTAACCTGTAAAATTATGTGAAGCATTCTTACGGAATTTATCAGCATTCTAACGGATTAACAATAAACTCATTTTCCGAGAATATGTACTTTAGTATAGGAGCTATATGAAATTGTGTACCGATTCCGCCAATTTTCCCTCCCTCATTATACCCTCCCCACTAAAGTGGTGTAGGGTATAATGAATAACAAGTAAGAGTGTTATATTCGGCTATGCCGAATCTCATATACCCACTATCAAACCGTATGCCGTAAAGGAATGCTCATCAGTGTGATATTTGGAATATGGCTTAAGTCAATTATGAACCGAGCTCTTTTAAACTATCAAAATATTAATTTTTAAAAACCAAATGTTTTAGTTTAATTTTTAAACCGTCAGCGTATGTGTAATTTTCTGATATGCGTCAATTATGAACCGATATTCATAAAATTTTGTACAAGATTTCGTTTGTATAGAACCTGTATATGTAAAATTAAAAAAAAACTCGTTCCTGAAGGGAACCTTTAATAGGGGCTAGTGTCAGTTATAGATCAGTCCTCATCCTCATAACTTTTTGTAGACCGATTTGAATATCATAGCCGTACTCGCATTTTTATGCCAGTAATTAGCGTTAATGTTATTTTATAATTGGGGCTTATATGGGGATATGGTGAATTACCGACACATTCCGCACGAAATTCGGAGCGAATGTTAGAGAGATTTTGGCTCGCGAAAAACTTTCTTACAGTAATGAACGTTAAAGTAATATTCTGAAGGAAACCTTGTGTGGGTAGAGTAGGCTTGAGGGGACCTTATATGGGGAATGGATATTTATGGGCCGATCAAAAAAAAAAAATAAATGGGTACAGGGGTTTTGGCTCGTAAGAAAGTTACTTGTGTCGCATTTCATCGCTTCACTCGTATTTTTAAGACACTAATGAGCGTTAAAGCTATTTCCTGAAGTGAAGCCAATAGGGGAAGTTGGGTCAATAATGGACCTATCTACATAAATGTCGGTAAAAAGATTTGAGATTTGATAATGGTTAAAATGTTTTAGGTCGTAAGAAACTTACTTATACCGATTTTGACCGCTATACTCGAATTTTTAGGCCATTAATGAGTGCAAAAGACATTTTCTGAATGGGACCTTATATGGAGGGTAGGGTCATTTATGGCCCGATCCTAAAAAATGGTAGATAGGTTTTGATTCGTAAGGGATTTACTTATACTAAATTTCATTGGTATATTTACGTCTTTTTAGGCCAGTAATGAGCGTTAAAGTCATTTCCGAAAGGAAACCTTATATTGAGGGTAGGGTCATTTTTGGGCCGACCCTAAAAAAACTTGTTAAATGGGTTTGGTTAGTAGAAAACTTACTTATACCAAATATCATCGCTATACTCGCATTTTTTGGCCAGTAAGAGTGTAAAAGTCATTATCTGAAGGGGACCTTGTATGGAGGGTAGGGTCATTTATGGGCCGATCCAAAGAAAAATTGGTAGAGAGGTTTTGGTTCGTAAGAAACTAACTTATACCGAATTTCATCGCTACACTCGAGTTTTTGGGCCAGTAATGAGTGTTAAAGTAATTTTTTTAAAGGGGACCTTAATTGGGGGGATAGGACCCCCTTAATAAAATAAAATGGTAAGAAGGTTATGGTTTATAAAAAACTTACTTATATCGCATTTCATCGCTAAAGTCGCATTTTTGGGCCAGTAATGAGTGTTAAAGTAATTTCTTAAAGGGAACCTTATATGGGGGGTAGGTTCAATTATGAACTGATCCTCTAAAAATTTGGTATAAAGATTTTGGCTCATATGAAACTTATTTATGTCGAATTTCATCGCTATACTCGCACTTGTACAAGGTCTACTTGTTTGGGGGCTATCCGAAAAAGTGGACGGATATGGCCCATTTTCAATACCAAACAAACCTTAGCAATAGGGAATATTTGTGCAAAATTTCAACTGTCTAGTCCCTATCGAACGGACTTGGCTAGATCGTCTTAGAATTTAATAAGGACCCAGAATATATATACTTTTATGGATCTATGACGAATATTTCAATGTGTTACAATCATTTTAGATGGTGGGTATAATAAACGAAATAAAAAATAAAATACAGAAGGCAATTTAACCAACAGAAATCTAAACATACATAACGAAAAACACAGAAAAACAAAATAAACAATGCAATAAAACCAACCTACATCCAAATATACGAACAGAATTCACAAAAAGAAAACAAAATACATAACTCAATGAAGCTAACAGCATCAAAACATACAAAACAAAATACACAGCTGAATTTTCGACAAATCTGAATAAAGTCGGACAAATGTCTAATACCATACCTGACATTCTTTCGACATTTCGAAAGGCTGATCAAATATAAGAAAGTCTGTTAAATGACTGATAAAATAACAGACAGTTCGTACAAAAGTTTTCTTACAAAAGAAGTGAAAATACAAAATATATGAGAAAATGTGCAGACTATTCTGTTAAATAGCTAGAGGAAATTTATATTATTCGCTATATTGTCTGATGAAATTACAAAAACAATTCTCTTCATATTATGTGCTGAATTATCGGATATTATTTGAAAGCCATTTTATATTTTACTTCAGAAAATGTACAGACTATTCTCCTTTATATCTAAAGAATAATATAGGAATAAAAAACAAATTGTCCTTCGATTAGTTTCGTAATTGTCGTAACATTAAAATTCCCTTTCGACAATGTGCAGAAAAGTCTGATGTTAATCGTTTACTACTTCAGAAAATATGCAGAAAAGACTAACAAAAAGATTCGCGATTATTTTGTAAAATGTCTAAAGGAAATTTGTATTATTCGTTAAAAATTCTAATAATGTATAAGAATAATTTCAGAACATTTTTGACATCTGATAATTCTGAAAAAATTTTTACTGGGCATATACTTTATAGGGTCGAAATTATTGGGAAGAAATTACAAACGGAATGACAAACTTATATCTATGTATATACTAGGGTTCTTCTTATTCGTTCTTAAAATTATTCGAATAAAAACTACAATATTTTTTTTTTATTCGAGTAGTCAACTAAATTTATATAATTATTTGATTATTCGAACGAATAACGAATAAAAGATTTTATTCAAATAAAATAGTAAAACATAAATAAAAACTTGCCAAACAACTCCAAAATTTTAAGGTACGGATAAAAACGGGTTTGCGTACATTAATGCACTTATACTTCAGTAACCTAGTCAAATTTCTCAGTAGATTTCACATTATAAAAGCCGCAGCTTCTAATTTGAAATCTACTGAGTTCAACTTAAGTAGAGAAATGTGTGTGCATTTGATCTGCTACTGAACATGTTTATACCCTTCATCAAAAATAATCGGGATGTATTGTATTTGTCATTCCGTTTGTAACACATGGAATGTTCCTTTCAGAAGAATACTATAACGCAGATGACTGGCTTAGAAAAGCGCAGATGGCAAACATTAAAGGAACCAAAATGTTTTTGTAGAATATTTTGAGGATCGGTCAACAAACGATCTTACCTCCCATATAAAGATCTCATCAGAAAATTACCTAAACGTTCATAACTCACTTAATAGTATACAAACTAAATTCTTCATAAACAGTTTGCTAGCATTAAAAAAATCCATAGAATCACTTTTATACAGGAAGCATTCTACTTTTAACATCGCAAAATATAAATTTGTATAAATTGAAAAAAAAGTAAAAGATTTTTTTCAATTATAACAGATCTTTTAATTTAGTATTCGTATATTTCTTTGTTCAATATTATAATGAATTATGGTTAAAAAGTAACATTAAAATTTTATTAGAAAAAAATTGTTCGAATTTTACTTTATTCTAAATTGGAAATTTTTTATTCGTTCGAAGAAAAACAAAAAATGTTCCTCGATTAATCGAATAATTTTTATTCGAATGACAACCTTAGTATATACCCTTTATAAAAATTTACGAATCCCTTCAAAATATTTTAGTAAAATAGGCTTTAATTATAATGAGTACAGAAACTAAAAAAGAGTGTTTTGCATAAATGCTAATTGAAATTTACATTCAGCACATTTTACTTAATTTCAAGGTTTGGCTTGAAATAGCAATAATAAAACAATAATTATTAAAAGTTGAATTAGTTAAAATAGGCAATAATTTTTTCTATTACAACACGTAAATATACAAACAAATTTAAATTCCAAAATATTAGAGGTCATCTGTGTAAATCTGGAATTTAAAACTGGTTTTAGATTAAGTAGACTGAAGAGGCTGTCTTCTGATCTACTCTGACGAAATTTGTTTTTCTCTAATCCAATAATTACAATATTAAAGATTTCTTGTTCATAATGCATTAATTGTAGCACCTCAATCATATGTACATATATACAAGTGTACATACACATATAATAGTTAAAAGGAAAGTCGATTGATTGGCAAATACTTGGCTTGGCTGGTAGCTTAAATGTAAAAAAGCCTTGGCTATAAAGCAATTACCAAATATGATATTAGGCATTAGTGTGTGTTTGTTATACAGTTGATACAGTTCAGTTAAGCGGCTGTGTAGTAAAAATATTAATATATACAATTTTTTTGTTGAAATTACAAGTTTTAAATTTAAGTAAATGAATATTTTATATATATCTGCAATAGTATGTGGTCTTTGTATATTTTTGACTATAACTCTGGCATACAAACCATATCACTATGTTCAACCTAATAATGGTCTGCACCAACAAAAAGAGTTTCTTCCACTGTATCCATATGGAAATATTTATGGGAATGAAAATGATCAACCAACAGTACTTTCAAGCACAAAAAAAACATCGGATACGAAATTGTTTGAAATCGTAAACGAATGGAAATATTTGGATTTTGAGTATTTAACATATGAACAACGAAAGCGAGCTCTTGAAAATAAGTAATTATTACATCTATTTATTGTACCCATTGTTGTATCCATCCCATTGTTACCTGGGGTGTACAATAAGTTTTAATATACTTATATTTTTGCAGGGAATTCATTCCAGAAAATAACTTACCATTAGGCATTGACTTTTATGAAAATCGAATATTTATTACAACACCCAGATGGAAAGATGGTGTACCAGCAAGTTTTGGCTATTTAAATTATCCACCAGTAGAACGTAGTCCAGCTATTAAACCATATCCCAACTGGGAAGCTCACGGTGATCCTTATAATCCGGATTGCTCTAAATTAATTTCAGTATACCGAACCTTTATTGATAGCTGTGAACGTATTTGGTTAATAGATTCAGGTATAGTAAACGCCACGGTCTCACTTAACCAAATATGTCCTCCTAAAATACTTGCATACGATTTGCGAACAAATAAATTGCTAGTCCACTATGACTTTCCGGCTAGTCAAATAAAAGAAGATAGCTTACATTCGAATATTGTTGTGGATGTTTCCAATGATCGTTGCGATGATGCCTATGCTTACGTTACTGACGTTTGGCGGTTCGGCATTGTGGTTTACAGTTTGAGGAAAAATCGAAGTTGGCGAGTAACCAACTACAATTTTTCGCCTGATCCGGTTGCGTCTGACTTCAATGTATATGGTTTGAATTTCCAATGGTTGGATGGAGTTTTTGGAATGAGTTTATCATTGCCAAAATTATCAACAAATGAACGAGTCTTATACTTCCATCCCATGGCAAGCTTTAAGGTATACTCTTATTTATATAAATGTATGTTATAAAACTGTACACAAAAGATTTATGTTGTTTTTATTTTGACTATCCGTTCTAATTCCTTATTATATAAAATAAATAATTCCAACTCTTATAGGAATTCATGGTATCAACAAGTTTACTGAAAGATGAAAATATATGGACAGCAGATGCTCAAAAGGTTGCAAAGTATTTTGTACCAATTGGAGAGCGTGGAAAATTCGGCCAATCTTCGACGTCGGGAATTGCACAGAATGGTGTTATGTTTTTCACACAAGTCCATAGAGATGATGTTGGATGTTGGGATACTTCAAAATCTTATGGCCAAAATAACATCCATCGATTTTTCGAAAACGCTTCCAATAATAATTCAACACAGACTCTAATTCAATTTCCAAATGATTTAAAAGTTGATCATGAATCTTTACCTCATCAGAGTATTTGGGTCATAAGCAACCGTTTGCCGATTTATTTATACAGTCAGTTAAACTATGATGAAATTAATTTCCGTATTTTAAAAGCAAATGTTGCTAATATTATTGCTAATACAGTTTGCGACCCGCTTCAAAGTTCCCATTCTCTTAAAGACCTAACGAACACTTAACTCATTTATTTTAAATATATTCTTAATATATACATATATGTATGCATAATAAATAAAAAACAAAATATATTTTAAATGTAGATTTTATCTAAACATCACTATATTTTAACATATATAATATAATGTCCGTTCGCATACTCGATAAGTGGTAACAACTTATCAGAGATTTATAAATCAAAGTGATTGAATTGTGATTTATTTTCGTTTTTTTACAACTGAACCCTCTGACTAGGGCTTTTAAGTTCAAAATTATGTTTAATACACTCGTATATCGACAAAAAGCTGCAAAACCAAGTTCTATGCTAGCCTTGATGACCCTCATAAACATTATAATTATAGGGCCTCATTAGCCCCTAAGTATAAAAATCCCTCTTCAAAATTTGACTTAAATGTTCATAATTTTATTCAATAATAAATTGCTTAATTATATCTGAGGCAAGGTACAATTCAACTTAAATGCTTTATTGTGAAAACGAAATCACATTTTATTGTTGTAACAGGTGTAGGGTATTATATGATCGGGCTCGCCCGACTATAATTTCTTACTTGTTTGTATGCTTATTGAGAGTTGTTTCTCTAAAGATAGTATGTGTGTCCTAATCGTGTATTTACATATGGGATTTATTGTTTGGCTTTTAAAAATAAAAATTAAAAGCAGACATTTTCAACAAAGTTTACAAATAGAAATCAGTTGTAGCGATTTATTTTGTTTTTCTTTTTGGTTTCTCTCAACTACTTATAAACAAATATAACGTAAAGATTTTTCTCAGTGATAAACTGCAAAAATACAATTTTAAATGGTAATCAAAGCAATTATCCTCGTAAAAACAAAGTGGACCCGTTATTTTCAGTCCCTGCAATTTATCATTAAATTAAGTTCGTGTATTAAGGAAAACATGCAACAAGAAAGTAAGAGAGCTATAAGATAGGAAAAATCTACCACCAATTTTTAAATTTGTTGTAATATATTAAAAAACTGTAACACAAATTGGAAAAATAGTAATGAAACATTTAAAATTTAGAACATGATATCTCGGAAACTTGATATCAAGTGAGTACTCTCATAAATTAAAAATTATATTTTCTTATAATAAATAATAATAAAATATTTATAATTTATATATATAAAATTCTGATTCATCATCCCACAGCCTAAACGTTTGAAGCTAAAGAGCTGAAATTTTGACAGGAGTTTGGTCTCACACCAGGTTAAAAACGGGTAAATTCGGTAACTTCATATCTCCTAAACTAGACAAGATACAAAAGCAATTAAAAGCTTATCGTCGTTCACTTAAAAAATAAGAGGACAGGTGTCCGGTACTTTTTTCAAATTCGGCTACTTTAGGGAAAAAACGGGTAAAAACTGTATTTTGGTACTTTTTGTGCACCCCATGCATCTTTTAAACCAAAGAACATACAACAAATATTTTTGGCTTATTCATAACTTAACGAAAAAAATAAAAATACGTATTTAGTGCTTTTTGAATATTTGTATTAAGTAAGGTCCCATAAAAGGGGACATTTTGATAATTTTTCATTTCTCAAAAAGTACTTTTTGAAATTTGTATAATATTGAACCTAGAAGCATGAACAATTTGTTTTTTGATATTTTGCATAATATTTTTGGTACTTTATCGATCATCAAAAGGTACTTTTTGAAATTTCTGTAATACTGAACCTAGAAACATAAAATTAAGCATGTATAGCCCGTATTAAGTAAGAACCCATAATAGGAGACTTTTTGGTACTTTTTTTGTACCTAGAAACATGTAATTAAGTATGTATAACCCGGATAAAGTGAGAACCCATTTTCGTTTTTCAAAAGGTACTTTTTAAAATTATATAATATAAGACCCAGAAGCATGAAATTAAGCATGTATGGTCCGGATTAGGTGAGACCCTATAGAAGGGGACTTTTTTTATACTTACCATCAAAAAAGATGGGGTATATGTAACACATCATTCCATGTGCAACACATCGAAATATTGCTCAAAGACCCCATAAAATATGTATATATATATTATAATATATATATATATATATATCATATATATATATATATATATATCTATATATATATTAATATATATATATATATATATTATATATATATATATATATTATATATTAGATATATATTATTATAGTATATATATATATATATAGTATATAATTATATATATATATTATATATATATGCCACATTAACTTTGCGCAAGTCAGTTTTTTACCATAATTGTATGTTTGTTTTTAAATATTGTGTTTGAATTTGTAAAACAAAGCAGTATTCGCCTACTTTGTTGAATGCTGCCAAGCAACTATATGAAAAGTTTTTATTATTAACGCTCTTGTTATTCTGAACAATTCTAGAGAGGAACTCTTATTTAAAACATATGTATTAGTTCCGACATCGGCAGATCGTAAAATTATCTTGTCTCACTAACACCACTTCATTTTTGCATTCTTTGCACTGAAAAAAAATTTTTAAGATTTCCTAGTGTTGTATGGTGTACTACTTTACAGTGTAACCTATATGAAATGACAAGATAGCGTTGGATTTTGTATGAATGTATGTTAGATAAAACTGAGCATAAACTATTATTTTGGTTAAAACTCCGTGTAGTTAAAACTAAACAAATAATTTAAGATTTTAAGAAATTTAACAAATAATGGATTGTTATGTGTATAAAAATATCCTCAATGATGTTTTGCACTCATATGAAGTGCTCCAAATGTTAATTAAATGAAAATATTATCAGGACATTGACGGAAATCGGCTTATATGTTAGGAAATGAAATAGTAGTGGATATATATTTGATTAAGAGTTTGTGTCCATGATTGGAGTTTTTTTAAATTTTCAATATTTAGCTCATTCACTCATAAAAAATAACATTCAGAGATTTCTCTGTATGTATCTCAATCAAAAAAACTTCAAAATTAAGAGAATGACAAACGTACGTGTGAATGAGGAAAAACCGGAGAGATCTTAAGATGGCTCTTCGCGTATGTCTGTATTAGTTTTATAAAATGCTACCTAATACCTGGAGTGCTTCGCTACCCCAATCAATATTAAATACATAATCAAAAAAATATTTATTTAGTTATTAAATTATGGAATTTTTCTTAAAGGTTTATTATAATTTCATTTGATGACAATATATTTTATTTAAATTCTAAAATGTATTTATTTTTTACTTGCTAAAATTTAATATCTACTTTTATTTTTAAAAAAATATTCTAATTCCGTGGGATAGACACTATTTTTTGTTTTACGCTCTAGAAAATTCTAACAACAATACTTTTCCAGATTAACAATATTGTTACGAAATTGTATTTGAATTTAAACAGTTCTTAACGGTTCTTAAGGTATAAATAACGCCGGAAGAGACTGAATCAGTCAGTCTTATATAAAATGTCGTTAAGTAAAGTTAATAAAGTCAAGTGTGCTATCGTGTACTATATAAGTTGTATTGTTATAAAAAGTGTTTGTGTACGAAACTGTGTAAATAAAGAGTTGTTGTAATTTATAAACTAATTGGCGCTTTTATTTGCAATGAAAAGAATCCGGTTTATTTCAAAGGGAAATAAACAAACGTTTTAAAAAGTAAAACGTAACAATTGGAGTCAGAAGTTCGAAGAACTAAAAGTGGAAAAACTCAAGAGAGAATTGAGTAAGTTGGAGTTACCGACAGCCGGTAATAAGGCAGAATTACAAAAGAGGCTAATAGATGAGTTCAAGAGGAGTGACATTGATATCGGTACTTACGAATTTGAGTACAAAGACGAAACTGAGATATGTATTCGCTCAACAACGAGCAACATGGACTTAAACACAACGTTTGCCACTATGATGGAGAAATTTGCCGAAGTTCAAGAAATTTCTAAAGCAAAAAAACGAGAAACTTCTCGCCGAGTTTAAAGATGAAGTTCAAGAATCATCTAAAGCCAACTTTACTGAGTTTAAAACTGAAATTCAAGAAATGTCTGAGGTTATTAACAACAGAGTGGATCGCATTGACAGAAAAGTGGCCGATTTAGAAACAAACATTGACAAAAAAAGTGGCCGACTTAGAATCAAAGCTTAATAATCTACAATGTCAAGAAGTAGCGGTACGAATTAGTCCGGAAACCTCTAGTAGATTAAAGGCCCCATGTTTTGATGGCACTATTCTTTTCAAGTTCCAGTTGATGCAGTTGCCACCAGAAACATTGGAAATCGAGCGCTTGTTACAGCTTACTTATCCAGGAGAACACCACCCATTTTTGAACATTTTCAGATAGAGGCATTTGTAAATGGCATTCGCGATCTTGAGATAAAATATGTGATTTGTGCCACACCAAAGTCATCATTCGCTTATACCGTTTCTTTAGCGATGGCACAAGAAACGGAGAAAATAATTTCAAAGTCTCAAATAGGCAAGGTGCGAAATGTCGAGGTTGTCGCTGAAAACGAGGGAAATGTAGTCACCGTGTTAAAGGAATTAAAAGAATCAGTTTTATAGGGT
>NC_060949.1:4144775-4211087 GCF_022045245.1 Lucilia cuprina
TTTTTCTACTTTATTCATATGGCGGTTCAAGGTCCTCACAGATGAAAGCCCCATACTTTTCCTCAAAAAAGTTAATATTGTTTGTGTGAATCTCTTAAGTAAGAGAGTAAAGGCTGGAGAAAAGGAAAATATGCTGAACTATCTAAGCCGAAACAAAATCCCAATGATTTTGTACTCAGTACAATTTAATAAATGAAAGAAAAGGAAAAGAAATAAAACAATAGAATTAGGATTTTTTTCTATGTATATTTATTAAACTGTTGAACAAAGGATTTCTTACCAAGGATAGGTGGACTGTAATGTTAGGAGTTAGAATTTGATCTGGCGCAAATAAGCATTTATGACATTTACGAACCATGACATTTCTTTTAGAATATTATGACAATTATTTGTATACTGCAACACATAGCAATCAGCATTTATATATGTAAGAAGAAATTAGGGTCAGCAGGAAATATGGAATATTAACGAAAGTAAGGAAAATTGCTTTATGTTGTTTTTGGTGTAAACATTACGCCCGCCTTGCAGTATACATGTAGGAAAATGGAGGAAGAAAGCCATAAACACTTATTTTTGTTTGAAAAAAAATGAATAAAGGATAAAACTTAGGAATAATATTAATAATATAGGATTTTGAATTATACTAAAAATTGCAAAATGGAATTTTAAAATACAATATCATATTAGGAAAGAAAAAGAAATATAATATTAAGGAATTCAATATATTAAGTTAAGAATAAATTCAGGTTTGTTTGTTTTCATTTTGCTTACTACTAAGTGCATTGGAAACTTGAAATTAGAGTGTTTTGTGTCATGAACTTTGGAATATACATTTTATTGTTTTAAACTTGAGTCTTGACGGAATACAGTTCTGAAACATTGGATAATATGCAAAATATATTATTGAATGTAGAACTGTTTCTTCAACTTTGGATGAAATTTCTAAAGCATAGCAAAACCCAAGGAATAGGATTTTAGCGTTAGGAGTATGGACCAGACTTTTTCGGATTTCATAAGTCCTGCAATTGGATCTGGAATAAGGCCACTGCATTAAATTTTTCGCCCTTGGATAAAGGTCCCAGTTAATACGCTTCGGATTATCTGATAGAAATGCATGTAGGGATGTAGCTTCCTTCCAGAAAACAAGAATCTCCTTCGGATTGCTGTTGTCATCAACATTTAGGAAACCTCCATGTGCAAAATGTTGAAGTTGAATGAACAAAATTTCGTCCCATTTTGTCATAGAAAATTCTGCTATCATAAGTCTGATATTGGATGTCGTAACTTTCGGGATTGAGTGGCCATCGGTATAGAGGAAACTACTGTGTATAAGATGTACTCTTGGATAAGTTTTGTATAACTCCAGGTAGCATAACGGATGGGAAGAAATCTGCACCAATTAAAATATCTATCTCTGAACTTTTATAGAATTGTGGATCTGCTAACTGGATAGAAGGAAGTTTGGAAAATAGCGAATGGTCTAGGGTTTCGGATGGAAGGTTTCCAGATAATTGTGGAACAACTAGTAATCGTAATCGAACTTAGGACAAATGAGCACTGACTATGAGCACTAGCAGATACAGTTTGATTCAGGCCTGAAATTTGAGCATTAGTAATCGTAGAAGGAAGTCTCAGATGGTCAAAAAGCTTTTCAGAAATAAATGACCCTTCTGACCCTGAATCAATTAATGCCCTGGCTTGGACTTTCGTGTCTAAGTGACGAATTTCTACCATTGCTGTTCCAAGTAAAACCTCTTTGGAATTTGAGGAAAAGCAGGATTGAACCATGTCAGCTCCGAAACTAGTAGACTGTATTGTAATGGAATGAGAATGAGTGACATTGGTTCGACATTTGGATCTAAATTGGAACTTGTACCAGAAGCAGATAGGTCTGTGAAAGTTTCGGAATCTCTATGGAGTAAAGTGTTGTGCCTTATGTTGCATCGGGAACAATTAGTAGGATTAATACAATTCCGTACTGAATGTGTCTTAGAGAAACAATTAATGCACAAACTTAACTTTTTGATCTCATCAATGCGCTGGGAGTAATACATTTGCAAAAATGTAGGACATTTGCGTATCGGATGAAATTCATTGGGACACAACTGACATTTCGGGCCTGAAGTACGGTAAGAACTGTTGGAAACGTTGGATGAAATATTTATCGCTTTGGATTTGGATGCTGAAGGCATGGAAAGAGTGGAACGGATTTCGGAAACTGATTCAAAAATACTGTAACGATTTGTTAGAAACTCATCGAAATCCGACCACTTCGAAATAGAAGACTTATGTTTTAAACCTTGCTCCCATGTCGAATCAGGCAGTTTGTTAGAACAAGGGAACACAAAAATTGGATCCCAACTGTCAGTGTCTATATTATGGAGTTTTAGAATGGATATACATGCATTAATGTCCCGTTGCAAATTTTGTATGGATTGTGCGAATTCCAGGGATATACTAGGCAGGTTAAATAGGATTTTAAGCTGACCATTGACTTGGACTCTTCGATTTTCAAACCGACTGGTAAGATTAGACCAAGCCAAATCAAAGCCTTGGTTCGTCAAAGGACTTTTCCTGACGATCTGTCTAGCTTCTCCATAAGTCTTTTGGATTAAATGGAAAAGTTTCTCTGCCGGACTAAGTATGGAATTTTTAATGTACATGGCCGTAAAGAGATCTCGGAAAGTCGGCCATGACTCATAGTCACCATGGAATACATCTATTTCACATGGAGGTAGATTGAAACGATGAAATTGATTGGAATCGGAAGCCTAACTTATAACAGCCGGTGGAAAATTTGGAGAAATGGTATTGTTTTTGGGTTGAGACGGAACACGAAGCGTATCGGACAATTCGGATTACTTAGTAAGGATATTACAATAAGCTATGTAAGTATTTTTGTCTTTAAACGCTTCTAAATTTTCGGATTCGTCATTGTCGGACTCTTCTTCATTTTCCTTATCGAACAAAAACTTATCATATGCTGACTTGATTCAATTCCAAGTGGACTTCAATTCATCTTTGTGGATCGCAAGTGCATGAATTTAATTTATGGAATATCGATTTTCATTATAGTCAGCCTCGAATTCAATAATACTGCCGGCAAGACGGATAAAATGGTCTAGAGACATATTGACGGTTATTATTGGAAAAAATTGGAAATTTGGAACCTAAAAAATCGTTTCTCTTAAAAACGTTGGACAAATCTCAGAAAAATATAGAATTTTGGATGACAAACAATCGCGTTATAAAACTAAATACGAAAAACAACCACTTAGGAAAAAAAATTTTTGAATAGTTAGTAGTTTTACAGCTCTAGATTTTTATGTATCGAACAACAATAATGTAACTGAGATTTGTTTACAATTGAATTCAATTAACCCTTTGGAGACCAGAAAAAGTGTATGAAATAATAACAGAAATGTATTTGGTAGAAAAACTGTATAATTTCACTGTACAATAATAAGTAAATTCTAAATTTACAGAATTATTTATATGCAAAATGGCACTAAAAATTTTAATAATTATGTATACATAAAGTGTTCGAAAAAACAGTTTTTTTAATAAGATAATATGATATAATTAGATTAAATATTAAATTAATTTAACAATATATCAAATCTAATCAATACAACAAGATTCTAAGATAATATATTGATTATTTAACAAAATATCTTATAAGACATTAAAGACCTTAACGATCACTCAAGGGTTAATGACGATCAGTTGCGAATTGAAAAAGAAAGAAAAAAGGAAAAAGAAAATAATGGTATTGCATGTATAATGCTTATGGATGATGGACAATGTAATACACAAGCGGACAAACGTATGTAAATCGATATGGACAATTGTAGGTAATGTCATCAAGCAGAAATAATATCGTTTGGAAATAAACAAAATTGTAAGAGAAATTACATTAGTAAATAAATGCGTGGATTTGTATTAAGTACAGAGAATTGTAATGCAATTAAAATATGGGTATAAAGAGAATTTATTGATGGATAACTTAAAGAGAACGTGCAAAATTGTATGGAAATTATATTTTATTTAGAGCCGACGGAGGGAAGAAAATATATACAAGAGAAACGAATAACAGCCCTACTTTGTGTAAGTAGGAAAGTGTAACTTGTTACTGTAGACTGTATTTTAAGACACTAATGAAAAATGTTGTCCGTTACACTTCACTATTTTACTAGAGTATCAAAGTAGTGTAGCAGCCAAGTCTTGTATACCCAAAGTATTAAAGAAAAATATAATTGCCGTCGGCATTTTATGGTTTTGCACACACTTTTTGGTTTTATAAACCGCGAATTTCGTTATTATTTTACAAAATTCTCTTAATCTTTGGACAATTTTTTACTTCACAAACACTCTTATGCACTTTGTAATATGAAATAGAAATGCAAAATAAAAGAAAACAATTTAACCTTTGTAATAAGTTGTTGATGAAATATGAATAAAGGTGCAGATGGAACAATTTCTTGGTAGGAAATCCACATATGAGTTGAAATCTCCGAGAGTATATGAACTTCCAATATAAATCCGGTTCGACTGAACCAAATGTTTGTGTGAATCTCTTAAGTAAGAGGGAAGAGGCTGGAGAAAAGGAAAATATGCTGAACTCTCTGAGCCGAAACAAAATCCCAATGATTTTGTACTCAGTACAATTTAATAAATGAAAGAAAAGGAAAAGAAATAAAACAATAGAATTAGGATTTTTTCTATGTATATTTATTAAACTGTTGAACGAAGGATTTCTTACCAAGGATAGGTGGACTATAATGTTAGGAGTTAGAATTTGATCTGGCGCAAATAAGCATTTATGACATTTATGAACCATGACATTTCTTTTAGAATATTATGACAATTATGTGTATACTGCAACACATAGCAATCAACATTTATATATGTAAGAAGAAATTAGGGTTTGCAGGAAATATGGAATATTAACGAAAGTAAGGAAAAATTGCTATATGTTGTTTTTGGCTTAAACATATATGAATATTAAATTTCTTCGTGCAAAATTTTAAGAATTTAGTTCTATTAGATTCTTACATAAACGAATTCTTGTATTTAATTAATAAAGGTGCCGCTCCACACAGTGAATATGTAAGGCTTAGAATCCGATATCCAAATATCACACCATTTATTGTAATTAAATCTACCATTTTGTAAGTCCAAATTTCCCAAAAGTATCAAACTTATATACGTAATTTTTCAGGTGTGAATGTGATCTAAATTTAATTTCTATGTTTACTAGTTAAAAAAGTACATAAGGTTAAAAAAAGTATCAAAACACATTTTTTACCGATTTACTCCTAAAATGAACCGAATTTCTAAAAAAAGTACCAGACACCTGTCGCTTATTTTTTGAATTAGGCTATCGAATATTAGGTTATTGAATTTAACCTTTCTTACCCCCTAAAAAATTGAATTTTTAAAATTCCCTACTTAGTGGATTATTATTCACTATTCACTATTTTCATTTATCTGACACACTCATATGAGAAATAAGTATAAATGTATAGTCGGGCTTGGCCGACCATATGATACCCTACACCAATCAGTATTGATAAAAATTTGGATTATTTAAAAAAAATAAAGAGATTATTTACAAGAGAGCTCAATTTAAAAGTGATTTTAGTGTTTATAAGTGGTGGTTATATGGGGCTAGGCGAAAAATGGGGAGATCCGCTTACATCTACATTCATCCCGTATCATATACAATTGAAATAAGTCCTTTTACCGCCACTTACTCTTCCCGCAAACTTGGATCCCGAAGGAACCATAACCAACTGACCAGCCAAGACATAGTCCTTCAAGCAACTGGCCACCCATAGTACTAGATTGTGTGGTTCTCTGGATAGAGCCCAAGTCAAATCATACCAAGGACTAGCCGAGGAAAAAAAATATATTGATTTCAAAATTTCGTCTTTTAGAAATATACGTTTAAGTTACTTCTAGATGATGTTAAAGATGCGCACCATTTTCTTAATCAAAAAACATGACTATTGCGTTTTTTCTTCTAGAACTATATGTTTTAGTGACTTAAAATGATAGTTAAGAGAGAACATACATTTCACAAAAACAATATAGATTGTTCCTTAATTTGTATCTTCTTGGTTTGTATGTGTATGTCTCTGGAAGATAGTTTCACAAGGGTACACATTAATGTGGCATTTTAATCATCTGAAAGTATGCACTGTAGTTACTTCTAGATAATAGTTAGGCGAGAGAGCACATTTTACAATAATAATGCCTCCGAACTTTCATCTTTTGGTGTGTACATTTAAATCACTTCTGAAAGACAGTTTAAAGAGTGCACACATTAACGTTTCATTTTAATCATCTGAAAGTATGCATTATAATTACTTCTGAACGATTTTCAGAGAGAACACATTTTACAAAAACAAAATACATTATAAATAACTTTCAAGCCAGTAGTGAGCGTTAAAGTCATTTTCTGAGAGGGATCTTATAAAGGGTAGGGTTAATTATGGACCTATAAAAAATAATTAACAAAATTAGGTACATCGATTTTTCCTCGTAAAAAACTTACTTATATCGAATTTCAGTGCTAAACTCAAATTTTTAAATCAATAATAGGCGTTCAAGTAATTTTTAGAGGGGACTATATATAAGGGATAGTGTTAATTATGGATATGGTAGATAGAATTTGACTTATAAGACTTATTATGTATATTTGTATGGGGGCTATGCGAAAACGTAGACCGATATTGCCCATTTTCAATACCTTATCTATAAGAAATATTTGTATTTGAAAATTTCCATTCAGACTATACCGTGCTTTTAACAGGCAGACAAACGAAGAGACATGGCTTGATCAAAATCTTTTAAACGGTGTATTTTAATTCTGACTCTTAAGAAAATTGTGATTTTTTCAATAATTTCCCAAATGTTCATTTGATGAACATTGCATATTTAACCAATTTAGATTTATTTCAAAATTTTTAAACTATTTGCGCGCTTAGACCCTGTTTCTAGATTACGTAGATTATTTTATTTGTATTTTATTATCGTAACTAAACATAATACATTAAAATGTTTACTTGGAGTATTCACACGTTATCTGGAATCATTAATACTACTGTTTTATATATAGACAATTTCATGTCAAGACCAACAGGTTAAAGATAGCACCTATTTGGAAAAACCCTGTAGAACTAAAATATTCAACTTTAACCTCTTCTTACTCGAGCGGTTCGTGACTAACAGAGCTGGCAAATTTTATCCAAATCTAAAGCATCTTCACGACAAAGCATTACGCGCTTTATATACTTACTTCGCTTCAAGTTACAGGCTATGCTTTTAAAGCGTAAGTGTTTTGATTTATTTTTAAAAACTCGTTTATCTACAGCTTTTATTTATTTTTCATCATAAAACTCATTTTAATTTATTAAAATTGATAAATACGCATTAATTAAAGTGTAAAATGTGAAAATCAGCTGACATGTTCGTGCGTCGCTCGTGGCGTTTATAAAAGTAGAAAGTAGATATAATAGTAGAAAGTAGATATTTTTGGCGCAGTGTTATAAAGCCATAGGTAATAAAGCCATATGACCTTATTTCTCAATGAAATGAGAAATATAAACACATGGCTTTATTGCCTACACCCAAGTGCAATATCACCATAAACTAATAGTAACCAAAGTGAAAAATACGCCATAACAGTGAAATAGTTACGGTTACAAATTGCCAAAAGAATCAGTTGCCAATAGTTTCTCAAAATTCAGAAATGAAATAAATCCCTAAAAATATTTTTGGGAAGTTATTTCATTATATTACTTTTATATCACGAAATAAAAAAATATATGTTTAAAATCTTTACTAAGCGAAGCCCGTGTTAAATATACCATAGAGAAGAAAGTCCTTGCGGCCGGCCATAGGCCGGCTATTTAGAAAATCTTTACTAAGCGAAGCCGGTGTTGGACATACCATAGAGAAGAAAGTCCTTGCGCCCGGCCTTAGGCCGTCTATTTAGGAAATCTTTACTAAGCGAAGCCGGTGTTGGACATATTATAGAGTTATAAATCCTTGCGTCCGGCCGTAGGCCGGCTATTTAAGAAATATTTATTAAGCGAAGCCGTTGTTGGACATACCATAGAGGAGAAAGGCCTTGCGCCCGGTCGTAGGCCGGCTATTTAGAAAATTTTTATTAAGCGATTAAAGTGAAATGTATTAAACTTTGGAGCCCCACTCGATGCGCGACCCAGTTTTTTATAAAAATGTCACTATATAAAGTATTCCGTATTCGTTATATAAAGTACACTGAACTACATTTTTTTTTGTAAATAAATTTGAATTATGAAAAAAATTAAATGAGCAATAACATCATAATGGTTTTATTTCATTCCTTACATGGAAATAAAGTCATATGGCCTTATTTCTCAATGAAATGAGAAATATAACCATATGGCTTCATTACCTATGGCTTTATAACACGGCGCCGATATTTTTATATCCTCCACCACCATCAGTGGTTATAGGGGGTACATATAACACTGTCATTACGTGTGTAACACCAAGAAATATTCATCTGAGACCTTGGATCTTATGAAATTCTGAGTCGATCTAACGAAGCAACAAAAACTAACGAAATTCACCCAAAATATTTATTATTGTCCTAGGCAGTTTGGTATTGAAAATAAGCAATCTGGAAAAGTTAATAGTCTAAAACTAATTGGACAATGTTCGATACCTTACTAAAGAACAGTTTACGTCAGGACACTTTTAAATGTGGAAGCATAGAGGATTCGAGGACAGCTGCCCTCTGCGGTAGCGGAGATCTGCCCAGAAGAATCCTTGGGTATTAGGTGAGATCCGGAACCTTGGTAAGACTCTTCGCATACTATTTAAACTTTTTGAGTATAATGCCAACTCCTTTAAACCCACCATCAAACCTCGTTTAAATCGAATGAAACTTACTTATGTCGAATTTCATCTATATACTCGCATTTTTAGCCCAGTTATAAGCGTTAAAGTAATTTTCTGAAGGGAATCTTAAAAAGGGGGGTAGGGTCCATTAAAAAGGGGGTGGGTCAATTATGGGTCGATCCTCATAAAATTTGGTAGACAAAATTTGGTACGATGTCGTAATACTATTTAAGCCAACGCTGACCTAACACTGATTGGAATATTCTTATTGAAAAATAACACATTAAGTGAACAATTTTTTTCATGAAACAGCTACGATAGTGGCCTAGATGTATTTCTTCGGATTTGATGTAGTACATCCTCCTATTAACCTAACATAACCTATATTTTTGTCACATTAACTGACCCAACTTTCAAAATCGATGTCTTCCGACTTGCACCAAGGTTAGTCCTATGGGATTGTAGGCTAGACATAAATTTTCAACTCTATCGGTTAAAAACTGCCGGAGCCAGAGAGGGTCAAAGTAGGACATTTTGGTCATACAGGGTATTATTCAAATGAGTATAACTTTTCACCTGTTGGTCCTAGCAAAATTGTCCAAAGGATTCAGATAGCTATTTCTTCATTCTATCCAAATATTTTTTTATTTTTTTTATTTTTTTAGTGGACGTTTTTGTTGTATTTTTTTTACTCAATAGAAAGCTTAGACCGTTTCCTTACAGAGCCTTGGGGTCACTTAGTGGGATACAAGGGGCATATGTAAAAAAAAAATATTTTAACACAAAAACTTAAGTTTTGGATTTGAAATAATATATATTCATACATACATACATACATACATACATACATACATACATACATACATACATACATACATACATACATACACACATACATACATACATACATACATACATACATACATACATACATACATACATACATACATACATACATACATATATACAATAGCGAGCACAAAAACTGCAACACTTGGTGATATGATCTTTGATTATGCTTGTTTCGTATTCTATTACATAATATTACATATTATTTCAATTTCTATTACATAAAGTTGCTAAAAAATAGTAAACTTCTTCCGCGAACACTAAAAATGCACAAAAATTACAGTAAACTTATGATTTTTAATGAAGGATTCATGATGAAATTATTATCTAATAAAAACAAAACTCTGAAACATGAGTTTACTTAAAAAAAATCATGAAAAGGAAATAGATAGTGTCTTTTAATGGAAAAGTACCACAAGTAAAGGTGTTTAATTCGACTATGTGGAATCTTAAATACCCACCATCAAACCGTAAGTAGTAACTGGAATTCTCTCATATAAACATTAGGTTGATATTATTAGGAAATTTTGGTTTGTAGGAAACTTACTTTTGTGCATCAAATTTTATAGCTATACTCGGTAATGTGCGTTAAATTCAATATCTTAAGGGGCATTATATGTGGGTAGGGTCAATTATGAACCGATTCTCATAACATTCAGTAGAGATATTTATGCGCATAAGAAATAAACTTGTGTCGGATTTTAGTGCTATAATAATATTTTAAAGTTAAAGTCATTTTCTGTGGGGAACCTCATATGGAGGGTAGGGTTAATTATGGACCGATCCTCATAAAATTCAGTAAAATCAGGAATGACAAAATCAATATACCCCCATCTTTTTTTTAATGGTGGTTTAAAAATCGGCTCACGAAAGATGTCGGTGGACGTTTCCATTTTCACAAATGAACATATGGGTAACTTTTGGAGTTTACATTACTCGCGAAAGTTGTTATTAAGTAAAATTTGTATGGAATATGATTCACAAAGGAATTCCACATTCAAAGAGTTACGAAAAAGAACCGCATTATTGTAATGCTTGACATATGATTTCATTGCAAAAATCTGGCTTCTTTCACCGCACCAAAATGGATTTTTTGTCATATCTGACCGTTGGTCGAAGAGAATGTCTATGCTATTAAGTGATAAATTTATGTTATCGGAGCCAAATAAATTATATTTGCTCACTTTGTCACATAATACCTTAACCCGCTGTTTACATGACAAATGCTGATACTTTTCTTAAAATAACGGAGCTTGTATTTGTTGTTCCTACATATGAGTGTTTCCTTAGACCTGGTTCACACTGGTAAAGTTTTGTTAAGAAACTTTTGATTTTATGTGTGAGAGAAAGAGATGGTTGATATTTCTTCACACAAAAATCAAAAATTTCACTCAAAGAGTGAACTAATTTCAAGCATAGATACTTATCCTTCAGAGCTTTAATAATAGTTCTTTTTACAAGATAACTAATACCATTAAAATACTCGTATTGTATAATTTCATCAAGAACACAAAAACACAAACACAAAAATCATAAATTTACTGTAATTTCATTGTTGTGTTAAAAAATACTTTTTTGATAGATATCCCACTCACATCCCATTATGATACGATTAAGCCTTTCCTGGAAATTGTATAAGCATTTTTTAAGCAAAAAGAGAAAAAAAACCCTTTTTTTGTAAGAATGAATTCCTATCGGAATTCCTTTGCTAGGACCAGTAGGTGAAAAGTTACACTCATTGTATATATAGGGAATATGTTAACTCTAAAAGCTATTTGTTTATGTGGTGAATTTCATGTCAAGTGACTCAAAAAATCGAATTTGACGAAACTTGCACCAAAGTTAGTACTATGGGATAGTAGGATAGTCAGCTCTATCTGTCAAGACCTGGCGGACTAAAAGGAGGTCAAAGTTGGACTTTTTACTGATACGGGGTTCCATTCCAATGAATGTAAATTCTTAACTATTGGTCACAGCAAAAATTGTCAAAAGGAGTTCAGATAGCTATTTCTTCATTCTTGCTTTTATCAAATGCATGGGCACACTGCAGTATAATTTACTGGTTACTTGAAAAAATTCAGTTTTCATTATATGTATCTTTAGTGGTTACTGAAAATTGTTTCACTAAACAGTAAAAAAAATATTGGTAATGCAAATCTTACTGAATACTGAAATTTTTTCAGTAATCAGTAAAATTTTTAACTAAAATGCATTATTAGAAAAAATATTATATTTAACTAAAATTCTCATACAACTATTATTATATTGATCTCTAGTGCCCGACCGAACGTTCGGGTACGGGTTCGGAGTTCGGTAAAAAGTGAGGTTCAACCAATATTCGGTGTTCGGCGAAATTTTGACCGAACGCCAAACTTTTTATAAAAAAAATAAAAATGTTTATTTATCATATTTTTACAACATCATAAAGTGTTAAAAATTCTGAAAATTTGTTTACAGAAGTTATCATACATCCTGGCTGTACAAAAAATGTCCGATATACATAGGTACAAAACGCGTTTTAACTGTTCGTTTTTTTTGGCTGATTTGAAAAACTATTAACCAGAAAGTGATTAAAAAGCTAAGAATAGTGAAACATTTAACATGAATTATATAGTTTCGATTATAAATCTTTGATCTCATTTGTATCATCGAAATTTTCTAGGTCCTTATTCTCAAACGATCTAGACATGTCAGTCAGTCCCTTGAAAAAACGATAGGACCTAAATTATTGTTGTAGTTTGATTTGTATTCAAAATGGACAAAATCGGTTTACATGGCCTCCATATAAGGTTCGCTTTAGAAAATGACTAACGTTCATAATAGGCATAAAAATACTAGTATTTTTGTGAAATTAATTAAGTATTGTAAGTATATTATCTTTATATTATATATATTTTTAATTTTTTTAGAAACTGTAATTTTATTGATTCGATAAAAATCATTTTAATTTCGATACATATTTAAAACGAAATTTTGATTACCTTGGAATATAATATGATCATGTATAACAATATTATGATAAATAAAAAATATCATGATGAAATATTTTGACGGTATTTAATCATTATATGATATTTTAAAATTGTTACAATAACGATAATATGTTTGCACTACAATCATAATTTTAACCACAACCATGTCTTTGATCTTACAGTGCTCTTACAGAGAATTATATCATTGTCAATAAATCGCTTAAAAACGAAAAATAAAAGTATTAAGGTATATGCATTTCACAAAATTGTTGGTTATTAGAAATGTATCACTCTCTGGAATTCGGAATTAGTTGATAATTTGCCCATTGCTAATTAAAGACCCTCTTCAAAAAATCTTCCGGATGTTCATATTTTTATTTTAAATGTTATAAATTTATTACTTTTTAATCATAAATGCGTTTTTTATTGAAGAAAAAATCGTGTTCAGAGAACTTTGAAAAACGAACAAAGTTCGGGTCCGGCCGAACTTTAAAATTTACCGAAGTTCGGGTTCGGTGCTTGGTACCGAACGAAATTTTGAGTTCGGTCGGACTCTATTGATCTCTTTTACAATATTTCTATTAATAATCTAATATTATAAATTAGAGTAAATGCTTCCAACATTATAAGTATCCATATTGCTGTTAATTCAATTAATACTGTATGATCAACATTAAGGAATAAAAACTTAAATAAAAAATAATTAATTAATTGCAAAAATTAAGATAAAAGGTAATGGGTTTTAAGAAATATAATTTAATTTTTAAAAGGTAGCAATTTGTTTAGATCGTGGAGATTTTGCCATTTCTTTTTAGAAACTTTTAATCTTTGTTCGTGTAACTTGGAAGGTAAAATAATATTTATTTTATTTCCAGTTCTTTGTGGAAGCTGTGCATAATTCTCATCTATATTTGTTTTAAAGTATATAGTCCCAGTTTGTTCGTAAGCCAATGCTCGTATAATGTTGACAGTAGGATACCCTCGTTTTTTTTTTCCTTAAATAATATATAATTTTTATGATTTATGGAGTTTTTAAAAACTATATTATTACCTGGTCTTATAGATGAACACCGCTGAGGAACAGATTCATAATTAAGGAAATAATCATAATTTAAATGGTGTACTTGAAGAGGAAAAGGGTGTTTCCGAGCAGTTTTAATTAAGTTAACTAGTTCGAAAGGCATATTTATTTGTTTATTTCTGATTTTTCTTTCAATAAGTGAATGTGTTGAGTCACATTCCATTTGTGTATGCCCAACCACCAAGTATTTGTGCTCTATGGTAATGTCTTTTTTCACACATAGGGAAACCAAAGCATTTGAAAGCACAACATTTCGATTTTGGTAAAAACAACAATCGGAATAAATAATAATATGATGAGTTTCAGGAAAACATAAACGTAAAACATAATTATTGGACTCATGGTTAATTATATTATAATTGTAAAATTATGAGCCTGAAGTTTCATTTTATAAAAAGATGAGTTAGCTTTGGATTGAGGTAAAAGCTTTACTGCTTGCATATCAATACAAATCAGTAAACATAATCCTGATTTAGCACTTTCAATATCTCGTTCTTTTTTACATCTCATTTTGTCAATTTCATTTCGATGACTTTCAAATTACTGTTTTGACAGGTTATTTGCCTTATAAGACAAACATAAGTCACACTGATCATTTCGAGGTTTAAATAAAGCATAATTTGATATTTTAAACAATTGGGAAACGATACAGACCCTATTTCATTTTCATTATTTTCATTACATGAGGCTAAATAAAGATCATATATCTCTTTATAACTATTAAAATCTGCTTCAAAATATATCTTTTTGCTATATTGACGACGATAGTGAGAATCTAATTAAGGTAAATCTTCTAACCATTTTCGTAAATAATTTAGTTTTATATTATATTGTGCTCGTTGAACTTTACCTCTTGCTTCTTCAGAAACTATTTGAAGAAAATCAAAGTTAATGAAACATACCCATGATCGTATCATTTTTTCTGATAAGCCCAATGTAGACAAAAACATTTGTCTACATACTTGGATACGATTTGTGTCGTGCTTTAATAAGTAATGTTTTGTGATTAATCGTTTGGAATTCTAGGCAGAAATACGTTGTCTTTTTGAACATTCAACGAGGCTTTTAACATAAAGTTGTTTGCTATCCCACGGCATTTTCCATAATGAGTCAAAAATGTTTTTACGAATGTCTTCGGTAAAATATGAACAATGTCGAATTGAGCTTTTTTCGCAAAACTTAGACTTACAGGTATCCTTCATTTCTCTAGACTTGCGCACAATTACGTTTCCTTTAAAAGAGCCATGATATTTACCCTCTGTTTTTTTTGACTACAATGTCTCAAATTTTGATGCGTCTTTTTAAAATTAGCTTATGCATTAGAATCCATATTTAGTTCAGACATTATAGTTTTAATTCAACCAATTTTTATTGATATTTTATTTCAGAACTCTCTATATATATTATGTATGTAAATATCAATTAAAACTCTTTTAAGATGAAATTATTTTATTTGGTAAATTGTCTTAAAATGTTTACAATTTATAATTCTTCAATAAAAAATAGTTTAGCGATAAAACCTATCAGTTGTTTTGACAATTTCTAATGTTGCATATATAAGCGGTTAGTTAGGTATTTTAGCGTTTATCATATAACCGCTTTTGTAGATAGGGCCGTTTGTTTTCTGTTAATAAAGTCTCTATTTTCGGTCATATGAGTCAATTTTCTTGTGTGTAGATGTGTTTTGATCCAGTACATCAGAATCAATGAAAAAGTCGATTTTGAATTTTTTGTTAGTTAGGCCTGTTTGCGTTTTAGGAGACGATATGTTTTTGAGATGCCACGTAAATTATTGCAAGTCTGCATATCCACTTGGATCTGCATAACACCTCTAAATGTAACTCAAAAAATTGTCCAATAGAATTTACCCCATGGGTGTTCTGAAAAAGACCTGAAGAAGTTATGATTTTAACACAGGCTTTTCATAGGAGGGATGTCCTTTTTTGACTCTAAATTCACTACATCTGAAGTCATTTTCAGGAAGTAATTTTTATGTGAAATTGTAGTATTATAGAATACAATTTGGCTCAAATAATATCTATCTAATTAATAGGTAAAACGATTTTTTATGACCTCTTTTACTCTTACAATATACATCCGATTTTGATTTTCGAAATATTTTTGTTTCTATAAAACTTGTTTATGATAAATTTTACCACTGCACTGCTTTTATTAATCAAAGTAATTTTCTGATCAATTATGAACCGATCTTCATGAGATTTGGTAGAGAGATTTTGGCTTATAATTAACCTAGTTATCTCCAATTTCTTCGTTGCACTCGCATTTTCCAGGTAGTTAGCGTTTACGTATTTTTTTTAATAAAGTCTATTTAGGGGTAGGGTCAATTATAATCCAATCCTCATAATATTTGGCAGAGAGATTATGTCTTCTAAGAAACTTATTAAGCCAGTCGATCGTTAAAGTTACTTGCTGGAGGGGACCTTATACAGTGATGATCGTTAAAGTCTTTTTTTTTTGGAACCTTAAATAGGGGGTAAGAGTCAATAATGGACCATAAAATTTAACAGAGAGATTTTGTCTTGTAACAAACTTATTTATGTATGTCGAATTTCTATACTCTTATTTTTCAGCAATTAATGACCGTTTAGTGTCAATTATGAACCGATTCTCAAAAAATTTGGTAGAAATATTTTGGATTGTATGAAACATATTTGCTTCAAGTGTCATCGCTGTATCCGTACTTTTAAGGCAGTACTGAGAGTTAAAGTCATTTTCTGCCATTTTCTTTAGCTAGTTACATGCATTAAAGGCATTTTCTAAAGGGAAATTATAAGGCGGGTAGGGTCAATTATGGGCCGTTTCTCATAAAATTATACAATGAAATTAAAATTTTTATAAAATATGCTGCTATATACGCTTCCTTTAGCCAGTTATTAGCGTTAATGACATTTTCTAACGTGGACCTTATATGGCGGGTAGGGTCAATTATGGGCCGATGCTCATAAAATTTGGGTTCTTATAAGACATGTTTGTGCCGAACTTCACCGCTATATGTAGTTCCGTTAGCCAGTTATGACCATTAAAGTCATTTTCTGAAGGGGACCTTAAATGGGGGTTAGGCGAAATCGTGGACCAATATTGTCCATTTTCAGTACCAAACAACCTGCATTAAATTAAAATATCTTTGCTAAATTTTAGCACTGAGCGGTGGGTATAAATAATCCAAGTGATGCCACATATAATATTAAAAAATAAGTGTAACAAATATTAACATTTTTATCTGTACTGATTATACCCTGCACCACTTTAGTGGGGAAGGTATATTTGGTTTGTGCTGATATTTGTAACATACAAAAATATTCGTCCTATACCCACCTTAAAGTATATAAATCGGTTTAGAATCGTTTCTTTTTTTTGAGTCGATTGTTATGTCCGTCTGGCTGTTTATGTAAACCTTGTGCGTAATTTTCAAGATAGTTTGATGAATTTTTGCACACACATTTTTTGGCCCAAGGACGAAGCCTATAATAAAATCGGTCCATTATTTCGCCTAGCCCCCATACAACTGTACCCTCCGAAAAGGGTCTTTGGGCTCATAATTAAGTTAAACGCAAAACATAGTTTTATAGAACTTTTAATAACATTACCGATTTATGTAATGATACTGCCTCATTTGGCCCTAGCCCCCATACAAACTCTCTTCAGAAAATGACTTGAAATTAAAATTACTTTGAAGTAGAGGTGAATTCCTCTATAATCTAAGGATAGGCCAATATTTTCCCTTACTCCTCTTTGAGCCCTCTTGTAAAAAATATTCCGGAATAAAGTTAAAAACCAAATCAAATGCTTTTTTTTTTAAATCCCCATTTTAATCATACTGACGGGTGTAGGGTATCATATGGTCGGCTATGCCCGAGTATACATTCATACTTCTATAGTCTCATAGAACTTTAAATGATACTACCAATTTTAGTAACGATCGAGCCTCCTTTGACCCTAGCCTCCATATAATCTCCCCTAGAATGTCAAAATTCACATATAAACACTAATAACACTTTTAAATTCTACATAAATAACTTTGAAGTAAACGTGAATTCCTCTACTAATATGTACATATAAGGATAGGCCCTATTTTCCCCTACTCCCCTTTGAGCTCTATTGTAAAAATATTTTTTTTGCAAAAAAGTAAAAATATTCCGGAATTAAGTTAAAAAACATTTCACCCTAGCCCCAATATAAACTCCACTTCAGAAAATGACTTGAAGGTCAATAATAACACTTTTAAATTTAACTTCAAAAACAATTCGCCCAGGAAACTCAGTTTCCAAGAAGCTGAGTTTCCGATCTAAGCATTTTCCAATAAGTGTTAGTCAAGAATGGTATTTCCAGAAAGAAACTTCTTCGAAGATACTTGGATTTAACTTCGACCAATGCCTAGCAGTGGCAGAGAAAGTGCTCCAGAGTTTCACTGTCCTCTCCACATGCTTTACTCGTAATCCTGTGTGTCCACTCAGAATACGTATCATCATACTAACTTCAGACTTGCTCATTTTGAGGAGATTTCTCGTCTTATTCTCATCAGGGTCACGCCATAGGATCTTTATGGTTCTACCCATCGTTGCATTACTCCAAGAGGCCTTAATGGGATTCTCTCACCCATATTTTTAATTCAGCTTTTGTTGCGTCAAATGGTTTTGCGTTTGTAAGGTTAACAACCTCAAGCTCCCTTCACTATTAAGCTGTTACATTATCCAATACGGTCTTAGATTTATTTCTATCACCTGATTAAAGGCTACCATATTTATTCTAATCCAATTTACGCATTCCGTTATTGCACTTTTATAAAACCAATTTGTCATACTAGGACTAAGACCCCATTTCATGCTTATAGTTCTACTACATATCGCCCAGCACCTCTTTGTGGTATCAAACTTTTAGTTTCCTAAGTATTTAACATTGTCTGTCTCCGGTATCTTCTTGCCCAGGAAGCAAGGTATTGAGAGCATCCCCATCCCTCCACACAAGTAATTTGAATCATTGCATCCTGTTGGAAGGAGAAAACATAAGTTCTTGTGACATAAGATACATGTTCACGGTCAAGACCCTGTATCAGCGTAAAAAAGTTGGAAATTTATGTGATTTAACACAGAAACCTTGTTGCGAATCGTCCAAGATTTCTGGATTAAAGCTCGCTCCTTTCCAATTTTCGAAAGCACTGCTGTTTTATCTTTGGGCGAGTGGGTGATTTCCTCCTCCCTTTTTGGATTTGACTTCTCAAAATTACCAGTTCTTGCTAATGATACTATGGGTACCGTCTTAAGTGTTTTTGTGTCCTTATCGGGGCCGGTTTTGACAGCTCTTTCAATCGGCGCCTTTTGGAAAAGCCAGCTTTTGGCTTTTGGAAAAGCCAGCTGCACTTTTTTTGGCGAGATAGTGGTAACTTCCTGACTCCTCAAGTAGTGGCTACTGAGCAGCTCACGCTCTCTATTGGTTGTTTGACCTTTGAAGCGATTCCGTGGCCCACTATATTATTGTTGAGGTCTTCTATTTTACTCTGTTGTTCTATTGGAATTTGGCCTGTCGGCACCGCACCGTATACTGCGTAGCAAAGATCGTAAGATGTCTGCACCTCTCCTTTCTCGTTTTTCGGGGCTTCTTCGAGGTTGATTTCGCGACGTTATTGCCTTCAAAATATCTGGCTTGGCTTTGTCACCTAGCTCGCAAGATTCTGACTTGAGGTTCCTTTGAGTGTGGCTCGGCTTGGAATGTGTATTAGAAAACTGGAAGCTCTTTTTCTTCTTAGGTTTATTCTCAGTTGTCAACTTCTCGGGAGACCTGATCCTCTTTGCCTCAGATCCTATGAGTGAGTCCGATTATTCATTTGGAGTGTCGTGAGTCTGACTAACTATTATTTCCTGAAGCATCTTTTTCAACTTATCCTTCAGATAATTTCAATATGTATTTGGCTTAATGATATTAACAAAATTCATGAAAATTTTACATGTTTGAATATTATTATTTTATAATAAAATATTCTGTACACTATAACATGGAAAAAATTCACTTTTTGTTCCGAAAAAATGAAATTTTTGGTAATTGATCTGAATATTATTTATAGGCATTTTTTCCTATTTAAGAACATTAAACCCCCGGAGTTTTGGATCGGGTATTCAATAATATCCGTCCCATTGGAAGACGATATTTTAACTTTTAAATTGTTTCTTTACAATAATTACAAGCCATTGCGGAACATTGCCGTTTTTAACATAGTATAGCGTTAATATTCGATATTTAACGGCGATTTCCTAAAATGTATATCTTAAAATGCGATATTAATAATATTTGCACTAGTATCCATTAATATAAACAAGTTTTTTGGTTCCAATCATCCATTACACACTCCTAAATAATACCAATAATTGTCGAATGGTGACCATGTCAATAACTTACACTACATATCGGTTCTGAAATTGATTATTGTCCAAAATAGTAAGATTTTTATATTAAATCAGGATCAATTGGTGGTATGAATACGAACAATTTTGAACACGGACACATCTTAATTTGTTGCTAGAACAAATAAAATGTCCGATCCATAAAACATGGTTATTGTATCGAGTATATCAAGATATGATTGGTAGCATTATTGTATGCTTTGGAAATCGGAGTATTAAATTAAAGAAAATATATAGAATTATCCAAATTTTAAAGTTTATGTTGTAAGTCTTAAGAAATCGGAGTTAAATTTCGGGTTTTTAAGAACGTACTATGTTCAAAATGGCCAAATCAATGCATATAACATTAATTTCGAAATAACAACTCTTTTCAAAAGTTAAAAATTCTATTTCCAATTCATCATTTGGAGGGTTCAATGACCACCAGATCCACAATCCGGGGTCTAAAGTGGAAAAAATCGTAGAAATGAGAAAACACTGTTCTACTAATTAATTCCTGAGCCAATCGGCCCAAATTTCAAGATTTCGGAACTAAAAGTAGATTTTTTCCAAGTTATTGTGTAAAAAATATTTTATTAAAAAGTAATTATATTAATAAAAGTAAAAGTATCATAAATGTTGTTAATATCATTAAACCAAATACAGTGTCTCTCATAAGTATTCGAATTTAAGTATAATGTGAAAAGAAACCAAATTTAATAACATATTTTGTATGCAAAATTAATAAATTAATTTGTTAAATTGTCTAGACAGTCCTTAGCTTTGATATCACGCTTTTTAAAATTTACAAAATTCACATTTACTTAAAAAAAAGTCCATAAAATTACTTCACAAAAGTATTCGAATTTTTCCTGTATTTCATATTTGACCATATTTTACGAAACACAAAAAATAGAATCGAATGGTCTTTTTGCTTAAAATTATTTTATGGGGTTACTATCAACCGAAAGGATATATTTTTGGCCCATTTGGCCCACAATTTTGGGGCATTGGTACCATCTTTTTATATAATATCATTAAAATTATGATTTTTGACCATATTTGCCATTTCTTCTATTTTTTTAAGAGATAAAACTAAAATTTAATATTGGGATTTAATAGATTCCTTGAGGTATCTAAAAATACTAATTTTTGTTTTTAAATATTCCAAGATATATTTTTGGTATAGTTCTGTTTCTAATTGAATTATCTGGATCTTATGTAACTTTTCGGACCACTAGGATCAATATTTTCCGACACAGTTGGCTAGTATATATAATTATAGATATTAGCATTAATATATTTTAAATTTTCAAGACATCGTAGCGGTGTACAACTCCAAAACATGCCTTAACAAAACGTCATCCTATACAGTAGATTTTAGTTTTTACTACTCATAACATTCACGATTATGTTGCCCATTACAACAACACTGTATGTAAAAAATTTTGGGCTTATTTTGATCATAGTAGATAATATTTAAATAGATATCAATATTTTTGAGTTAGACCATAATGATATGGTGACATTCAGCCTAGAGGCTATTGGTTATAAAAAGAATTATTCCACTATATTGAATGGCGTTTCTGCGAGGCATGTTTTGGAGTTGTACACTTCCACAATATAATGAAAACTTAAAATGTATAACAGCTGATATCTAAAACAATATATAGAAGACAAGTTTCCACGAAAATTTTTGACCCTAGTATTATAAAAACGGACTTGAGTTCCAATAAATTAAATTAGCGATAGAAGAATGATTCCAATAATATATCCTGGTAGGTTTAAATACGGATTCTTGCAACAAAAATATTATTTTTGGACACCCTAAGGGGTATATTAAATCCCAATAACAAATTTTGATTTTATCTCTGGGAAAAAGGAGAAAAATACAAATATGGCCAAAAATCGCCATTACATTAAAAAGATGGTACAAATGCCCCAAAATTGTGGACCAAATGGTCAAAAATTATATCGATTCGGTTGATATTTACCCCTTAAAACAATTTTTAGCAAAAAAACCATTCAATTATAATTTTTGTATTTCGTATAATATAGTAAAATATGAATTACAGAAATTATAATCATAATAATTTTATGAACTTTTTTTAAATAAAGCAAAATCAATTTAAGTAAATGTGAATTTTTAAAGCTTTAAAAAGCGTGATATCAAAGCTAAGGACTGTCTAGACAATTTAACAAATTAATTTATTAATTTTGCATACAAAATATGTTATTAAATTTGGTTTCTTTTCACATTATACTTAAATTCGAATACTTATGAGAGACACTGTATATATTGAAATGATCTGTATACTTACTTTTGTGACGTAAATTTTGCACCTTTTAACTTTAGCTTAAATGAGAAATTAAAGAACCAAAATATGAAGAAAAAAAGTAGTGAATAATAATTATCATAATTGTTTTTAATAAATAAATGTGTTACTTTCATATTTTTTGAAAAAATAATATGTTTTTTAAATAAAACCAATCGTATTTCTGTATACTTATTTTTGTGAACTGTATATTTAAAGGCTGAGGTAACTTCGAGCTCTTTCCGAGTACATTCTTCTCATTCACCCTTCATTTATCTCTTTATTTTTTTGTAGTTTTTGGTTCATGGGGAACATATTTTCTCAGATGGTGGACAAACTGCCCTCCCTTAGCTTAAGTGACTTTATAGCTGAAAGAGGACAAATGGTCCATCACCACCACCCATACGCCAAGTAACTTTCGTTGAAAGATTTGTGTTGTAATCATAAACTTGCTGCAAATCGTCTCTTATGATTAATTTTACTGCATTGTCTTAGAAATTTAGTTTTAAACAATTAGTTAATTATATTGTCTATTGTCTTTTCACGAATGTAATATTTCTAAAACTTGCTACATACATCATACCCCACACCATCACTATACCACCAACGGATTTCACACTTGCTTTGTGATTTGTATTCCCTACACCACTATAGCGGGGAGGGTATTATACGTTTGAGCTGTTGTTTGTAACACACAAAAATTAAAGTATACCGATCGATTCGGAATCATTTTTTTAGTCGATTAAGACATGTCAGTCCGTCCGTCTGTCCGGCTGGCTGTCCATGTAAAACTTGTGTGCAAGCTACATGTCGCAATTTTCAAGATAATTTGATGAAATGTAGACCAAGCATTTTTTTGGCACAGTGGCGGAGCCTATAAAATGGTTGAAATCGGTCAATTATTTCACCAAGCCCCCATACAACCTTACCTCCCTATTTGGGCTTTTTATGACATAATTATGTATCTTTAAAAATTAGTACAAATAAGTTTTATATAAGTATAAATGACATTGCAAAATTTTCGTAATGATGGAGCTAGGGTCCAATGAGGACCTATAATTATAAAGTTCTTGAGGGCCATCAAGTATGGAACTTGGTTTTGCAGCGTTTTTTATCGAGATACAAGTATATTAAACATAATTATGAAATTAAAAGCGCTATTCGGGGAGTTCAGTTATATGAGGACTAGGTGTAATAATGAACCAATAGTACGATATGCAGTGGGACCTCGATTTTCCGTGATGGTCGGGACCGGAAGCATTCTGTATAACCGATTTTCCCGGTTAATTGAGTGCCAACTTTTTCTACTTTTTTAATAGATATTTTTATTTAATAATAAATGAATATGTACATATTTATATAAAAATGAAATAATTCAAGGATTTTATATTCATAAATGATTCAAAAATATAGACAAAAAAATTTTGTCAGAAAACAGTATATAAGGATTTCATGTTATATAATTTCTAAAAATAATCGTTTAATGTTGTTTGTCTCTTATTTTCCAATTTAGTTTTTTCGTTTTACGGGAATCACCCTTTTTGATTTGTTCTAATTGTTCATGATTGTTGGATAATAGAGGTGCCCTCGACCCCTCGGTGAAAGTCCGCACTTTTTTCCCCTGAATGTTCAGATGAATGTTAAAGTTATTAGTGGACAATTTAAAGAATATAGTTCTATTAGTTTTCCAGATAAACGATTTTTTTAATTCATATGGGGGTGGTGTCGCTCCCCTCATAGATAGTCCGCCAATTTATTACCCAAAATTTTTACACGGATGTCAAAGTTCTTCGTGCAAAATTAAAATTAAGATTAAGCTCTAGCTTCAGTCTATAAACTTCAAATATACAAACACACATTTATTTTTATATATATAGATAACATTATTTGAAAAGAACACGTTATACGTTTACAAAGTTAAATTTTTTTCACAAAAGAACACAAAGAAGGGCAAAAGGCAGAATAAGGCTAGCATTTATGCCTGAAAAGAAAACAGCATTTTGGTAACAGTGAATGTTAAAGAACAAATATCAAATATAGTTCAAATTTGTTTAAGTCCTTTTTTATTTCTTCATTTATTACCACCGAACCTTTTAGGCCATATATAGTTATAATATATATATAGTTAAGCTACTACAACAATAATTATAACACATTTTTTAGAAAGAGTATTAAATATATAATGAAAAGTAAAAAAAGATAAAAATAAAATAATAACATGAAATAAGAAAGTGTTCTATATTTGGCTATGCCGAATCTTATCCCCTTACCAAGGTGTGTTAAAAAAAACAGTCAGTACCTAATAAAAAGTCCACTTTTACATCACTTACTTTGAAAACCGAAAAAGTATCAAAAAGCACCCAAAAGTTCCCTTTTATGAGTTCTCACCTGATTCAGACTCTACATACTTATTTTCATATTTCTAGGTTCATAGTATTGAAAATTCAAAAAGTACCTTTTAAAAAACAAAAAAAAGTACCAAAAAGTCCTCTTTGATGTGTTCTCGACTAATACGTGCTACACACTTTATACTATACTTTATGCTATACTTTATTTCATGTTTCTGGGTTCATTATTATAGAAAACTCAAAAAGAACTATTGAAAATAGAAAAAGTACCAAAAAGTTCCCTTATATGGGTTCTCACCTAATTCAGACTCTACATACTTAATTTAATATTTCTAGGTTCAATATTATAAACAATTCAAAAAGTATTTTTGAAAAACAACAAGTAAGAGTGTTATATTCGGCTATGCCGAATCTTATATACCCACCATCAAAGCTCGTTTGAGTCGAATTCCATCTATATACTCGTATTTTTAGGCCAGTTATAAGCGTTAAAGTAATTTATATAAGGGGTAGGATCAATTATGGGTCAATCCTCATAAAATTTGGTAGACTGAATTTGGTTCGTATTAAATTTATTTGTGTCGAATTTCATCGCTACACTCGTATTTTTAAGCCATTAATGAGCGTTGCAGTCATTGCAAAAAATTCAAAAAGTTCCTTTTGAAACTCGAAAAAGTGCCAAAAATTTCTCTTTTATGTCTTCTAATTAAGCCAGACTCCACATAATTTCATGTTTCTAGCCAATAACGACACACACTAGTGTTTTTCTTGTCTGTGCTCTGGCTCTGCCTTGTCTTTGTAAACAAGCGTACAATAACAAAATATAACGTATGATTATGTATTTTGTTTTTTGCTTTTTCTGTCTGAGCATGAATAAAAAAATCTCAATTTTTGATGAAATTTTCAGACGTTGTTTCAGATTTTAGCTCATATCTCCGTTATTTATGGACCGATTTTGCTGATTTTAAATCTTCCCGAAATATTGAAGACAGACAATCGACTCCAATATCTATAAGGATCTATATCTATAAGCTACAGTAAATGGTTATTTCCAAAAGAAAATACGTTATTTTTTAGAAACTGATGTGACAACATGCCAAAAAGGATAATATTCTGCTAATTTAAATCCATAAAAAATCCAGCAGTTTAGGTTTGTGCGTGAAAGGGTTAAAATACTTACTGCGTTTTTGGGAGGTAGTTAAATGAACATTAAAATATAAAATACAATTTGGAAAACTTACATCACTTTTCTTACTTTATTTACTTAATAATGATATATATTAGACATACATTTTTATAATATTTTGTTTTTATTTAAAAATAACTAAAAGTTTCTTTGGTATAGAAAAAAAGAAATGTATATATCTATAAAAACTTACTTTAATATAGCAACTTTTGCGTTTTTTAATCTGGAAAAATTTTGATTTCTGCCAGCGTGAATCTTACTGTAAAAAATCCATTGATTGGACAAAAAAATGGTGTATATGAGAAAAATTAAGATTTAAAGAAAAAATACACCGATACTTTTGTTATTTTGAATAAATATTTTTTAGTACTGTCAGCCGCAATATCCACCTTTAATTTGGTCAATAATTGCTACAAAGGACGAAATTGTCTAAAGACAGAACATTCCTCGGTTTGTTACCGTTATTTTTTTAAGAGAAGTAACACTCAGGTATTAATGCCTGATGTTACTTTCCTTGGAATGGGATTGAGTAGAGCAGGAAGATGGTGAAAGTGGAGAATAGAAGAAAGCGTTATTAATTTACGACTCTGTAATTGTACGTAAAGTTTATTTTAAGGACAGTGTTGCAGCGCCTCTGGTGTCGAGTAGGCGCATTAACATTAAGCTTTATTTTTATAGCCAATTTATATTTATTTTACTTCGGCGACGATTTAATTCTATAGAGTATACCCCCGAAGGAGGGCTAATAGATACTAACAATTTATCATTAATTGATGTTGTTGATTGGCAGCGGCTGGGGATCGAATCAAGGGCTCGCGAACCAAATAAGGCTTATTGATCAACATGATAACCACTTAAGCTACAGCACCCTCAAAATTCGATGAGATAGTGTATTCACAGTTTTGTTGAAATCTACATTAAGGAAGGGTAATTTATATGACAATGTTATATAATAACACTTTTTAACAAGTCCTATTCCTTACAAATGAAACCCGCTCCTCACACAAATTTCTATTTTAAATTCAGAATGAATTGTTTTACTTTGTCTCTTTTAGTAATTTCTTTTTTCAAGTCGTAATATGCGTGCAAACTAGAAGAACTAATGGAATAATGGCAGTCCATAATTTTGCATAAATAATCATTTTTGATCCATTAGGGAAATGTTTTCCAGTTTAAAAAAAGTTCCATATTGAAGTAAAGTTGTATATATTGTAATTTTTCTTCATCTGTAGGTAATAACACACATTTATACATCAAAAAAATAAGTTATTAAAATATTTTTAATGCCGATCTAAAAAATTCCCATTCTACAATTGCAAAATCGTAATATTGTACTTAATTAATTTTGTGGTACATTTTTAGTTAAAATTTTTGTAATTGGAAAATTTTAAATTTTCATTTTTATCAAATTATTTTCAAAATAAATGCATATTTAACGCTTTCATGGAAAGTTATTCAAAAATATAGCGGTGGAAAAAATAAAGCACCGCTTTTATTAATTGTAGAGGCATTGCTTACTACCGTATTCTCACAATTAATATAATTTGTTTAATACGTTTCCGTAAAAATAAACCTCACCATTTTGCAATAAATATCAAAAAATACAACATCGATTTTTTTATTTAACTTTTCTAAAAATGTTTAAATTTGAAAACAAAAATCTAAGAACTTCCTCGAAAATTATTGAAAATATTTTTTTTCCACTAAAAATTTAAGAAAATATAACAACTTTCAAAAGTTGTCAAAAAACTATTTAGTTTGTAAATAAAATATAAAATATTTCAGTTATGTATCAGCCCATTTCTATTGAATGTTTTGTTCAAATGTTTATTATTACCTATAGATTGAAGGAAAATAAAAATGCCAATTTTCTTATTAAAAAATTGGCAATAAAGGTTAACATTTCATCTATAATGTAAATGTTTTAATAATATATTAATATATATAATTAATTTACAATTAAGAACATCTTTAAAAATAATTTTATTTTATTTTACAATTACTATTTTTGTATTCTGATGTGTAGGATTATGTTTCACACTCTATTTTAGTTTTATATATATTTTTAAGAATATATTTCATTTTATTGTTATGTTATACTCTCAATTTATTAAAACTTTGTGTATTTTCTAATGCAGTAGACGACTGCAGTAGACTACTATTATTTTATATTTTTATATTGAATTGGTCAAAAGCTTCCTACCAAAGAGGCACTACTAGAACATACAATTTTAATGTCTTCTATACCAGCGTTTCTGTATTTTCCATTTAAAATATTTATGTATGTTGTTACCATTTTGTGATAAAAAATTCGGCACCACAGGTGTTGATTCTGATCAAACAGATTCTAGATCATTTGCAAAACGTATGTATTTACCTCTATTTGGCATTTACACCAGCGTTTCTGTATTTTCCATTTAAAATATTTATGTATGTTGTTACCTTTTTGTAATAAAAAATTCGGCACCATTCTGATCAAACAGCTTCTAGATCATTTGCAAAACGTATGTATTTACCTCTATTTGGCATTTCGATTAAAAAATCTATTCAACAAAAAACTGAATCATAAATAAAAGAAAAAGAAATGCAATTTCATTTTAATGCTTTACGATTGTATGCATACTGCATTACCATCGCAGTCACGTTTTTGTACGTTGCCATTTTAGCGACGGAACGTATTTTTTATAAAAGATGTGAAATGTGGTAACATTAGAAGCATAAATATAAACTTTAAAAATTATTTTACTTGCTAGTATTTGACTAAAAAGTTCCGTTAACCTTATAAGATACTTAGGTCGGTGCTTTCAGACAAAGATCTACATTCTTTGTTTAAACCGATACGTTATTTTTTTAAGAAATACTAGTTTGTTACATTCTTTGTTTTAACAACGTTTTATCCAAATTTTACATGTTTCAGTAATCAGTCACGTTACTTATTTCTTGGTTCAACCGAGTGTTGGCCAATTAAAACTAAGTAAAAAGTGAAAAAAATACAATTAACAAAAACCATAAAATAATCAAATCGTACTTTTTAAGTAAATGGTAATTGTAAGGTTTGTTTTTTAAATATTATTAATATTATTATGGTATGGTTTTCAATGTTTTAAAAAGTTTTCATTTGATAAAAGTAATATTTGTCAAAACAACTGCTCATAGGTTATGTTTTAGACGGAAAAGTTTGCAATACATAAAGGCTCTAAAAATATATCCCTTCGGTTGATAGTAACCCCTTAAACAATTTTAAGCAAAAAAAAAACATTAGATTCTAATTTTATGTTTCGTATAATATGATAAAATGTGAAATACAGGAAAAATTCTAATACTTTTGTGAGGTAATTATATGGACATCCTTTAAAAAAAAAGCTTAATTAATTTAAATAAATGTAGATTTTTCAAGTAATAAAAATTGTGATATAAAACCTAAGGACTGCCTAGATGATATAACAAATGTATTTATTTATTTTGCACACAAAAAATATTATTAAATTTGGTTTCTTTCCATAGGATACCTAAATTCGAATACTTATGAGAGGCACATATTTGTGTCTCGCTCATTTAATGCTAGACTATTGTACTTTTCTGAGTACTTTTTGGTATCGAAAAATACCGCGGTGCTACCACGACATTTTAAATAGTTTTTTTATATTATAAATATTTGCCTTGGAGAACTTGAAATTATATGATTTACAAAACAATAAATTGCATTTTAAAATGTCATAATTGGTATAATTTCACAATTTTAATTAATATTAACTAAAATCAACGATGTTAGGTACAGCAATGTTAATTAAAATTGTGAAATTATACCAATTATGACATTTTAAAATACAACTTTTATATTTATAACTTGTATTTTTTATTTATGCTGTATTTTTTATTTGTGGGCAAAATAGTAGAGCATTCTGCATTGATTAAAGTAATAGTAGTCGGACGGGGAAAATAATTTTTACAGGACCAGTGTCATTAACTGTCAGCTTCTAATAAATTGAACCCTTTTGGTTGTATCATTAAAAGAATATTATCATTCCGACATAGTCATTCGAATTTTGCTTTAAATATTTTGGTCAAGTTATTCGATTTAAAAATAACTTGTATTTACGGCGCTAAAGCCCGATTTTATCAGCTTCCTACAAATTAATTTTTTTATAACAAAATCATTTGTGACAAATTAAGTGCAGTTATTTAAAACATAAAAAAATTACTGAAAATTACGTTATCTCAATTAGGTTACTCTTTAAGTAAATGAGTATATAAGTGTATGTTTATTGTAAATGCGTATGCCAATAAATAAAATAAATTTCTTGGTGCAAAATAAAAGTGATATTCATTTCAATGTTTAACATTTAGAAGATTCCTTTGGGAAGGGTTTAAAACAAATTCCTTTGAATCTGTTAAAGATTCCATACTTAATTTTTATTTGTTTTAATTCACTAACTTCCATGTGCAATGATAGAAGTAAACAACAGTTTATTAAGCTCTTTCTCTTGTATATAAACATTTCACTTCGTTTTAAATTTGGCAACATTGTATATATCTAATGAACAAATTAAGGAATTCACTTTCAATCGTAAAAAAATTCTGGTATATGTACGAACATTTTATATCATCATTATGAGTAATTGCTTAATTTAAAAATATCTACTAAAACAAAGTCATTGACTCGTGTAATGCCCATATGTTTTACGACTGTTATTTCTTGAGCATAGTGTCGAAAAAAAATTTATGTGTAGCAAATCGCACATAGTACATTGATACTGATTTCAGATATGAACACCATATCATTTATCAGAACTTTTATATAATTTGACCGTTCCATCTTTAATTTGGATACATAGAAATCGCAAATACATATTTGCAAACGTATTTCATTATAAATCACAATATCAAGTTCTAAGCGTTGCCCAGTTCTCATTACATTTGTAAATTTTTTTTTTTTAATATTTAACATGATTTACAATATTTCCAGTTTTGATAAATATTACCGTCTCTTTTTGTGGATCTTTTGAATTTTACGTCGTTTTAGAATCATATCATATAGAGCTTCAAGTCCTTCTTGTAATCCTTCGCCTGTAATAGCACATGCAGGTTGTATATACCAACCCTTGTATTGGGTTGAAATGTTGCTAGCATTACTGCATGACTTTTGTAATATTGCAGAATTATTTATATTTGATGTTGTGGCAGATGGTGTCAATTTAGAAATATTGTCATTATGATGGCTAGTATTATTGGTAATGTTACAGCTGCTGGGTATATTGGATGAGGTTGGAGTACATACTAGTGAGGAGGGAGAAGACTGGTGAGTTACTAAATTTGTCTGTAATTCGTGCGTAACTAGCGACTTTTGCGAAGTATGTTGTTGATTTGATTTAAGTTGCTGTTGTTGTTGATAATGATAGGAGTCTAGTAGTGAAGTCGATGAATAATTTTTTAATGAGGGCGCTTTATTTTGCATATCAGTAATTACGCGGGTGCTTTGTTGATTGGATGGTGACGATGAAGACAGCTTTGAATTGATAACGGAAGAAGATGTATTTCCAACACCTATTTCCCCATAACCGTAGTCTTCTTCGTTTTCAGTTTCTATGGCTTTCGTAGAAGCTACAATATTGCCAGTGGAAGAGGAACACGTTTTTAGAACCGAACTTATATTGATAGAATTTGGTGTAAGCAGTTCGTGTAATCCTAGCAGCTTCTCCAGTTCTTTAGGTTCGCGAGCACCAGGTAAGTCTTGTTTATTAGCCAATATTAGGACCGGAACACCCTGAAAGCACAACACAAAATATTATGTAATTTTTGCATTAATAACTTTTTTATTATAATGTTATATTTTGCACTTTCTTAACATTAATCATTTGTTACTTTTATATTTTTTAAAATTACATAGTTCGAATTAAATAAATAAATTATTTATACCACAGATATTTAAAAAAACGTGCAGTTTTAACCATACATAAGATATGTTAAAACGCATTATTATTTGTAAGAAGAGTACATAAGATTCCCATTCCGCTTGTAACTTCTATCATACATATACAGACATGGAAAAAATGTATTTCAATATGGAAACTTTTGGATTTTTTATTTGGAAAACATATATTTTACTTATTTATTTCATTTATTTGTAATACAAAGCCTACAGATGCCAAAATATTGATATTACACAGCAAATAATGCCTGAGATCATATAAAAAGTTTATAAAAACTATAATATATAAATAAAATAAATATATAAATCTAAAAGTTAGTTAGTTAGTTTGAAAGGAGGATGTACATATATACATCAAATCCGAAGAAATACACCTAGACCTCTATGGGGCCTGTTTTGCGCTTCTTAACCAGTGCCTCAGGTGGAAATCGAACTCACCACCTCCGGTCTACCAGACTAGAACCCTAACCACAAACTACCGGAGGCCACATTATTTAAAAAATTCTACTTGGGAAAAGCTATGTTGTAAAAAATTCGGGATTTTTTTATTTAAATTTTGTTCAGTCTTGGATAAAAAATGGTGTATTTTATAGATAAGAAAACCTGATTACTTCGTGGGAAAATATGATATTCAGTAATATAATACTGATAACAAATAAATTATAATGTGCTAAAATTTTTCTGGAGATCATGAGCATCATTGTAATGGAGAGGATGGGCAAATTGTTGTTAAGTACCTGTAACAAGAAAAATCATTTAAACTCAAAAATAATATAAGGAGACCTTGTGAAAATAAAAACTGTCTATATCTGCTGATTATCCTATAGCCCTTTATTAATGGAGGCATATCAATTGCTCTAAAAGGATTTTAAGGGTAACTGTGAATGCTATATTATCCCAAATGGCCTGAAAATTATTACTTTAAGCAAAATTACAGATTACAATATCTAAAATAATAATATTCACGCAAATTTCAAGTTGAGGAAATATTTTGACATCATGGTGTAGAGAACAGGATGACAAAATAGTATTTTGAAGATCGAAGATAATAGGGGTTCTTTAGTAATGATACAAAAATATACTGAAAGAGTCCAAAAGTTAAAGAATTCATTCCGTAATTTTGGTATTTTTTCAAAATAAAGGTAAAATAAACAAGGAATGTTCTGTCCAAAGCCATGCTTATTATTAGAGCAATTAAAAAAATAAATGTTGGATATTGAGGCTATCGACTGTCCGAATTAGTAATTATTCAAAACACTGCCTTGGTCAATGTTTGCTTTAAATCTTAAGTCTTCTCATATACACCTATTTTTTGTCCAAGCCTAAAATAAATTAAAATTTAAAAATCCCAGAATTTTTAAATGCATTGATTTACTTTCGTAAAAATCATATATTTAATTTAAAAAATGTTTTCCCAAATAAAAAAATGGAAAATTTTCCAATTCTAAGTATTTTTTGACCATGTGTATATGTATATACTACGTTATTATTTTTTCGCCGTTGTTAAAAAAAGTTCACGCATCAAATGTCTGTCTGACTGTTTTTTTAATTCATTTTTTGAAGGCTCCATAAACCATTAAAATCGGACTATAATAATCAGAGATATAGTCAAAACAAATAGGATCAACAAATATATATTATGGACTTTTTGATTTAGGGATGTAAAATAGTATATTTGGGAAAAAAGATATAGGCAGTGTTGAGTTACGATATAACAAAAGAATACTTTTCGGTAAAAAAATAACAACCGTAATTTTAATGATGTGATGTTTTTGATTTCAATTGACCTAAAAAAATATTATCATTACTTGTACAACATTGGCTATCATGTGGTGGTATGCCAAAAATTTCACAAAATTAGAAATTTAGAATTGAAAATTGGAATTCTCTACCGAGGAGCTTAAGGAGTTTTAATTTTCCAATTAATATATTTAAAAACAAACTTGTAGAATATTATAATAGCTGTGAAATTACTTAACTATTAACAAGTTTCCAATTTGAATGAAAATTTGGGATTAAGCTTTTTATATTATTAAATTTCTTAAATTTTTATGTTTAATAGCCCATAATTTTGTATTTAGGCCTATGGGCCTGGTTACAAAAATTATATTAAATAAAAAACATTAGTTATATCCCTAATTACACTTCGATTACGTTTTGTCCATCTGTTGAAAAAAATCTGAAGACCTCAAATACTAGTTTCTTATTAAAAGCAGGAATAAATGTTCATAAATAACATATTAGCATATTCGAAAGAATATTTGGCACAATGATTAATGAGTAAGCGTTATAGTGAAAACAATATAAAATATATCTACAAAGTTTTATTCATCTTACTCAAAAATTGTGGAGGTCAAAAATAAAATTTGTAAAAATAAGTATGTCTTATTGAACCATTTTTATACCCACCATCAAAAAATATGGGGTGCATGTAGTTTTAAATTAAGCTACATAAAAAAGGTATGAATGACAAAAATATATAAATTTTAAAATTTGTTGAAAATTTTCAAATTGAAATCGATCTAAGTAAGTTTAGGGCTTTTTATTATAATTAGAGTACATAAAGGGAGCTCCGCTTCCCTAATCAAAATTAAATTAAAAATTCTGATTATAAAAATATGTGTATGCATATAAACATAAAAACTTTAATATATTTTAAGATTATATGTGTGTTACTGGTTTTCATACACTTATGAAGATATTTAAAATTATACGATTCAAAGCAACACTCTATACTCTCCTCTCTTTTTTCTAGAAGCTGTGTTGTTTACTTTTTATGTTTTGTTTCTTTGTTTGTTTTTTTATTTAAGCATGCATACGTACGTGTGACTTTTGTTTCTTCTTTTTTAGTAACATCTTTAAATGCTTATAGCTCCCAAAATTCTGAACCGATCTTATTAGGGTATATATTGTGCACATCTGCGAACAAATACCTTAAAATAATATACCTTTGGCTAAGATAGCATTTATACTGTAAGATTAAAATGGGCCACAAAAAATCGTCTTGCCTATTAATTACACAGATCCTAAAAGCAATCATATTAAATAGTAATAATTTTGAAAATTATAATCTTTTTAGCGCTGCATAAAAATGGCACAGGAAAAAATGAACCCAAAGTCAAAAGTGAGAAATTGTTTCAAATAATATACAAGTTACAAAATCACAATTATTTAATTTTTTTTTAATTTTCTATTTTGTGCTATTTTGGATTTTAGAAGAAATGAAGTGACCCCAAAATTTTATAATGAAAAAAGACTATTTTACTTTAGGACACTTTTTTCATAAAAAATTTTATAAATAATATTAAATTGTTGAAAATTAAAGATTTTCCCAAAAACGCATACAAAAATATGAGGTGAAATTTAATTTACATAAATAAAACGAGTAATATTTCATTACGAAAAACTGCCCAAAAACTGGGGTCACTTTTTAATTTATCTGTGAGGCAATATTTTTTTAATTTCTAATATTAAAAAAAATATTGCCCCAAAATTTTATAATGAAAAAAGATTCCAATTTGTGTATTTTATTTACTTTTGGCCCCTTTTTTCTTTTATAAATTTAATATAAACAAGTAGGAAAGTAGACCATATAATACCCTACACCATGAGTATATTTTTAAGATTTTTATTTTTCATAAGAAACTTTTATGTTAAATTTTACCTAAGCAATTAAGCAATTTATTGATAAAAAAACAAATGAGGCTTTATATAGATCAAATATGAGCCGATCCTCGGTAAATTTGGGAAAAGGATATATTTTTAAATAACAGTTAGTTTTGTTGAGTTTCATACAATACAATTGGTTACAAGTCAATTTTAGAAATTTAAGACATTTTTACATGGACAGCCAGCCAGCAAGACGGACGGACGAACAGACATGTCTTTATCGACCCATAAAATGATTCTGAATCGATCGCTATACTTTAAGGTGGGTATTGGAACAATATTTTTGTGTGTTACAAACATCTGCACAAACGTATAATACCCTCCCTACTATAGTGGTGTAGGTTATAAATATTAAATTTTTAAAAATGAAATATTTTCTCATAAAACGCATACAAAAGTTTGAGGTCAAATTTCATTAACATAAATAATGTCGATTCAAAAGTTTTATTAAGAATAATTGAAAAAGAATTGAACAAAAAAAGCAAGACTTAAATTAACAATATATATATCAAGAATTCCAGAAAAGAATGAATGAAAAATATAAAGAGTTGTATTTTAGGGAAAAACTCCAACATGCCCTTTAAATCTGCATATTTTTACATATAAAATCAAATAAATTACATTATTTCAATCCTAATGTTTTAATAAATTTCTCATGTTTAATTTTACTTAAATTTTTAGTCAAAATATCAGCAGTCATTTCATCCGTTGATATATAGCGCAGTTCAATTTGGTTAGATTTTACAACCTCCCTTACATGCTGGTATTTAACATCTATGCTTGCATCTTCCATGGAATACAGGATTGGCGCCAAGTGTTGTGCGCCAATATTATCACCATAAAGTACTATTGGTTCCTCATTTGGATAACAGTTCATCTTCTTCAATATCCTTTTTAAGTATATTGCCTCCTTTGCTGCTGTTGACAAAGCCACGAACTTAGCTTCAGTGTACTAAGTGAAATATTAGGTTGTTTTTTACTCTTCCAATTGAAACAACAACCTGCTAAGAAAAATGTAAATCCGGTGTAAGATTTTCGTACTTATCGCCAATACATAAATGTTCCAATCAATGACTGATATCCTTTAACATCTATCTGCTCACAATTTTCGTCATTACAGGAAATCTGGAAATCTGGGTCAAGGGGTGTAGATGCTGGTCTAAAATTTTCCATGCCGTAGTCCATTTTCTATATATTGAGTGTGGCCAACGCTGATTTTACCAGTATCTCCTTCACGTTTGATTTCCATGCCAAGAAACTGCTTTACATTGCCGTTATCCACCAGTTTAAATTTGTTCGCAATACCATCTTAAATAGAGAGTAAATCAGCATCTGCGGACAAAGCAATCAAAATATCGTCCACATAGACAGCAATAAAATTATATTTTCCATTTTCATGTCTGGTATAAATACATGGTTCACTGTCACAAGTTTTTTAATTCATACTACGAATAGCGACATCAAGTGTAGTATTCAATAAAAATCCCCGACTGCTTTAGTCCATAAATTGCCTTCTTTAAACATAAAACTTGACCTGGATACCTTTCATTCTGAAATCACTCCGGCTGCTTCATGTAAACTTCTTCATCCAACGTGCTATTTAAATAAGCTGTAGATATATCTACGTTATGGAGATATAATCCCTTCTCAGCCGCTATAGCAAAAATCAATCTGATGCTTGAATATCTTAAGACTGGTAAGAAATTTTCCTTAAAATTAACGCAATATTCTTGGCTACATCCTTTGGCAACCAAACGAGCTTTAAAACGGGTCACACTTCCTTCTTCATTTTTCTTCACATTGAAGACCCACTTGCAACCTATGGCTTTCTTACCTGGAGGAAATTCAACTAAATGCCAGGTGTCGTTCTCCTGTAGTGCTGTATATTCGCTGTTCATAGCATCTCTTCGTCTTCGGAATGGTAATTTCTTCAGCAAAATTGATCGTGTTGATATCATTTGTGGGCTTTGGAATAAAAACATTTTCGCAAAAAATCACGTCTCCTTTCCTTAACATTAAACAATCTATATGCTTTTGCAGTTGCAGAATAGCAAACAAAAATGTAGTCCTTGCCTTTTGCCGAAAATTTTTTCGTATGAGTTTTATTCAAAGCCACAACAAGCGAACCGAAAATTCTAAAATGAGCCACATTTGGTTTCTTAACATGCCATATTTCAAAAAGTGTCTTATCCGTCAGAATTTTGGTTATGGAGCGGTTTCTAATGTACACAGCAGTGTTGACGGCTTCGGCCCAAAGTATCTCATCAACGGCAGAATAAAGGATCATACTTCATGCTATCTCAACTATCGTCCTATCTGCTTGTTCAGCAATACCATTTTGCTGCGGTGTACACGGCACCGTTAGCTGCTGTTGTATACCGTTTTCCTCCAAAAATTTGTCGAATTTGGAATTGGCAACACATATGAAACGTTGCGCCGCTGTCAATAAGCATTACAAATGATAGGTATTGTTCTCTTGTTCGTCGCCATTTTGTTTTGTACCCCTACAATTTTTTGCTAGGTGTCCACGCTTGCCACAATTATAACATTTAGCTTTTCGATCGTTACTATTGTTATTGTTGCTGTTATTAATGTTCTTGTTTTTCATATGTTGTTTTGATCGATCTACAAAAGCCTATTGACTTACAACTACAGTGTTGTTGTAATAGGCAACATAATCATGAATGTTATGAATAGTAAAAACTAAAATCTACTGTATAGGATGACGCTTTGTTAAGGCATGTTTTGGAGTTGCACACCGCTACGACGTCTTGAAAATTTAAAATATATTAATGCTAATATCTATAATTATATATACTAGCCAACTTTTTCGGAAAATTTTGATCCTAGTGGTACGAAAAGTTACATAAGATCCAGATAATTCAATTAGAAACAGAACTATACCAAATTTATCTCGTGGAATGTTTAAAAACAGATCCTTATAACAAAATTTATTTTTAGATGCCTCAAGGAATCTATTAAATCCCAAGATTAAATTATAGTTTTATCTCTTAAAAAAAATAGAAAAAAGGCAAATATGGTCAAAAATCGTAATTTTAATGATATTATATAACAAGTATGAATGTATAGTCGGGCGTAGCCGACCATATGATACCCTACACCCGTCAGTATGTATGTTAAAAATGGGGATTATTTAAAAAAATAAAGCATTTGGTTTGTTTTTTAAACTTTATTTCGGAATATTTTTACTTTTTTTGGCAAAAAAGAGATTTTTTTAAGAGGGCTCAAAGGGAAGTAGGGCAAAATATGGCCCTATCCTTAAAAATGTTGGTAGGGGGAGTTAAGTCTTCTTTAATATTATTTATGTAGAATTTAAAAGTGTTATTAGTGTTTGTAAGTAAATTTTGACCTTTAAGTCATTTACTGAAGGGGAGTTTGTATGGGGGATAGGGTCAAATGAAGCCCGATCATTACAAAAATCGGTAGTGTAATTTTAAGTTCTATAAAACTAAGTTTTGTCGACTTTTGTTAACATAATAGATTATTTAAATTAATTATAAGCCAAAAGGCCCTATTTAGGGGGTACGGTTGTATGGGGACTAGTCGAAATAATGGACCGATTTTTAACCATTTTCAATAGGCTTGGGCCAAGAGAAGCGTGTGTGCCAAATTTCATCCAATTATCTTGAAAAATGCGGCCTGTACCTCGCGCACAAGGTTTACATGGACAGCCAGCCAGACGGACGGACGGACATAGCTTAATCGACTCAGAAAATGATTCTAAGCCGATTGGTATACTTTAAGGTGGGTATAGGACGAATATTTTTGTATGTTACAAACTTCAGCACAAACCCAATAAAGTGGTGTAGGCTATAAAAAGATGGTACAAATACCCCAAAATTGTGGACCAAATGGGCCAAAAATATATCCTTTCGGTTGATAGTAACCCCTTAAAACAATTTTAAGCAAAAAATGCCATTCGATTCTAATTTTTGTGTTTCGTAAAATATGGTCAAATATGAAATACAGGAAAAATTCGAATACTTTTGTGAAGTAATTTTATGGACTTTTTTTAAATAAAGCTAAATTAATTTAAGTAAATGTGAATTTTTAAAATTTTAAAAAGCGTGATATCAAAGCTAAGGACTGTCTAGACAATTTAACAAATTACTTTATTAATTTTGTTATTAAATTTGGTTTCTTTTTACATTATACTTAAATTCGAATACTTATGAGAGACACTGTACGTAGATTTAATAGTTTTTTGTAGAGGGTAACTTTTCGTATAGGGCCACTTGGTCTTTTGTTGCCACAACTCGGACTGTACTTTGTCCGCTGGCTTGACTGACAACAGTTCCATTTGAAATGGACCACAAATCCGATTGCACCAATATGCACTTTATTTGGACACACCATGTGTCCAATTTGTCTATTTGGAATATTGATAAACTCATCATCGCAAAAATTAAAACACTTGGAAAAAACCTAAAATTAATTTTCGTTACTTTTTTTCTTTTTTCTTATAAAACAATTTTAAGCTCTTATGGGCCCTGTCGATTCAAAAGTTTTATTAAGAATAATTGAACACAAAAATGCAAGTTTTAAATTAACAACATAAAAGAAAAGAGATAATATATATCAAGAATTCCAGAAAAGAAAAAAGGGAAATATGCAGAGTTGTATTTTAGGAAAAAACTCCAACAAATAATAATAGGTTTGTTTGAATACCTAGTAGAACAAGAGAAAAATTAAAGGTATTCTGAAAAATATATAAAGTAAACGAACGAAATCCAAGTAAATTTTGTTTTATTGTCATATATGTATTAAAAAATTTAGAACAAATTATATGAAATATTTTTTTTTTCAAACAAATTTTGTTATAGGGTAATTCCAAAATAAATCGAACAAAAAACGCTGTTACAAATTTTTGTTCTCTTCGATTTTCTATGGCGTAATAATTATACCCTTAACTCATTTGGTTCATATTTTATGGGTCTCTAAAGTAGGGCATTGTCGGGTATTTTGAAACTGGTTATCGGATTCGTTCGACTGGTCTTGGATTACTCGTTTTTGGCATTTTATCAAAATTACATGAAGTCCTGGCGCAAGGACCATATAGTGAAAATGTCCTTTATCCTTGAATTTCTTAAAAAAGGATATTTTGTTTTTCTTAATTTTTTATGACAAATAGGCAAAATTATTTATTTTTATTTTTTATATATTTAACAATATTCCATCCCCTAGCCTATAGGCCAAAAGCGGTTACAAATTTCTACTTTACAATAATTCTTCCACCACAAAATACATAATTATATAAAAATTAAATTAAAACTAAATTATTTAAAAAGATAGTATACTATATAAAATAACGATAGGACAAATAATTGGATTGAATTGATCATAAATAAATTCCTACATAATATGCAATCAATCAAATGTAATTTAAAGAAGCAAAACAGGTTAAAAGAAAATAATATGTAGAAGTCATAAACAATCCTGAAAATGAACTTACAGAACCTATCAATATGTCATACAGCTATATGGCAAATAACACTCCAGACTGTAAAGGACATAAGTAATACATATCAGACAGAAACATGAAACTATAAAACACCTATCGGTTGAACATTTCTGAAGAAATATAAGTCAATTGAAAGAAAGTTTTAAACCATCCCAAAAAAAATTTCGACTCATGAAAAAGAGTTTAAAAATTACCAGTCAATTACATAACAAAAATCTCAAGACTAACTTTAAAAGAACAAAATGAAAAGAAAATTCTATAAGAGCAAAAATATAATGGCAGGAAAAAACCCTCACAAACACAAAACTCTATGCACACAATAACAGTCACAAATCATCTTCCACCAAAACAGTCACAAAGTAATTTCAACCAAATCACAACATCACAACACATCATCCTTAAACCACACAACATTCCCCCATTTTAAAACTAACAGAAATTTGTAAAATTGACAAACAATATACAAAAAAATTTACCATCATAAATCAGTCAATACTAGATAAAAAACATATGCATATTAATTGCAATTAAAATGATATGAACCAACAACAATAAATAGGCAATCAATAATACCAAAGCAACGGTCAGAAATACTTGCATTATAACATACTTTAAAAAGAAACAAATAACAGTATTTAGTGAGTAATATGAGAGACTAATACAACATAAATCAAAATCATATCAAAAAAGGTCTCACATAAAGGATACAATGAATCACAAGATAAATAACAATTAAAGAATCCCTGCATGTTGAATATGCCAATCAGTTAAAAGTAAAAGAAAATACAAAGTTCCAACTTATAATATAACAAAAATATATTAAAAAAATCTTGAATAAAAAACAATGAATCTACAACAACAATGTTCAAAGTATTAATCAAAACAACACAAATAATCCTCTTCAAAGCAATTACAGGTAAAACACTAATGATACCTCACTTACGTATACCCAGCAAATTTTTAACAGTCCACAGATATTCAATGATGCACCCACTTATGAAATAACAAGTAAATGACAATAGAAAATAATACATTCAGCCAAATCCATTAAAATTTCAATACAAATATCAGACAGTATTCAACGAATTTCCAACCGCAAAAGCAAGTTAATTCCTCAACATTGCCAAAGTACCATGCAATAATAACACCCTAACTCAGTCAAATGATACTAATATTAAAAAGGCAATAACCAACAAAGGGAAAATGCATGTTAATATCAATAAAACATACAATATTTCAATAATGATAAACCATTCACATAATAGAAAATATACAACAGATTACAATCTGTTGTATAATAGAAAATATACAACAGATTACAATCTCTAATTTTAATTATAAACAAACTACAGCTCATTTATCAGAAGAATGCAAAATGCCTTTATAAGTTATATTGTTATTGCTGTGTAAGAATTTAAGAGTGGGATCTCAATGGGTTTAGAAGTTATTTAGCTAAATTTACAATTTCCATAGGAAATGAGTGCCTTTTATATATTTTAACAAATTTATGGTCCAATAAATTAAGGTTTTAATGCCGAATGAAGTAAAAATTACCACCGACCATCAAATTAAAGTTATAGATATGATTGGAGGTCATAGGTCAATATAATATTTTTTTCGGATATATCTTCTTTTTCATACATCTTACGAATTTAGAAGTCATTACAAAGTTTGTAGAGATTCTAATATACGGCATTTCAGGCAATTTTTTCTATTATCAGCAGTTTTGGAGTTGAAGTCATTTTTCGTTCATTTAAGGTGTGTTTTTCTAACTTCAATATATTTTGAACTACAAAGGTAATTGTGATATCTTTGTGTACAGCCAATAGTAATAACAGCACATCATTATTTAATTATACTTTTCGCGCCATAGTTGCTCTCTGACCCATAGTGCGATCTTTTCTTATGTAAATTTTTAAATTAAAAGCTGTAATGATGAATCGCAATTCATGAAACTTGGCACGCATAACTCGTTAGGTTATAGAATCATAATCACCGATTTCAACAAATATCAGTTCATATATACATACAACATGAAAGTTTTTATTTTTTTCACAGTATTATATATTGCATTTCATTATGCAGCTTATATTGCATTTCATTATGCAGCTTATATTGCATTTGACTATGTAGTTTATTTCATATCTATGTATTTTACTATGTGAAAACTTTCTTCGATATCAATCAATTTTGGTGGGTTTAAAGCTTTAAAGCATTGGCGGCCAAACATGCCCTTGCGGGCAATGTGTTATTCTCACTTATACAAACGCAATAGAAATATTCTCAGCAACAAAACAAACTATACATAAAACAAAAACAATTTAATTTAGTGGCTCTCTTTATGAAATGATATATCATTTCAGAGAATATTTTCAAAAGCCATTACAAATTAATGTATGAATACTTTTTATAGGAAGATCTATTAGACATACATATGTATAATTATATATTTTTATTTGTTCAAGCAATTAATCGCTTAAATTGCAATGATTAAACGATCGACTATTAATCATTTGAGTACCAATTAGATACATTTAATACATAACAAACTATATACATATATCAATACATCAAACTATATACAATCATATGTACATACATCAACACATTTTTACATCAAAATGTTCATCAATACATACATTCATCAACGGATACATACAACAATACATACATCTCTTCCGTTATTCCTTTATAATACTAATAATATGAATAACACAAATATGTACAAACATAAAATTTTTTTCAGTGCAAAACACACATATTTGCATTTATGTTCTCTTTTATATTTTGCACTACAACACATGCGTTTTAAACATTCTCTTTCTGGCCACCACGGCTTTAAAGATATATTTGTTCAATTCACAATCAAGTTGTATATTGTACCTACTTAAGTGTAGTAACAGTAATTGTGAACATCTTTGCAGCAAGTCATAAGTTTATGTTCTCAATGAAAAAAACTATCAAAACCAATATACATAACAATGTCAAAAGATAAAGAATCAAACAATATAAATTTAATTAAACATGCGAAATAAACCAAATTAATTTCTTTGAATTTTCAATTCTTTTATTTTCTTTATTCCACATTTTAAACTAATAAACTGTTTTTAATAAAATTTATTTTTTGTTTTGGTAAACAGCTGTTTGTTTTTGATTTCAGTGTCCCCACTTTATCATTTTTTACACTAAAATCGTTTGAATTTTTTGTTTATATGTTGAAATAAACAATTGGCAGCACTAAACTTTCTTACAACTGTCAGTATTATATATTATACAATGAAATAACTCTTTGGAATATCTGTAAATGCATTTGTAATACTACTATATTTGGTGATTAGTACTTAATATTGCACCTCTGTCTTTATAACGTATTTTATTGTATATTCACCATTTTTACTTCTTTAATAAAATTGATCTTACCAACAGGTTATGGGACCAGTCTGGCGGTTTTAATTTTTTAAGTAAAGTACGAATTGTTGAAAATAAATTAATATGAACGCAATTGGTGCACAATTTCCTAAATTGTCAAATGGCAATTATCATATTTGGAAATTTAACATGGAGCTGCTTCTGTTGGAGTGGGAGTTGTGGGATGTTGTTGTTGGTGATGTACCGGCCGTTCCGGATGCTAAGTGGTTGACCCGTGATGGTAAGGCAAGAGCTGTTATTGGTTTGGCTGTGGATGAATCACAGAAAGTTCTTATTAAGCAACTGCAAACAGCAAAACAGTATTGGGACACCTTGAAAAACACCACGAGAAGTAAAAAAAATATTGACAATTGTTGATCGTTTGCGAGATCTTGGAGAAGTTATAGAGGAGCATAAAAATGTTGCATTTTTGTTGGGCACACTGCCGGAGAATTACAACCCTTTCATTTCATCATTGGAAATGCGTTCTGAAGCTGACCTAACGTAGGATTTTGTAACCGAAAAGAAATTTAAAAGGATGTCCGGGTGTGAGCAGGAGCCAGAAGCTGCATTTAAAATTCAGAACAAAAAGTTTGTGCCAAAATGTTTTATTTGTAACAAGCGAGGTCATTTTAAAAGAAACTGTCCAAATAAAGCACCCCAAAGTCAACGAAAAGTAAATGACAACCGTGCTAATGTGAAGGATGACAGCGTGAACTTTTGTTCACGCTGTCATCCTTCTTGTTCACAATGGTAACTGGTTTATAGATTCAGCTGCTACATGTCATATGTGCTGTGAGGAGAAATATTTTATGAATATGAACAGGCAACAAATTGAAGCAGTTTATTTAGCTGATGGTTCAGAGGTGAAGTCAAGCGGAACAGGTGATTGTAAACTATTTTGTGAAGGTAATAAAATTCTGGTACAGAATGTGATGTATATACCCGAATTGGATGTAAGCTTATTGTCAGTGCGCAAACTAACCAGTGAAGGGTTTAAAGTTAATTTTAAACCGGATGGCTGTTGAATTGGTAAAAATGGTCACATTTATGCAAAAGCATCTTTGGCCAATAATTTGTTCGTATTGAATCACGATAATATGGCTAATAAATTATCAAATTGCAAAAGTGATTGCATTCACGTTTGGCATCGGCGTTTTGGCCATCCCCGCAGGAAATACGGATATAAGACCTGTACTAGTGAAGATCTAGTAAGTTATAATGAGGCTATATTAAAACCCGACAGTGAAAATTGGTTGTAAGCCATGGAGGAGGAGATGAAAGCATTGCGACATAACAAAACGTGGGACTTGGTGGAGCTTTCTCAAAACGGTGAATAAACAGGCTGCAGGCTGCAAAACATAATGTCGATGGCGTGAAAAAGTATAGAGCAAGATTGGTCGCAAAAGGGTATTCGCAGAAGTATGGCGAAAGCTACGACGAGATTTTTGCACCAATCGTGAAACAGTAGTAATATACAACAGATTTTAAATGATGACACAAATCCTAACACCACACAACAAATACAAACTCCTCAAGCACAGAACCCTCCTTTAGTCAGTTATTTTCCACAATCAAATTACGATCTGTGTGCGACTTCTGTCAAACTTCCTCAGTTTTGGACAAATTGTCCTGATGCGTGGTTTATTCATGCAGTGATGCAGTTTACAACCAAGGGCATATCTTTAGATAGGACAAAATATGAACATATTATTACAGCACTTCCACAAGAAGTAATATTAACTGTTCTAGATATCATACAGAATCCACCACCTAATAATCTTTATAATAATCTGAAAAAGGTATTAGTAGAACGACATTCACTGAGTGAAACTTCCCGGTTAGAGAAAATATTGTCCGACAGTGAAATGGGTAACAGAAAACCATCCGAATTTTATCGCTCATTGTCTCTTTTAGCTGGAAATAGTTTTAGTCCAGATATCTTGAAGATATTATGGTTGAGGAAATTACCAAAGAGTCTTAATGTAGCTTTAACAGGATCAAATCATAACTACATTTCCGAAATGATACAATTAGCAGATAAGATATGGGAAGTTATGTTTAATGGCGAAGTGCAAATATAAAAGAACATAACCCAACAAACATTGAACATGTAGTAGAAAATTTAACAAAAACTTTGTGTGAAAATATGACGAAACTATGCGTTGAAGTCAACTCTCTTAAAAAGGAGTTAAATGACAGGCAAGCACGTTCTTCTTTTCGAAGTAGGTATAGAAGAAATTCACGTTCAAGAGTTCGTTCTACTAGCAGAAATTGGCTTTGTAGATTTCATTACCGTTTTGGAGATAAAGCTATTTTTTGCGAACAACCCTGTTCCTATAATAAAAATTCGTCAAACTAATATCTCCCATTGATGAGGCGACAAACAATGGTGATGTAAACTCAATGTCTCGTCGCCTTTTTGTTTTTGATAAGATCAATAAATTAAATTTTCTAATAGATAGTGGAGCAGAAGTTTCAGTTTTACCTTCCACTAAATTCCAAAATAGTAACAAATTATCAGACATTGTTTTAACCGCGGCTAACGGCTCTAATATTTCTACGTATGGAAAAAAACTTCTCACTATTGATTTAGGCTTACGGCGAGAATTTCCATTTATATTTCTTAAAATATAACCACCACAGTCTGTACCCATGAATCCCGGATATTTAAAGATGAACGAAAATGAGTTATTACCAAACAATAATTTATACCGAAAGGCAATCGGATCACTGCTATACGTCTCTAATAATACACGTCCTGACATTGCTGTCGCTGTGTCAATATTGTCACGCAAAATAAGCAACCCAAATGAAAACGATTGGACATACGTCAAGAGAATTTTCAAATACCTTAAAGGCACTAAAATTTCGAAATTGTGTGTGGGTTCTAAATCTGAATTGGAGCTTAAAGGTTTTGAGACGCTGACTGGGCAGGTAATCCAAATGACCGCAAATCTACAAGTGGTTACATCTTCAAGCTTGATGATGCTGTTATTAGTTATGCTAGTAGAAAGTAGTCAAATGTAACGTTATCGTCTACTGAAGCTACTGAGCTACTGTCTACTGAGTTTATGATCGATTTGCCGAATCCTACAATTTATGAGGACAAAGCTGTCTCAAAATTCTTAAAAATGAGAAGGTTTCCCCAAGGAGCAAACACATAGATGTAAAGTATTATTTTGTACTTGACCTATATAGGTCGAATAAAGTTTCATATGATTATTGTCCTACTGATTTGATGTTGGCGGACATTTTAACTAAACCTTTGCAAAAGATTAAAATATCTAAATTTTTGTATTTAATTGGTTTATGTAATTAATTTATTGAAATTGTTACTGCAATATTAAATGATCAGCCGGTTGGTATAATTTAAGGTGGAATAGGACAAATATTACTGTGCGTAACAAACATCAGCACAAACCCAATATACCCTCCCCACTAAAGTCGTGTACGTTATAAAAATTATGTCGGATTAAGAGGAAAAGGTTCTTAAAGAAAAAACTTTTTTTGATCCACCAGATTTAGTTTAACATAATTTCGATGGAAATTTGAAAACAAAATTAATGAAGAATAAAAATGTTCAAAAAGTAATACTTTGTTTGAAAGGGTGATTAAAAAAGCCCTTGTGCGCTTTTTTTCATTGGAAATTTGGTAGGAAAACAATCGTTCCTAAGCGGCGTAATATTTTGAATACCATTGCTCTCAAGTGCCATAAACCTGTGGAACCTTCTCATTTTGCTCTTGTTTTACCATTATACCTATCGTCCAAGTGGTCGAATAGGATTCTTTGTTTCCAATAACTTCTGTTGCGATGCAGTTTTACGCAATTTGCTCTAATATAAGAACATTCTGGACTTACATGCGTTTCGATCGTGGGAATGTCCAGCAATGTTTCTTAAACGCTGGTAAACGTAGTCCCACGGTAGAGCAACTTTGCGGCAGATTTTAAAGTATCTGTTAGAAATGGTAAAATTTCGGTCTTTTAAATCAAATGTCTTTGTTGATGTTCCTACATAATCGATATAATTTGTTGGTTCTGTCCTTCATATGATATTTTCACAAAGAGGATAATAATACCAACTCAGTTATATGATTTATACCAAATTGTATATCGATGTAAATATAAACATAAGGATGATTTTCGGACAATAGCTTTAAATAGGACCAACAAAACTATGCAGTAATTAAAATAATAATTAATTCTATATCGTTTTTGGAAATTTTCAGTTCTTCCCGATCGAAACAATATTTCGATGTGCTTTAAAAGGAATGAAAAAAAGGAAACCTTTATCATTCCTTTCTTAAAGTTTTAAAAGTCCAACCTTGAATTTCCCACTTTTAGATTTTTGCAGAATATTACAAAATTCATGGGTCTAGCTGCAGTTCATAGTAGTCAAAGCTTAAAATTGCTTTGAATAAAACTTTCCATATTTGTTTTAAAGATTTTTCTCTTAAAATTCAAAATCATAAAGGATAAACCTTTTTAAAACGTATCAAACCCGTATATGACATTTTAGGATTAGTGAAAAATATTACAATTTACATAGTTGAAGTTAAAAATAGTCAAAATAGTGCAAAATTGTATTGAATATAACATTCCAATTTTTTTAAACGATTAATCCCTTCAAATTCGACAAAGAAGCCAACAGTTTAATAAAAATTTAGTCTTTTTGATGTTTAGTACTTAATACTGCACCTCTGTCTTTATAACGTATTTTATTGTATATTCACAACAGCATTAGAAAAACATATGAAAAATTGTCGTAGCAGTTGTAAAGAGCTTTTGTATAGAAAGTACCGTCAACATTCTTATGACTATTCTAGCAGCTGCTAACATACAACGCTACAACATCGATTGTGAATTGAACAATTATATCCACTAAGAATTAATTGTAGCCTCCAATTTAATTTAAAAATTTACATAACAAAAGATCGCACTATGGGTCAGAGAACAACTCTGGCGCGACAAGTATAATTAAATAATTTTATGTGTTCCTTATTAAAGGTTAAATTAACAATTATCACAATGACGTTTGTAGTTCAAAATAATATTGAGGTATGAAAAACATATCTTAAATGAACGAAAAATGACTATAACTCCAAAACTGCTGATAATAGAAAAAAATCATACTTTATTCACCATCATATTTATAACATTAATTTGATGGCCTGTAGTAATTCTTACTTCTTTCGGCATTAAAACCTTTATTTATTATACCCTTCACCTTCGTGAGAAGGGTATATATAAGTTTGTCATTCCGTTTGTAATTTCTATAATATAATTTTCCGACCCTATAAAGTATATATATTATTGATCCTTATAGATAGCGGAGTCGATTAAGCCATGTCCGTCTGTCCGTCTGTTGAAATCAGTTTTTAGAGGACCCCAGATATCGGCGAGATCCGAATCTTCAATAATTCTATTAGACATGCTTTCGAGAAGATCGCTATTTAAAATCAGCAAAATCGGTCGGTAAATAAGATATGAGCAAAAATCCGAGACAACCTCTGAAAATTTCATCAAAAAAATGTTAAAAAAGCAACAAAAACACTGTACATAGAAAAAGATGTACACGTGTGTGTGTAGATGTATTTGGTTTTATTCAGCTGTGTATTTTTTTGTATGCTTGGAATCCAAACATACAAAAAATACACAGCAAAAAAATATGATTTGCATTTTTTGTTAAAATAAAATAATTTTCCCTTTTGTTTCGCAAATATATTTTTTAATGAATAAAAAAAGTATTTAAAACGTTTTCAATTATATACAATACAATAATTTTTATGCGAATAATATAACTTTGAAATTTAAAACTAACACAAATTTTTTCCAAGTGCTTTTTAAAACAATTTTTTTACGATAAACAAAAACAAAATCTACGACTCGTCAATGTTTACCAGCAATGAATCAGAGGTCGAAGTCGACCGGCTTCGAGTCGGAGCTTAGCCGCCGCCGAACTATATTTAGTTGCTTGAGCCGCCGCCGAAACATTCGGCTTAAATCGACTCAAATTTTTTTAATGTTTTTATTAACTAGACTGTAAGATCAATTATGTTTAAAATACACTATGGTGAAGGGTATATAAGATTCGGCACAGCCGAATATAGCACTCTAACTTGTTCTGTTCTAGTTTTACCATAAATTTGTTAACTCACTCATTTTCTATTGAAATTTTAAATTTTGCTAAATAAAAACTCCTATAACTTCCAAACCCATTGAGATCCCACTTTTTTAAACAGCAATAACAATAATTTTGCCTATTTGCCATAAAAAAATTAAGAAAAACAAAATACACTTTTTTAAGAAATTCAAAGATAAAGGACATTTTCCACTATATTGTCCTTGCGCTAGGACTTGTAATTTTAATGAAATGTAAAAACGTGTAATCCAAGACCAGTCAAACGAAACATCATTTGTTAAAATCGGATAACCAGTTCCAAACTTATTCAGTCATCAACATTTCTAATTTTGAACAAAATTACCCGAGATGCCCTACTTTAGACACCCATGAACCGAATGAGATAAGGATCTAATCCAAATAAACCGCAATTTAGAGTAGAATGCAAGTTTCGAGTTATAATTAAATCGAAAGGTATCAAAATTTGAAGAGGTCGAAATGTCTGCGGAATTACCCTACATAAAATTTGGTCATTTGTTTGTATTTAATATAATATAATATTCCGACCCTATAGAGTATTATATTCTGGATCCTTATAGATAGCGTAGTCGATTAAGCCATGTCCTTCTGTCTGTCTGCATGTTTGTTGAAATCAGTTTTTAGAGGCCCCTTAAATATCGACGAGATCCAAATCTTAAATAATTCTATTAGGCGGAAGAGAGCTATTTAAAATCAGTAAAATCTTTCCGTAAATAACGGAGATACTAGCAAAAATTCGAAACAACCTCTGAAAATTTTATCAAAAATTTAGATTTTTTATTCATGTTCAAACAGAATATTGAACCTAGTAACATGAAATTAAGTATGTAGATTCGGAAATAGATGAGAACCCATAAAAAGGAACTTGTTGATTATTTTTGGTTTTTTAAAAGGTACTTTTTGAGTTTTCTATAATAATACACTTAGAAACATGAAATTAAGAATTCTATATACTCAGGTTTAGACGAGAACACACCAAAGGTAATTTTTGAATTTTCTATAATATTGAACCTAGAAATATTAAATTCAGTATGTAGAGTCTGAATTAGGTGAGAACATATAAAAGCGAACATTTTGGTATTTTTTTCGTTTCCAAGGGGTACTTTTTGAATATTATATAATATTGAACTTAGAAACTTCAAATTATGTTATGAAGATTGTTAAGTAAGAACACATAAAAGGCACCTTTTTATTTTCTATAATAATGAACCCTTTTTATCTTTTGGGTCATTTTTTGTGCCATATTTTTTACATATTGATTTTTTTAAATATATTTATTGAGAATTTTATTAACATTTGTGAATTTTATTCATAGAATATTTTAAATATGTTTCGATTTTCTTTTAAATAAAAGATAAAATAGAAAATTAGGAGTATAATCGTCAACAGACTATTTTTGACAATGAAAATCGTCTAAAGGATATTAAATCTTCAAATCTAGCAACAGTGGTGGTCAGATATAAAAAAGTGAATTAATTTAATTCTGAATGATCAGTATAACTGTACATTGACGTTAATATTATTGAATATGATGGCGGATACATAATGGTATTGGGTTTTTTTTTTATTGTTTGAAACACGAACTCTATTTTAGATCAACTGAAGATTGGACTGTAAATATTCCATTATTATACTTCTCACTATTGTGTCCTCAAAAGCACAATTTTTTTACATGACTCCATATTTCTTGCTCAAAAAAAGCTGTTATTTCTTATTTTTCTTGATATTTTCTGGTTCAAAAATTTTGTAAAATTTTCATGCACCAAATCATTATTTCAACAATTTTCTTTTAGCCGTTACCTTGAACATGACGTATTTGTATAATTTTTCTGCGGCCTAGCCTCTATTGTTTGCTTCTGTCTCTCTTTCGACTCAAAATTATAGCTTATTAATCAAAATTATGTTAGTATTGTAATAAAAAGCCTAAAGCTTACTAAGTAATTGTATCGATTTTAGTTAAAAATAGTGAAGTTTTGATATTTATGGAAACTGGTTATATTTTATGGCAAGGGAATATCATTGAACATACACTGAGCACCATAAGTGAGTCAACACCCACTAAAATTTTAGATTTTCTATTATAAAAAATATACTTGTAACAGAACAATAATTTTTAATGTTGAAGATAAAAAAGCTTCCTTCATAACTAACTCTCACCACAAAATAAAAATTCACAAATAAGAGTGTTATATTCGGCTCTGCCGAATCTTATATACCCACCATCAAACTTAGTTTGACTGAAATGAAACTTACTTATGTGAAATTCCATCTACATAATCGTAGTTTTAGGCCAGTTATAAGCGTCAAAGTAATTTTCTGAAGGGGACCTTATATGGGGGGGTAGTATCAATTATGGGTCGATCCACATAAAATTTGGTAGACAGAATTTGGCTCGTATTAAATTTCTGGAAAATTATATTACAGAAATTACTACACTTAGAAATTATTACACTTCCCCCCGGGAGCATGAACGTTGGTGAAGCCAATGCCTACAGTCTGGCCGGGACTGAAAAATTGGTTACAGTGTACTGTTTGGCTTAGTCCTTGCATAGATTGAAAGAGGTCAGACCAGAAGACCACATAATCTGCAACTACGAGTAGCCAGTTGTCCACAGGTCTATGTCCAGGCTGGTCAGTTGGTTGAGGTTCCTTTGGGATCCACGCTGTGACTGTGGTTTAAACCCAAATTCGCGGGGAGAGTAAGTGTTGGTTGAAAGACTGATGCATGATAATAGTCAATATTTCCGGATAAGTTCGGTGCTGTTGCTGAAACAACAGATACCCCACAGATACCTCACCCACTCGTCTACCTATAATAAATGTGTCCTATGTTTTTCTCTTATGAATGTGGCGTATGAATGAGACATGTGCTGGGTTGAATAATGATGGATGAAAGGTACCACTGAATTTTCCTTCCTTGACCAGATATGTTCATATCAGAATTACCGCAGTGTGTCCCTGTGAGTAAGAACAGTGCCTTCGTTTTATATATATATATATATATATATATATATATATATATATATATATATATATATATATATATATATATATATATAATATATATATATAATATATATATATATATATATATATATATATATATATATATATTCAAATATATATATAATAATTCATTTCAGATTACAATGTCGAGGATGTGGAATGACCTGCCTAGGGATTTGAAGCTTTTCTCGGCTTCGCCACTCGGTTTAAGGCGAAAGCTTCAAAAATATGTTATTGATCATGATCTTCGATTGGTGCATTTGCAATTACCGCTCGAATTTTTTATTTCAACTTGTATTCATTGCTTATATAAAAGGACTAATATAAAAAAATTAATGATAATTAAATTGTGTAAATAATTTAATTATCATTAAATTTTTTTACACATTGGATCTTCCAGCAAGACAATGATCCCAAGCATACCTCCCGTTTGGCGAAGGACTGGTTGCAACAAAACACACCAAACCTGCTGGATCACTCTTCACACTCCCCGGATTATAATGTCATTAAAAATTTTTGGGACCAAACAAAGAAACGCTAAAGGCAGCATTAGGCCGATATTTCATCTAAATTTACCAGAAAATACTAAATAAAAAGCTAAGGGCTAAATATTAAAACTTAAAAAATCATACCATACCTGAGTGTTATTTTGACAGCTGGTCTCTTTTATTTTCATTAAATAAAAATTAGTTTTGGTTTTGTAATTAAAAATTGCACTTATTTCGACTAAATTAATGGTTTACTATATGTAAATATTAAAATCCAAATGTTTCAAATTGACGTATTTGAGAATATAAACAATATATGTACTTCATAAGCGTTTAAATCGATCGGATGTTGTTGTAATTGGCTTGCCTAAAGGATTAGATGATTTAATTAGTACTGCCATTAAAATTTGTGGTAATTATGAAATAAGTGTTTCCCATAGTGACATAAATCATCTTTGTTACATACACTACCGTAAAGCTATGCTGGTCAGCTTGCATTTAAGAAATATGTCTTCGGCTTCGTCTTAAAAATAACTCAATTCAAAACACAAAATACTAAACAAGGTTGAGCCTAAATTAAAGCTTACAGATGGTGAAGAAGTAATTTACAACTTTACTGAATGCGCTGCTTTTCTAAATACGGTTGAATAAACAGTATTTTATATTTATGAACATATCATACAAAAAATATTTATTGATTTTTGTTGATTATTCATATGTTTCAAATAACAACACTTTGATGTTGAGTTTTTCTTTTTTCTAATTTCTTCTTTTTATGATTGTAGATATGTATGTATATTTATATATAAATATATTAATAATTTTAATTGTTATCTTTTTGATCTCAAGTTTACTTAAGGCTGGCTTTCAGTTAGTTAATGTGAATGTGGCCTCCTGTAGGTTAGTGGTTAGTGTTCTAGTCTGGCAAACCGATTACCACCTGTGACACTGGTTAAGGAACGCCGAAAGAGGCCTAGGAGTATTTCTTCGGATTTAATGCATATATGTACATCCTTCTTTCAAACTAACTAATGTGAATACTTTTAAAATGTACTTATTTTTTACTTTGATGTTTTCTGATAACACTGGTCCACTGCACAGTGCGGCAGAATGGAAATTTTTTGGAAATAAATCTGGCATTTCTAATCGGCTGATCCGATCGGGACAAAATTTGGCGTGAGCGTAGCCGAGTATTCGAGTTTAGGTTTTGAAAATGAACCCCGCAGATGCCCCAGGGACGAAGCTGTGGCGGCTCAAAGTAGGGTACCTACGACATGTAAAATTTTTAAACTCGTGCCATTTTTTTCACTCAAATACAAAGATTTTTATATTTTCTAAAAGCGCTCGACGAGATCTTGAAAAAACATGCTTGGACATACTACTTATCTCTTATAATATCCGAGTTATAGGCATTTAAAAATTTAGTGATACAAAATTTACCATACCTTGGTCCGCCTTTTTTGAATACCGGGCGTAATTTTAGACCAAATGGACTTAGTTTTTTCTTGTTAGTTAGACAAAAAAATTTCCAATAATACACAAAAAATTTCAGATCAATATCTTTTACAGATCCAAAAATATACGATTTTAATTTAAAAATTCAAAAAAATTAGATTTTTGCCGTTTTTTTACCCAAAATGTGTCTTAACTCTTTTATTAATAAAATAAAATTTTCTTTAAGAACATATAACAATTTTATAGTTTTCTAAAAGGTATCTTTACGCAGAACGCTTTGGCGTAAAAAACTTGTCCTATTTTTTGAAAATGTTGCCACTGCGTCCTTCCGAATATGACCTATTTTTTATCAAAACTTCAACTTTGGGCGACATGTTCTAAAATCCCAAAGCTGGGATCAGAAAACTGAAAGCAGTTTTGGAAACCTCAATATGTTTTCTATTTACTCCAAAAGTATTTTCCCAGCCTTGAAAGAAATGTGGACCCTATGGTCAAAAATGTAAAAAATCTCATTTTTGGGATTTTCATTCCTATTTTTGGGAATTGCGGGATGCCCTTTGACCTTTTCAATTTTTTTTTTGCATTTTCTTATTTGAAATGACAAATTTAACAAGCGTTGAAGATTTCATTGAGTTTTGTTCATAAATAAAGATTTTGTCATATATTACATATTTGTTAAATTTCTAAAACTATGATTTATATCAAAATTTTAATAGGGTCGCAGATAGCTACAACAATTTAGTCCATATTTATCCCTTAATATCTTTTTTTAGTTAGATATGAAAATTCTCGACCCTTTACAAAAAATTTCAAGCCAATATCTCAATAACATTCAAAAATATGTTCATTTAAACCTGTATCCTTTAATTTCATATTTTTCATATTTTAGTATTAAATATGACAGAACATTATGCTTAAATTTTCAGAAATTTATAACTATTTTTTACCTAAATTTTTTCGACAGATCATTTCGTTCTGTTTCGTTTATGATCATGTAGGTAAAAATATACAGGTAATTATAATTTCGATTCATTCACTAATAAGAAATATCAATGACTGAATTACAGGTTATAGTAATATAGTCCTAAATGTTACTAGGTGAACAGTTCGTAATTTTTTACTTTGGAATACCTGTATCGGAAATGACAAGAATATATACCAATTCTCAGATTTTAAGTACCATATTTAATAAATCTACAATGAAGATTACATTAAAGTACGAAGAGTTGTGTTCCGTTTTATGGAGTGTATCTTCAAAAGGGCCAGAAAGAATTGAAGACATTTCAAATTATATAAAAACTACATATTGTAGAAAAGTAGACAAAACAGGCATATCAAAAATTGAAAACTTTTTAAAACTTTTTGATGTAAAAAGTAAGTCTGTGGATGGAAATCAAAAGAAATTTCGATTAAAATTTTGTTGTTGGATGGAAACTACTACGGAAATCTCGACTTACAACACATCAGCAGGAGCGTCTTGCAAGTCATACGAAGACTTTTGTTCAAGGTCAAAAAAAAGAGGGTCACACAAAAACTTTTTTCAATCTCAAATGAGGAAATATCTGATACATTTAACGAAATGCTGAAAAAGGAAAACCAACCTATGGATGCCGTACATATTGCAACTATTCTTCCTAATGCATCACCAAAACGACTTAAGCGAATTGTGGAAAGTATACCAACTCCAACATCACAATCAAATTTTACTGAAGAGGAAGCAATAGCGCTTATGTTGGAACTGGGTCTCAGTCGAAATAAGTACCAAATATTAAGGAAAGCTCTGCATGAAAAAGGACACAATATATTACCAACATACAAGGCGATCCAGGAAAAAAACAAATTATCATACCATCACCTATTGCTGTTAATGATGTGGAAGCTTGTATTGATATATAATCTTTGCTCGAAAACACAGCATCAAGAATTGTGTCAGACTTTTCAGAAGACCAACTAAAAAAAATTCATAACTGTGATGTCTTAATGTGTAAGTGGGGATGTGACGGTTTATCAGCACATGCCAGAATACGATTTTTGGATTACTTTTTACACATAGCATACGACCTCAAATATAGAAGTGTGCCAGAGAATCTTACTAAATTAAACATCGACAAACCACTTCCAAGTTGCGGTAGTACAAATGACGGTAATACGGCGAGAAGGTTTTTTCGTGATTTTGAAATTACTTCAAAAATAACTGGAATCGACAAGGAGTTGCGTCGAAGAGTTAACACTATTTTAATGGCACTGAATAGTAAACATAAAATTAATGGAAATCGATTTGGAGAATATACATCTGAAATTTCTAAATTACTTGTATCTCTGTATCCATGGAGAGAACTAACACCAACAGTACACAAGGTATTGTGTCATGGTCAAATAATAATTGAATCGAATATTCTTCCACTTGGAGAGTTAACAGAAGAAGCCCAGGAAGCGAGGAATCTTTTATATTTCGGTGGGCGGGAAAGGTGGTTTGTGTGGGGTGATTTAGGTGTTGTTGTGCGTGGCTCATAATAAAATTATATTTTTTTATTGTTTATACAATGTTATAGTCTTTAATAAAATAATTAACTAAATAATTTTTAAAAATGTTCCAAATATTTTATTCAACACCAAATGTATGTTCTGTCATACTTAATACTAAAATATGAAAAAGATGAAATTAAAGGACATAATGAACATATTTTTGAATGTAATTGAGATATTGGCTTGAAATTTTTTGTAAACGGTCGAGAATTTCCATATCTAACTAAAAAAAGATATTAAGGGATAAATATGGACTAAATTGTTGTAGCTATCTGCGACCCTATTAAAATTTTGATATAAATCATAGTTTTAGTAATTTAACAAATATGTAATATATGACAAAATCTTTATTTATGAACAAAACTCAATGAAATCTTCAACGCTTGTTAAATTTGTCATTTCAAATAAGAAAATGCAAAAAAAATTGAAAAGGGCATCCCGCAATTCCCAAAAATTGGAATGAAAATCCCAAAAATGGGATTTTTTACATTTTTGCCCATAGGGTCCACATTTCTTTCAGGGCTGGGAAAATACTTTTGGAGTAAATAGAAAACATATTGAGGTTTCCAAAACTGCTTTCAGTTTTCTGATCCCAGCTTTGGGATTTTAGAACATGTCGCCCAAAGTTGAAGTTTTGATAAAAAATAGGACATATTCGGAAGGACGCAGTGGCAACATTTTCAAAAAATAGGACAAGTTTTTTACGACAAAGCATTCTGCGTAAAGATACCTTTTAGAAAACTATAAAATTGTTATATGTTCTTAAAGAAAATTTTATTTTATTAATAAAAGAGTTAAGACACATTTTTGGCAAAAAAACGGTAAAAATCTAAAATTTTTTGAATTTTTAAATTAAAAAACGTATATTTTTTGATCTGTAAATGATATTGATCTAAAATTTTTTGTATATTATTGGAAATTTTGTTGTCTAACTAACAAATTGAGTCCATTTGATCCAAAATTACGCCCGGTATTTGGGTGAAAAACAAAAAAATGGCACGAGTTTAAAAATTTTACATGTCGCAGGTACCCTACTTTGAGCCGCCACAGCTCCGTCCCTGGGGCATCTGCGGGGTTCATCTTCAAAACCTAAACTCGAATTCTCCTTAGCTACGCTCACGCCAATTTTGTCCCGATCGGATCAGCCGTTTAGAAATGCCAGATTTCCAAAAAATTTCCATTCTGCCCCACTGTGCACTGATTAATACATAGTACTCATGTAGAAAATATTCGGTTACCTTCTATAAATGATGTAGTAGTAGTTGCTCATTTGAATTGTAAAAATAGAAGACAATCCGCTAAATCTTCAAAGTTTGATGTGTTCAAATGGTCTCAACAGAGAACAATTCAAAAGATGATGTCTTTGCAATTTCTGAAACCTCTTATTTCTTATCGTTTTGTGCATGTTCAAGATTTTACTTCCTGTAGAAATGATCGCATTAGTACGAGTATAATATATGTATAAAATTTAAAGTTGTTTTAAAAACTTGTGTAGTTGGCTCTTGCGAGTCTTTATTTTTAAAAGTTTCCATCGGTAGCTTAAAGATTGTGTATGGTGTTGTGTATTTACCTTCCGGTCATAATGAAACCTTCGAGTCTAAAAATTTTCTGCTTCTCTCTAAGTACTCCAATATAATTATTGTTGTGATTTTAATTACAACTTATTTGACACCTCGAAATCAGTTACGTTTAGTTCCTTATGTTCAAATATGTCTTATTCTTAATTGTTAATTCTTCAGGCTAAGATGAAGTTCAGGATGTTGATTTAGTAACATTTAATATTCTGAAAGTGGCTTTAAATAAAGTGTATTCGGATTCTATTGGGACCAATGGTACTTCTACTCACTTTATTAAAATGATATATCCTTACATGTCTGAGTTTTTTCCAGAGTACTAAATATTCTTTAATTTATTACTTACGTTCATGTAAAGCATTTTATTTATTCTTGTATGTATTGTTTGTTTTTTTTATTTACACACAAGTAATATTTCTATATTTGGCTGTGCCGAATCTTATATACCCTTCACCAAGTATGTTTTAAAAAACAGTTTTTATTTATTTTGTATCTCTGCACACACAAACAAATATAAAGTGTATCAGAAAGAAATATTAACCGTTGAACTGTAATACCACCGTCAAACTGTATTACCACCCTCAAACAAATATGAGCTGTATAACCAACATATTATCTCCATGTTCTTGTTATACCCTTCACCTTCGTGAGAACAGAACAGCATCCAAACATACAAAAAAATACACAGCTGAATAAAACCAAATACATCTCCACACGCACATGAACATATTTATCCAATTCACAGTGTTGTTGTTGCTTTTTTAACAAAGCATGAAAAATATGTGGCTTTTTTGATGAAATTTTTGTCTCGGATTTTTGCTCATATCTCCGTTATTTATAGACCTACTTTGCTGATTTTAAATAGCGATTTTCTCGAAAGCATGTCTAACTGAATTATTGAAGATTCAGATCCCGCCGATATCTCGGGACCTCTACAGACTGATCTCAACAGACAGACGGACATGGCTTAATCGACTCCGTTATCTATAAGGATCCAGAATACATATACTTTATAGGGTCGGAAAATTATATTATAGACGGAATGACAAACTTATATATACCCTTCTCACGAAGGTGAAGGGTATAAAAACTTACACATGTATACAAATATTAATGAGTGTGATGAGGAGACTTGACATATTTGAATATTTGGCATTTTTATTTTTCACCATTCACTTTAAACAAATATGGCTAAAATAAAAATCAATAATAAAAAATGACTTTTTAAAATTTAACTTTTTTGATTTCATTAAACTACAGTGTATGATTACTTTTAAAATATAATAAAATCTAGAAGTACATGACTGTTGTTTAATAAGTTCACTTTAAGTATATCGACAAGAAGTTCGCAGAATATGGTATCCAAAATTAATAATTCCTTTTATAAAAGATCGTATTGCCAACGAGCAATACGAACTAAGAAACTTGGGTACAATGGAATTTAAGCTTATAAAAATAAACTTAAAAACAAATTTTTAATTATTTTTTAAAAAAATCCTTATAGGCTGATTTGTTTACTTTATTTTTCAGTAAAATTCTAATCCATTAAACTCAAAATGAAAGAGTTTGACATAAAATTGCAATGAAAGGTGCGAAAAATCGAAAAATTTAAAAACTCTGTTGACAAAAAAATTATTTAAAATTTACCGTTATGTTTTTTATGAGCGAGTACAGTGGGAACGAATGGGTTAAGCAAGTAAGAGTGCTATCTATATTCGTATGCCGAATCTTATATACCCTTCACCATAGGGTATTAAAAAATAAAAATTTTCTAAAATTTATATTTTTTATTTCTCTGACTATATTATTATTATACCAATAGCAAAACAAAAGAAACAACAACAAATCTAATCGAAATAAAATGAAACCCACAGACATCCAAACATACAAAACGAAATACAAAAAATACACAATGCAATGAAACTAACAGACATCCAAACTGCAAAATGAAATACACAAAAAAAAAACAAAATAAAAATACAAATCGCAATAAAGTCAACCTGTATCCAAATATACGAACAAAATCCACAAAAAAAAACAAAATACATAATGCAATAACAACTGACATCCAAATATACGAAACAAAATACACAGCGAAATGAAACCAAATGCATCCACAGATACATCTTTTTAAAATACAAAGTATTTTGTTTTTAGGGATTGTCTCGGATTATTGCTCTCTGCCTATAAAGATCCAGAATACATATACTTTATGAGGTCGGGAAATTATATTGTAGGAATTACAAACGGAATGACAAACTTATATGCATGTACCCTGTTGATGAAGGTAATAATAAACTAATGTTTTTATTTTAAGAAACTCATTCGACTATTCTCAAAAAATGTTCTTACTATCCTAAGAAAAATATATTTCTACTGTGTTTTCTCATAGCGCTGAATGTATGTTTATATAATTGATGTATTTTTTTTTTTTGGTTTTAATGTTATTAATCGTAATCAATTTGTATTTTCTGTTTTTCTTTTCTTGCTTCATTTACATTTTAACAATATTCTAAAACTGCAAACCGATTTATGAAATTGAAAACCTTATTGGAATATTCTGGAATTTTCAAAATTTGTTTAGTAGTCTCTATTTTTTTTACTCTTTGTAATTGTATTAATTATGTATTAATTATAATTATAATTGTAAAATAATTTTCAAAATTTGTTTAGTAGTCTCTATTTTTTTTACTCTTTGTAATTGTATTAATTATGTATTAATTATAATTATAATTGTAAAATAATTTTGTGCCTATAATTTAATTATTTTGTTTTAAATAGTTAATTTCTATTGTTGTAAAATTGTCAAACATATATGTCGCTGAGGTTGTTCATAAAGTTTTCATTAAACTAAAAAAATATCCATGATTTTTACTCGGAATATACAAACACAAGATCGTTTTGGAAGGTTAAACTATTAATAAAGGAAAAATAATCCGTTTTAAACTCCATATGCCAAAAAGCCCTACCTGTTTACTGGGACTATAAAAAAGCTTTTTCTTTTTCGATGCATTATGTACAGTATCGTTCGAAACCTAAGCAACTTTTTTTGTCATTGTATACAAAGTGCTATATTTTTTATTTTAATTGATTTATTCAAAATTATATAATTGATAATAATCACATTATGTGTCTATATTATAATAACAACAAAAGTTTAATTCCATTTCGCTGTGAGTTACAAGAAAATAATAACTGAATTTACTCCATAAATAGCTTTTGGAAACTTAAGCAACTTTTTGATGTTTTTATGAAAATCGTTGGTCCTTTTGAGTTCCAAACACCTTTATGGAATAGATTATTTACTAGTGTAGTTCGTAATTAATCCCAAACGGATTTTAAGCCATTGGAAAGCTAGAATGTTTTCTAAAACTGCGAGTTTCGACTCAGCGTTTCAGAATGCCGAACAGCATCTTTAAGGGACTTGAATCGGGAGATTTTGATGGACAATCAAATAATTTGGGTCGCATTACTCGATAACTACTCTTAGATCAACTTTTCCAAAAGTTTTGGTTCATTATCATGCTGAAAATCGCGAAAAAATAAGTTGTTCTGTTCGTTGTTATCAATCATATAATTCATTTTGTTGGCGAAAAACGTCCCAAGAAGAAAAACAATCCAACTCTGTTTGTGTTTCAACATCAGGACTAACCCTTCTCTTCAAAAATCATGGCTACACCCTTAAATTTTTGCTCTCCATTCATTATTGGTCCTTTACTAAAAGGATATGTTATAATATTTCTTCAGCCTTTGAGCCTCACATACTTTGTCTGAATTTAAGAAGGAAAATGTGGACCCGTTTATAAATAAAACTGTTTTTTTATTAGTCTTGCGTAATCTATTTCAATATTCTATCCAAAATTGTACAGAATTTGTAAAAAAATCGAATTTCTTTAAGTAAACTCTGTGCCATGTCACTGCGGGATTCATATGCGGTTACATGATCGTACATTAAAGGCTTAAAAAACATGGAGGTCAAACAATTAAGGTTATGAGCAAGATTTTTGGTGAGTAGAGGTAGTCCTGATGTTGAAATGCAAATAAAATTTTATTGTTTTACTTTCTGGGACTTTTTTGGCCAACAAAATGAACCATAGAATTAAGTACATTGAACAGAACAACTTACTTTATTGCGATTTTCAGCATGATAATGAACCAAACCCATTGGCAAAGTTGATCTAAGAGTAGTTATCGAGTAATGGGACCCAAACTCTTTGATTGTCCATCAAAATCTCCCGACTCAAGTCCCTTAGAGATGCTGTTCGGCATTCTGAAGCGCTGGGTCGAAACTCGCAGTTTTAGAAAACATTGCAGCCTGCGAATGGCTTAAAATCCGCTTGGGATTAATTGCGAACTACACTAGTAAATAATCAATTCCATAAAGGTCTTTGGAACTCAAAAGGACCAAAGATTTTCATAAGAATATCAAAAAGTTCGGGTTAAGTTTCGAACAGCTATTTATGGAGTTAATTCAGTTACTATTTTCTTGTAACTCACAGCGAAATGGAATTAAACTTTTGTTGTTGTTATTATAATGTAGACACATAATATTATTATTAATTATATAATTTTGAATAAATCAATTAAAATAGAAATTACAGCACTTTGTATACAATGCTAAAAAAGTTGCTTAGGTTTCGAATAATACTGTATGTTGAAAAATAATCTTTAAATTCACTGTTTGTGCTTCTTATCTATAACCCTGCTCATAAAATAAAAATTTTAGTGAAAAAATTAAAATTTTACTTGATTATCTGGACATTTTGCAGTGCGCATAAGTTCCATTTTTGCTTCTTCCATTCTTTCAACATCCACAGAATCTACCACAAACAGTATTCCATCCGTGCATCTAAATATAAAACATAAAAGTAAATTTAAATTAAAATACATAAATATATTAGAACAAAAATATTTGTTGAAAGTAATAAATTTTACCGTGTATAACTTCTCCACAAAGGTCTCAGTTTTTCTTGTCCTCCCACGTCCCATACTAGAAATTGCACTCCTTTAGCTTTACCAACCATGCCTTGTACTTTTTCACAGTTAAAACCAATTGTGGGAACAGTATTCAAATATTGGTCAAATTTTAGTCTGTACAAAGCAGTAGTTTTTCCAGCCGAATCAAGACCCAACATTACAACATGTAATGTGCCCTATACAAAAAAATTCTTTAATGTAAACTTAATTTTTACACTATAACATAAATAAAATTTGCATTATAATAATGTATTTCATATTAGTTCAATATGTATGTGCATTATATGTAATCAAACGTTTACTTTACCTGCGATGGTAGGGCATCCAGGAAATGGCCATTTTTTCCCATTGTTGTACCCATTTTACACCCAAAGAGTACAAATATTTAAAGGATCAACATAAATATTTTATTACTTTAAACAGTTGCCCATTTTGATGCTAAAAATCTACAACCAACAATTTTGTTTAACAATTTTTACAATTAGAATTGTAGTAGCAATAAAGATAGCAAACACATATACAAACACTCCAATCCATATATGATTAGTAGAATTATTAATATTTATACTCTAATATATAAAATTATACATTATATTAATAACGCGAATGTATTTTCATTTTTCAATAACTTAAATCGATAACACTGTAAATATTTTATAATTTAAAACTATTTTTTATTTAAAATTGAAATATTTCTAATAAAGATTGGGATACTTTATAAAATAGATGTGATAGATTTACGAATACTTGGTTATTTTCTTTTCAATAAAAAAGTAACTGGTAATTGGTAGTGCTGCCACATCGTTAAATGTTTTAAAATACCTATTTTGTTAACAAATAATAGCCAATGTACACATAAATGATATTATGTTATTCGTTTACACTTAATACGTTTGATATAATAAATAAATTATATGGTATTTTCAGACTTGTCAAAAAATCATGTAGTATAATACAATTTCGTAGTCTAAATACAATTTTATTGATTATGACAAAAAACACTTCAGATTCTTATGACACCGGCCGTATTTTTAAGTTTTTGAAAAATTTTAAAAATTTATTATTTTTCATATGTATCATAGTTGTATTTAAAACAAAGAAACGTTAGAAACAATTTCCTTGTGAAAAAATAAACAGGAAAATGAAATAAATTAAAAATAAACAAAAAAATTAAGAATTTATAAAAGTAAGAATTGATAAAATGTATGTCTAAAATATTTATTTGAAATGTATTAATACTCAGTGTTGTAGTCTGAAAATACCTTTAATAGTATTTATAGCAACATTTTGGAATTTAAACTTAAATTTTACATTAATTTAATATTTTAATTCTTAAATGAGTAAGTAATACGTCATTTACACTGCATCGAAATCTAGTAGATTTCAATCTTAATTAAAATCTAAACCGTTTACACTTGGTAATTGTGTTTCATATGAACAATTAGACGGAAATGTAGAAATTTACTAGAATTACATTTAGAATAAAAATATAGATACTTAAATATTATATTTTACATTAACTGTTCATTCATGATTTCCAATATATTAAAATTTTGTCGATAATTGTATTTTTTTTTTTTTTTTTTTTTTTTTTTT
>NC_060949.1:4211187-4217942 GCF_022045245.1 Lucilia cuprina
AAAAAAAAAAAAAAAAAATTACAATAAATTACCTATAAATGCTCATTTCCTTTTTTTTTCAAAAACTAACAACAAAAAAACTAATTTAAGACTTATATAGTTTTCTTCATTATAAGTCTTAAATTAGTTTTTTTTGTTGTTAGTTTTTGAAATTTTTCTTACTTTCTTTTGTTTCTCTCTTATTTCATGTCGGATTTTTTAGTATTATTTTTTACAACATTTTGCTGAAATCCACTAATCAAGTAAATTTTGTTTTGTATTGGAAATCTAGTTAAAAACAACTAGATTTGCTTAAAATCTCATAAGTTCTTGATTTCTATGTATACATACATACATACATACATACATACATACATAGAGGACCCCAGACATCGGCGAGATCCTAATCTTTAATACTTTAACAGGTTTTCGTGGAGATCGCTATATTTAAAATCAGCAAAAACGGTCTTCATTGAGCTGAGTATTTTGTTAAGTAAAATCTAATAAAAAAGTAAGTTTACTTATGAAGAATTGTGTTGGAAGAATTATTGCAAAGTAGAAATTTGTAACCGCTTATGGCCTATAGGCTAGGTTATTGAATATTCTTAAATAAATAACAAAATAATAAAAAAAATAAAATGAAATTCCATCCGTATAACAAAAAAAAAAAAAGAGTATGATTTATATTTTTTGCGTTTACACGATTGCTATAACACAATAAATAAGTCAGATGGAAAAACCTGTTTTACTTTTTTTGTATGTGTGTATTTACAGAAAAAAACCCTGATCTAGCGACCTGCTTGTTTTTTGAATCATGTCAAAAAATTAAGAGGGCCATACGATGTTTTCATTACATATTACGTTTGGACGATCCCATCCGTACTCTACAAAATTTTGACTTGTGTAATCGTGTAAAGCCGTCTTTAAGGGAACATCACACGATCACAATTTACGTACGTATAGTCTATTGAAAAAGTAAATTGAGATTCCATCCGTATAACAGAAAAGAGAATAAAAGTCGTACGAATTATATTTTTTGTGTTTACACGAATGGTATAAAACAATAAAAAACAAGTAAGAGTGCAAAATTCGGCTGTGCCGAATCTTATATACCCTTCAGCATAGTGTATTTTGAACATATTAGTTTTATAAATTTTTTCCTGATGGCTTAATCGACTCCGCTATCTATAAATCCAGAATATATTCTTTATATGGTCGGAAAATTATATTATAGAAATTACAAACGGAATGACAAACTTATAAATACCCTTCTCACGAAGGTGAAGAATGTATACTGATGGAGACCATTAAAACTCTAAAACTTATTTCTGGTGGAGACCAACAATACTTTCTATGAAATTAAGTCCGGATGTTCCAACTTCCTGTATGAAGGTATAGGTCGTTTGGTGATAACCTGGCAATATGAGTTCTTAATGCACCGCCATCCTAATTAAAACAAAAAAAATACAAGTACATCCATGATCTAATGCGACCTGCTTGTTTTTTTAATCATTTCTAAAAATGAAGAAAGACCGTCAAATTCTTCATCCGTATTCTCTATTAATATTGACAGATCATATATGTTGTGTGATCGTGTAAAATCAGTTTTAGTTTAATTGCGTATTTTGTTTCTTTTTTGCGTTTTATTTTGTTTAGCGTTATTGTTATTCCTTTTAATTTAGATTTGCTATAATAATATAGTCAGAAAAATAAAATATATTTAAATGTAAAAACTAATATGTTTCATATGCAACATGGTGAAGGGTATATTATATTCGGCACAGACGAATTTAGCTCTTTTATTTGTTTATTTAACATAAAAAAAGTTTCTATCAGTTTCTTAAGGGCAATATAAAACAACTGTTGGAAACATTTGCATACGTGTTATACTTTATCTCCCTCATTCTTCAGAATTCTCTCGAGTCTTAAACATATATTTCATATATACTCCTTTGTTGTTTATTAATCAAGGTTGACTAATCAGGCTTGATGGATATATCAATCACATTAAACAAATCACACTTGATGAACATATCCGTCAATTCTGACGGCGATACCATTTTACAATAAAAGACAATTTATTAATATTTATTTTATTAATTATAGTAATCATGTGCATAAATTAACTGTCACTTCACAACTTTAAATGCCTAGCAAAATCATAAATCATCTGATGATCCTTTTAATTTGTGTGAAGTAAAAGCCTTCACAAAGGAACAATTTGTTATAAAATGTTTTGTTTCAAACTTAAATGTATTGTTATGTTATGATGCGTGTGCGTCATCATCTTTTGTGTACTCCCTTGTTTTCATAAACATATTGTTATGCAAACCAAGCATAATGAAAATTTAACTACATTTTAAAATAAACTTATAATAAAGAATTTTCTACATTTCATAATGATACTTATGATGGACTTATTCAATGACCATGTTGTTTTTTTCCATACATTATTTTTCAATTTTTTTGGGTATTAATATACAATTTTTACATTATTTTAACAAATTAAATTATTTATTTGCATTTTTGTAATTTTATTTTTAATTTGAAATTTTGAATGATGAATCATGTAATTCAGTACGTAGTTGGGGATTGAATGTGACCGTTTTTATTTAATAGGAAAAATAATAGGTATTTTTTCAACTTTTCAAATTTTAAGTAACAAACACTTGAAAAATTATTTCATGTCTTGCAAGCTTTCAATTATTTATTTACTGCCATGTGTCTTCTTTTCATTAAAATTTTGTTATGTATGCTTTTTGTTGTTCATTAATGTTAAGTAGGTAGAAGAATCAAAACATGACACGAAAATGTCTAGTGTGACAATTGTCTTCATAATATACCCCGTTCACATGATGCAATTATTCGAAAATTTCTCATTCAACCCCCAATTACAAACTGAATAACATAATTGATCAAATTTAGACTGCGAATTATATAAGCTTCGGTTTGATTTCCGCATGTCCGTGTGAACTTGGTATTAAATGTGGGAGATGATCCCCTCATGGGTAGTTCGTCAATCTATTTTCCAGAATGTTTACATTAATGTTAATGTTCGTGCATTATTTTAAGATTCGAACAGAAATTAAATTCAAATTATATGGGAAGTGCCACGCCCTCTAATGCCACTTTTTTTTCTTAATAATCATATTAACACTAAAGTGGCTCCGATAAAACTTTAGGACTCTATTATTTCAAATACACGAATTAAGTATTTTCTAATATTTTCTTAATATGGGTATGGTTTTTCGCAAACTTAAAATTTTAAGGAGCCTTTAAAATATTCGAGACATTTACAGACAATACGCTGTAAAATTAAAAAAATCGATTCAGCTTATAAAGTTGAATCCATAAAAGCGAAAAAGATTCTAAATTCATTGCATTTCATACAAATTCATTAATTGCTTGCAAGTTATTAGGAAGTGAAATTGTAATACATATTATAGAATACAACTAATTTGACTTGAATAATATTAACATAAAAATATAAATTACACGCATTTATCAATTAATTCCAAAATAAAATTAAAAAAATGGATTCTTCTCGTTTCTTTGTAAGTCAATAAACATCACTTCCACAGGAGGTAAAAAATTAACTTGACGTGCTATTAGACGACATGTATTTTACATATATACTGTCAAAAATTCCATCTACAAAAGTTGTACATATCGTCTGATACATATGAAACATATGTAAAAAAAATTTGTATTTTTTTTTCGATTAGAGCGTGCTCTATTTTCGTGTGACAAACATAAACTAAACAGCTGTTTTGCTTTGAAAAAATAGAAAAAAATAAATTAAAGAACATGAAAAAGTAAGTATTTTTTAATTTTTAATAAACTAATTTATAATGCACTTTATTGTAAAAATTTTCTATATTTTGTAATTTAAAAAAGAAACTAAATTTAATAACATATTTTGTATGCAAAATTAATAAATTAATTTGTAAAATTCTCTAGACAGTCCTTAGCTTTGATATCACGCTTTTTTAACTTTAAAAATTCACATTTACTTAAATTAATTTAGCTTTATTTAAAAATAGTCCATAAAATTACCTCACAAAAGTATACGATTTCTTTCTATATTTCATATTTGACTATATTATACAAAACACAAAAATTAGAATCGAATGTGTTTTAAGGGGTTACTATCTACCGAATGGATATATTTTTTGACCATTTGGTCCACAATTTTGGGGCATTTGTACCATATTTTTATATAATATCATTAAAATTACGATTTTTGACCATATTTGCCATTTTTTCTGTTTTTCCAGAGATAAAACCAAAATTTAATATTGGGATTTAATAGAATCCTTCAGGTATCTAAAAATAATAATATTTGTTATAAGGATTTGATTTTAAGCATTCCATGATATATTTTTGGTATCGTTCTTCTGTTTCTAATTGAATTATCTGGATCTTAAGTCCCTTTTCGTACCACTAGAATCGATATTTTCCAACAAATTTGGCTAGTATATATATTTGTAGATATTAGCATTAATATATTTTAAATTTTTAAGACATCGTAGCGGTGTACAACTACAAAACATGCCTTAACAAAACGTCATCCTATACAGATTTTAGTTTTTACTACTCATAACATTCACGATTTTGTTGCCCATTACAACAATACTGTATGTAAAAAATTTTGGGCTTACTTTGATCATAGTAGATAATATTTAAACAGATATCAATATTTTTGAGTTAGACCATATTGATATGGTGATATTCAGCCTAGAGGCCATTGGTTATAAATATAATGATTCCACTATATTGAATGGCGTTTCTTCGAGGCATCCTTTGGAGTTATAAACTTCCACAATATATTGAAAACTTAAAATGTATAACAGCTGATATCTAAAACAATATATAGAAGATAAGTTTCCCCGAAAATTTTTCACCCCAGTATTATATAATGGACCTAAGTTTCAATAAATTGAATTAGCGATAGAAGAATGATTCCAATAATATATCTTGGAATGTTTAAATACAGATTCTTGTAATAAAAATATTATTTTTATATACCCCAAGGGGTATATTAAATCCCAATAACAAATTTTGGTTTTATTTCTGGGAAAAAGGAGAAAAATAAAAATATTGCCAAAAACCGTAATTTTAATGATATTACATTAAAAAGATGGTACAAATGCCCCAAAATTGTGGACCAAATGGTCCAAAATATATCCATTCCGTTGATAGTTACCCCTTAAAACAATTTTTAACAAAAAACCATTCGATTCTTTTTCTGTTTCGTATAATATAGTCAAATATGAGATACAGAAAAAAATCGTATACTTTTGTGAGGTAATTTCATGGACTTTTTTAAATAAAGCTAAATTAATTTAAGTAAATGTGAATTTTTAAAGTTTTAAAAAGCTTGATATCAAAGCTATTTATTAATTTTGCAAACAAAATAAGTTATTAAATTTGGTTTCTTTTCATATTATACCTAAATTCGAATACTATGAGAGACACTGTATATCATTTTACTGTTTATATTTGTTCCCATCCTGCATAAGCAAATGCAACTTTAAACCACACATTTGGTACAGTGTTGTTCATTTTACCGGTAATTTGACTATCACCCTGAAAAAAGTCGAATGAGTGCATGAGGGCCTGTTGTGCGCTCCTTAACAAGTGCCTCATATGGTAAAGACTAACCGCCTTATGCAAAAACGATAATTAAGTTAACAATGATTGTTAAAACCTGTTTTTATATGAAAAAAGAGTATAGTAAAAAAGAATATAGTTAACTTTAATAATCGTTTTTGCATAAGACCATAAAACATTGAACTACCGGAAGCCACTAAAAAGATAGTATGTATATAATTTTCGAATTTTACGAAAGGGTCTTAATATTTGCTTTATTTTAATCAGTAACATAAAGCCTTCAAGGTCCAACATATATATAACATACTTAAAACTTATAATATTTATAAAGTGTATTATAAAAATGGCATTATATAACATTCAATCGCTATTAATTCTATTTACACCATATATAATGGTTGTTTTATTTTTTTTTATACATTTTATTTAAAATATGAATATCCCAATTTTACAACGTTTTATCCCATTAATCTTATGACTCTTTTATGAACATTAATCTGGCATCACGTTTTTCTACAATGTATGAATGCCGCCATGTTGCCGTGAGTATTTTCTTTTTTGTTTTGCGCTTTTCGCAAGTTTTGTTTTGTTAAGTGAAAACAACGAATAAACCATTAAAATATTCTTTGTGATAAATTATTATAAAATATGTAAAAAAGTGAAATATATCATATAATTCAAAACATGTTTAAGAAATTAAAAAATAATGCAAATGTATTAAAGATTGCAAGAGTTAATGTATGGAATAGATAAAGAGAATTAATTTTCATTAAAGAATAAACAACAAGAAAACAGCGTACAAAAATCAACACAAAACATCTCTTAAAATAATTTATGTATATTCTTAAAATTCATACATTTTAATATTTTTGCTTAACCTTAATTAAAAAAATAATAATAAAACAAAAATAATATACTACCTACATATTAAGCAATTTAAAGGTACATACGCCACCACTATGAATCTAGATAGTAGATTAAATGCAGGTAACTACATCCAAATTTATATTTTGCAGCTAAAAGGAATTGTATATTTATATGTTTATTTCTTTGTATGGTAATAGTACTAGATACTTACCACCGCTAAAATTAAATGGAGTAGATATTGAATATGTATCAAAATTTAAGTCCTTGGGTTTTCATCTTGATGATCAGTTATCATT
>NC_060949.1:4218042-4220629 GCF_022045245.1 Lucilia cuprina
AAGGAGTTAAAATAAATAGAATAAATTTATTGTAATAAATAAGAAAATATTTGTGAGCCTACTCATAGATTTACTATGTAATTACTTAGGCCAATAGGCTTCTTAATCACATATAATTTTTAATAAAAAAAAATCTTCCTTTCACATTTTATGGAGAAAGGCCTATAATTGACACTACGTCAGAATATGACTTATTCTTTCAAAATGATGGTAAATTCGACAGATACAAATTTTATAGGAAGTAAAATCTCTCTGAGAAATTTTACGAGGTCTCAATTAAAAGACTTCCAATGTAAGGTACCCTCAAAAAATAACTATAACTTAATTTGTGCCTGATACAAAAATCTAGTCAGCTCTAAAGCTAATAATTATTTCCATTATATAGCGGCAAGGTGTAATAATAGACCAATTAAAAAAAAATTTGTTCAATTATCCTCAAAAATACAAATGATTTAGGGGTATTTTTTAGTCATAGTTTAAAGTAATTGCATATATCGTCAGTTTGACATACCAACCATTAAATAATTGAGTTCGGAGTGAATTGTATATAATTTGTACATAATCTTTCCGATTCCGAAACATATTTCACGATATTTGATATGATATCCGAAATATAGGGTGTTAACTTTGTCCATATCCATATTTTTTAAACTTAATAAATACTATTTTGCTTCATACGCCTCTGTTTGGCTTATAGACCGAAATTTTAATAAATTGAAATCACATTAAAAACAGGTAATTAAGCAGGTATTTAGTCTGTACCGAATCTTATATATCAAACATGTCTTGTAATACTAAAATTAATAATAATGTGAATTTAAAGTCAATGTGAACTTTGGAATAAGCTCTTTAATGAGCCCTTAGTTTATTTATGGGCGATGTTCTTCATAATGTTAAAGGGTCGCTCTTTTTTACATCAAAACAGTTTGTTGAGTATTTCTATCATAATAATAACATTTGCATTTTTTTAAATTGATTTTTTCGGGTGCTTTGGCCACTACTACTTCTGTATTAAATCAAATTGTTAATACGATTATACGCTATGTGTTCGTAGATATGATCATGTATCGGAATATGTTAGACGCTTTCTTGGCTGTGATTTTAATAATTTCATTCACCTCCGGAATTTATTCCTTTTTTATAAAGCTGTCAAGTGGGGAGTACCTATTCAACTCTTTTGTTGTCAGAGTGGCTCGTAAATGAAACTTTTTGCCCTTAGAACTTCGTGTGTTTTCCCACTCCAATAATGCTTTTCGCCTAAAATTGTTATCAACTTTTTCTAACATATGATTTTAGTTCTATAACTATTTTTTTTAATTAAAACTTAATGATTATATAAAGGTACATATATATATGTTTATTTTATCTGTTGCTTTGGGATTGATATGCTAAGACTTTTACATGAAACAATTTGCTTTTAAACCAGGAGAATCAATTAATAAACTCGAATGTTATGTAAACTTATTGCTCATTGAATTGTATTTAAATAATATTGAGGAAAAATACCTTTGTAATATAAGTTTTATTGGCCTTAATGAGGCTTTTTATATTACTGTTTCTATAAATACATTGCTTTTGGAATCATGCATGAGGTTCAAATATGGACTGATACTTATATCTCATAGATCGATTGTTACGAAATTTGGTAGGTAGGTTACAATAAAACTTATTTATAATAAATTTCATGACTATACCGATATTAAAAAAACAAAAATAATAAAAATTTTCAGGGAGATTTTGAGTAATATAAAACATATTTATGGCGGGTTTATAAATTTAGTGATATTTTGTTGTAACAGTTCGACTATGGCCGATAATTCTTTCCAGGGAAAAAACTAAACTCCAATCAACTTAATTTAACTATCTAGCTTTTTTCGTTTGGATATTATTTGATGACGGGTATAAAAAATACTCAGTTTGCATGGATATAGACCCTCAAAACGGAAAAAAACACAAAAAATGGATATTGACCATAAAAAAGGGATTATTGTTGTCATTTAATAATAAATTTTTAATTTCTACATAACGGTGTATAAATCTATAATTTTGTTCAAAACATATATCGAAATCAGCTGTGAAAATTAAAAAATACATATATTTTACTAACTTCATTAAAGTTTCAGACTTTTGGATAATGTTGCAATTAAAATTTAAAATAAATGAAAATAAAGGACATGGGATTAAAAAATTATTATAACACTAATACAAAAACATACCCACACCAACAAGTATGTTCAAACCGTTTCTGAAAAATGTCCAGTTTGCAGGCATAACTGAATACAAGATATTTTTGGAAACGTATTAAAAATAATCAAGGTACGCTGTATATTTTGAGGGATAATATAATCACTTTATCATTTAGTTGGTGTAATACATATACATATATATGTATACTTATGTAGTCAGCACAACGAAGGAAAACAATACCGGAAAAGATACACTTTCATCAATAAATGCAATTGTTCAAGAATGTCTTATTAAATTTCTTATATTAATTAGTAACTCTACTAGAATGCATTTATTAATACATATTTTTTACTTCAATTCACTTTTTTTTTTTTTTTTTTTTTTTTTTTTTTTTTTTTTT
>NC_060949.1:4220729-4256503 GCF_022045245.1 Lucilia cuprina
AAAAGAAAAACAAATAATAGTAAGCATGCAGACTTAAAAATAGACAGTTGTGGAAGAAATATAAAATTATAATTGAATATGTATATGGTGTTAATAATAAAACATTTTGAAGGAAACATTAAAGTTTATATAGTGAGTAGCTCCTCTACATTGACTAATTTTTCTGATCCGTTATCGAAAGTCAGCTTAGCTTGTGGTTCATTCCAGTTAAATAATTTGAACTTTTTTATTTTCTTCTCTCGCATTAGTTTTCTACAAAGGTATTTTATTCTTGATGCAGTTTTAGTTAGATTATCATTAAGGAAAACTCGTGATCGTTAGTATCAGCTGTAGCAGAGTTAGTCTTATATATGTGACTTAGTTTCAGATCGTGATTTTCGTAATATTTTTTCATTATAAGGTCTCGTTTGAATATATTGTTAAACTTTATAAGGCCACTTTTTTTCTTTTGGATCCAACAGCAGGTGTTAATTTCGGATTCCGACAAATCTATATTATAGTGTTTACCAATATTCATAACCAATTGTATTAGTTTTTCGGAGTTTAATTTAGATGGTATACCAGCCAGAGTAATGTCAGCTCGATTTAATTGGCGTTGCAATGAGTTATTTTCCATTTGAAGTTGCTTAATTTTAGTTGACGTTTTTTCTTCAAGATTGTCTATTTTTGTCAAGCAATTATTAATTTTAGTTGACATTTCTTCAAGAAGTATAGAAATTTCCGTAGATACTTGGTTAGGTAGTTGTTCTATACGATTTTCCATATCATTCAATTTGGCGACAACGTCACTAAAGTTCGGGGTGTTTCCAGATTTGCATGTTTCGCATTTAAATAGTAATGCCTCGCTGTATTCCACCATGTTCTCTGCCATTTCTTTGGTTAGGCCTGGTGTCATTGCTATAGCACAGTTTATATGAAAACTCTTTCTACAGAAGCCACATTTTATTTTTTTATCACTGCGATTTAGGGCAGTTTTACATTTAAAGCAGGACAAAGTTCCTGTTGGAGGGGCTTTTGATGGCATTTTAAAGTTTTTGATTTTATTTTTTATGTAGGAATTAAACTTGTAGTTATTATATTTCCTTTATATTTTATTATTGTTTTTTCAAGTTTTAATTATTATTCCTTTATTTAATTTCTTAAGCTTGAAGTTCTAATTATTCCTCTTTTAATTTTTTTTGTTTTTTTTTATTTATTTATAACACTTTTCTTATATTCTGTCACTGTTTATCATTGTAATTCAGCTATTACATTTATCAATTTATTTGAATTTTTTATACATATTTCTGTCACCTTTTGTCTTATTATTTATTTACATATTTTTTTTTTGTTCTCTTTTTTCAAATTTACGAAAAAGGAAAATCACAATATCAAAATTATAAATTTATTATATGTATTATTTAATTTATTATTTATGATTTAAGCAGCATTCTATCTATTTTAATAGTTCCGATATTTTTCTTTCAAGTTACACTATTTTTATTTATTTTTATACAATCTATAAGCAGAAAAATGCAGAATTTATGGATCGCAAGATTAACACGTCCTACTCTTTTGACATTTTATCTTATTATATTTAGGTTCCTCAAAACTCGTTTGTGTTCAATTTCGTTGTTTTGCTATAATCAGAATCGACAGAGATTAACATACATAATTTCTGATACCTAACACTTATCGTTCGAACTCTATCGTGCTGTTATTACACAGAAGGATGGAGATAGCTAGATCGTTTCCATCCATATTAAAAATTACTTCAACAATTTGTTTAGTTTTAATTTTTACATATTTTTCACCGTAAATTCGTATTCTTAAAAATTTTGGAATTTGATGAAAACCGATGTAAATGCACGTCTTTTAAGGTGTGTTACGTACCCGAAAGGGAATAGACTCTATTGATATGAGTGGTTTGTTGTTGTTCCTGTCTGAATATGGCTTTACAAGATTTACCTTGTCTAATGTTGATGAGCACTGTACTTTTATCTCATCTCTATTTGATTGCCTAATGAATTTTGTTCCGACTACTAGAAGAAAAGTATGTCATGTTAGAGATGTTTGGATGAATTCTAGGGAGGTTGTTTATGCTAAATCGCTTAGAGATCTAGCCTATCATTTTTTTAGACTTCATCGTTCTGAGGATAATTGGAGAATTTACTGTAGGTATAGGAACAAATCTAAAAATATTGTACGAAAAGCGAAAAAGATTCACTTTTCTAGATACTGCTGGAATATGAAAATTTTACGAGGTTCTGGCTGTGTTGGGGACGATTCGGGAGGATATAGCATAGATGTCGAAAACTTGAATGATTTCTTTGTTTGTGACAATGGTTTTGACGACCTAAACAACTCTTTTTTTAATGATACCTTTAATAATTTTAATACTTTTTCTTTTAGTAGTATTAGTGATGCTGAACTGTTTGAAGCAATATATAAAGTTAAATCTCGTTCGGTTGGAGTTGATGACCTTTCAATACAATTTATTAAACTAATTTTTCCATATGTTTCTCAATATATTCTTGAACTTTTTACCAAAATCTTAACATCATCTACTTTTCCATCAGCATGGAAAACTGCTCGTGTTGTTCCTATACCGAGAACAAAAATAATTCGAGGGCCCGATGATCTGAGACCTATCTCTATTTTGCCTGTACTTTCCAAGGTGTTTGAACATATTATGAAAGAACAAATGTTATCATCGAGATTCTTGCATATTTCTGAGGCGCAATATGCTTACCGCAGGGGATACAGTACTTCGTTAATGTTAGTTGGTATTACTGAACGTATTAGGAGTAATGTTAATGCTAATAATTTAAGTGTGCTTGTATATTTTGATCTTTCTATGGCTTTTAATTCAATATGTTTTTCCATGATGATTAAAAAGCTTAAGGATGAGCTACACTTTTCTCTTACTGCTTGTCGTCTAATTTATTCGTATTTGGTTGGCAGATCACAGTTTGTTGACTTTTATGGACAACGCTCATCTCTTCGTTTTCTCTCCTGTGGTGTTCCTCAGGGATCAGTTTTAGGTCCTCTATTATTCATTTTGTATATGAACAGTTTGCTCGATTGTATTAACTCATCTCTATGTGAATGCTTTATTTTTGCCGATGACATCTTTTTATTGTTTACTAGCAGTATGGATTTTCCTGATGTGTTGGAAAATAATATTATAGTGAACACATATCTGGTTATGTGCGTGAATTTTTAGGTTGTTCCTTTGTTGATTTTTTGAAATTTAGGAACTTGATACTATTTTACAATGTTATCAAATGTAGCAAACCGCTTTCTATTTGTGTATCTTTTGTATTTTCGCGGTCTACTAGAAACCCACAAATATGTATTCCTAGAATATTTATGACATTGTTTGAAAAATCATTTGTTGTCAGAATTGCTCGTTGGTGGAACATTTACCTGCTTCTTTACGCATTTTTTCACATTCCAATAATGTTTTTCGGTTGAAACTTTTTCAACATTTGTCTGATTCTTCATAATCTGTTACATACATATGTATTTATTTGTATGTGTATGTTACTGATTGGGACCTAGTAACTTCTCGTTTTTGGTTATTTTAATGGCTGGGGAACCTAATATAAAATTAATATATTTTATATGTTAATTATATTGTATATATTTTTTTCTTTTTTCTCATTTTTATTGAATTTAAAAATTTTTAATATTCTGATCTCAAGATTTAGTACTATGTAATATTGTTATTTTGGCCATGAAGGCTTTATATTACGAAATAAATAAATAATAATAAATGTAAATTGTGTTTTTTACTTATTTTTTTCCTTTTTCCCCATTTTATATTTTGTATGAACAATTTTGGGGTGGAAAAACATATTTTTTTATATCTTAATATCTATCTCTAAACTGAAACGAATGAGACTTTTGCACAGATTTTTAGATTTAGTTATATATTATCGATTTAATACCCCATTTACACATACACGAAATTTAGTATATTTCACTAAAACCTTTTTAATTTTTTCTAATAGTTTTTGAAATTGTGTTTATTATGAAAAATAAGAAAGAAAAACATGGATATACATTAAAATTATGAAATGTTATTTATAATAAAATAAATACTCAGTATTCATATTTTTAAACTTATAAAAATTTCTTTTTTTATACCCTACACCACTATAGTGGGGAGGGTATTATACGTTTGTGCTGATGTTTGTAACATACAAAAATATTGGTCCAATACCCACCTTAAAGTATACCAATCGATTCAGAATCATTTTTTGAGTCGATTAAGACATGTCCGTCCGTCCGTCTGTCCGGCTGGCTGGCTGTCCATGTAAACCTTGTGCGCAAGGTACAGGCCGCAATTTTCAAGATAATTTGATGAAATTTGGACCAAGCATGTTTTTTGGCACAAGGACGAAAGCCTATTGAAAATGGTTGAAATCGGTCCATTATTTCACCTAGCCCCCATACAACCGTACCTCCCGATTTGAACTTTTTATGCTATAATTACGTCAAATATTCTGCTATCTCTTTAAGAATTGGCACAAATAAGTTTTATATAAGTATAAATGACACTGCAGATTTTCGTAAGGATCGGCCTATATTTGACCCTAGCCCCCATACAAACCCCCCCTTAAAAAAATGACTTAAACGTCTAAAATTGACTTGTATCCATTTGTATCGCAATGAAACTCAACAATACTAACTATTATTTAGAAATATATCCTTTTCTCAAATTTACCGAGGATCGGCCCATATTTGACCTATATAAAGCCTCATATAGAAATTTTAGTTTTTTTATCAATAAATGGCTTAAATATTTTGGAATTATGGTAATATTCAACATAAAAGTTTCTTTACAAAAAATAAAAATTTTATAAAAGTAAAAATTGTAAAAATATACTCATGGTATAGGGTATTATATGGTCGGCCATGCCCGACTATACTTTCCTACTTGTTTAATTTTGGAATTATTTAGGAAAAACATAGCTGCATAACTAAAGACTTAATTTTTGAGAAAATTTTAACGAAATCTATTTACGAAGTAGATTTTTTAAACTCGCTAGTTGAGAGTAAGATTACACATCCATATACATATAAAAGGACAATAATATGCTATTATAAAAATTTACTCAAATTATTCAAACTCGGTTTGCACCGGTTGAAGATATGAATCAACATATTTTTTTCATTTTCATAAAATTTTACAATAACCCTGTTTCTATAAGATCCTTGATTCCTATTGAAAATATGAGAAAATGGTCCACAATGTCATTTACTCCCATACAATTACGCCTAAATAAACAACAGGTGTTTAATTCAAAATTGATTTAAGTACCTTTTTGAAATACTATTTATAACAACGTTGGAATCCTATAAAGCTTCCCTTGTTTTGCAACTTTGTTGGAAGATTCTAACGAGTAACCGCTAACGGTGCTTAAATATTGTTTGCCACCAAATTTATGCTTGTTTCGTTTGACATTATAAATCACTTTTAATTTGTCTACGACACAAGCACTACGTGCAATTACATTTACAAAACCATCTACTTCTACGAGGTAATATTTTGGTTTAAATAAAAAGAGATCTTCATCTCTAATAAATTTGAAATACACATTTGTTTTATGTTGTTATAAAATCTTGAGAATCTTGTTTGAGGTGAACAACAGGTTATTTCTTTAATTTGTTCTATAATTTTTCTAATAATTAAGAAATTAATTAAAAAAAAATACTTCGGTTAAAAACGTCAGTTCTAGCATTGGTGCGGTAACTTCAGGGTGCCCCAAAGCTCTGTCTTAGGCCCGCTGCTGATTATAATGTATTTTAATGAGTGTACATATTGAGATTATGTGTAATGAGTTTTGCAAGGCGTTTGTATTTGTTGATGATATTCAGATGTTTTTTTCTAATATGTATTCATATTATTGAACATCCTGTTATTTTTATTTCGAATCCGCCTACTCAATATATATCATTTGAAATGCCTTAGTATTTATTTGGATCAAAATTTCTTTTTTAATGACATGTTAGTCATGTTTCTAGTCAAGTTTTTTCTTAATATTAAGATGGTTGTATTCTCTTAGTTCTTAGGCGTATAATGGTCCATCGAATGGTACCCTTAATAGACTTTTTAATCTTGTATTGAGATTTGTCTATAGTCTAAAGTCACGCGATCATTTTACTAGTTTTGGTATCGACTTTCTTGGTTCTACTTTTGTATTATCAGTTGAATAAATAAATAAATAAATAAATAAATAAATAAATAAATAAATAAATAAATAAATAAATAAAGTAAAAAATAAATAAAAAAATGTTTGCAAAATTCCATAAATATCCAGTAATTTATTCAGTTTTCAATAGATTATTCAGTTTTCATAAGACTACGCCGGCATTACAAAATTTATATAATTTCATTTTCTACCCGTAAGAAGTTGATCGATTTCTAAATCAAAATTTATTAACTTTAAAGCATATTTAATAAACGCATTTTTTAAGCAGGACAAAGGCATCTAAACCTTATAGTATAATTTGCCTTTTTATGAATAATAAATTCACTTTTAAATGCATCATGCCTAACTATTAAGTCCTTAAATCAATATTCTATGGAGTACTTGTCTATGGACATATTTACACTTATAAAATTATTTTTAAAAACAAAATAAATACAATTACTAACAAGATTTTCATGAAAAGCTTTTAAGTATTATATTATTTGTTAACTGTTTTAGTTTTTTTTTAGTTTGGACACACACCAAGAAAATTCAAACAAGTATTATTTTTTCCAATTTGCTTTGAAAGTCTAATATCTAGCAAATGTAATTGCCAGATATTAGAATTTCAAATTCACAACCAACTATTCAATTAAAAAAAAAACAAGTTAGAGTGCTATAATTGATCAAATATTTGTAGAAATAAGTTTTCTCATGTCTTTAATAGAAAAAATACCAAAAGTTAAATCTCTTATAATTCCATGATTTGTTGAACATTATAAATTTAGTTATTTGCATGTATGTATGTGTGTAAAAGATTTAGAGATTTTCAAAATACAAATACATATATAATTTTGTTCTACACAAAATTTTGTTCAACACAAATTGATAACGCTCTTTAAATACGGTTAAGCGCTTTTAGGGGCTGGACCTAATATAGGAGAAATAGAAGTATACAAAACTAAAATTTTTGCCAAATTATGTATCAATAGCTTAATTTGATAATAAGTAATGCACGTTAAAAAGATTTTCGTAAAAGGACTTTGTATGGGAGCTATGTCCAATTATGTATATAAAGACAAAATTTCAGAATTCTGTGTCTATTTCATTACTTGGTAATAAATATTGTAAATCTAAGTGATTTCTGGACCTAGTATGAGAGCTATGACCAAATATGGACCGATCGTAAAACAATTTTATAGTGAATTTATGTATATAAGAGCAATATTTTTGCTAAATGTATGGATATCAATATTTGGTTATGAGTTATGTGAGTTTTTTTTCTATTTTTCGGAAGGGAACATTGTATGTGTATTTTTCTAAGAGGGACCTTGTGTAGGAGCTATGATTATTATGGACCGATCGGAAAAAAATTCCACAATATTATTTCTCTGTATATAAGCAATAATTGTACCTATCGGAAAAAGATTTCGTGGTAATATTTCTTTATGTGAGAGCAATACTTCTACCAAATTTTATATCGATATCTTTAGTAATGAGTTAGGCGCGTTTATGTGATTTTCGGGAGGGGACCTTCTATGGGAGCTATGACCAATTATGGACCGATCCAAAGAAACTTTAATGCTAATATTTCTGTATATAAAAGCAATACTTGTACCAAAATTTATATCGATATCTTAATTTAGTAATGAGTTTTGCGCGTTTAAGTGATTTTCGGGAGGGGACCTTGTATGGGAGCTATGACCAATTATGGACCGATCCAAAAAAGCTTTCATTGTAATTTGTATTTAAGAGCAATACTTGTACCAAATTTTTTAACGATATCTTAATTTAGTAATGAGTTATGCGCGTTTAAGTGATTTTCGGGAGGGGACCTTGTATGGGAGCTATGACCAGTTATGGACCGATACAAAAAAGCTTTCATTGTAATATTTCTGTATATAAGAGCAATACTTGTACCAAATTTTATATCGATATCTTTATTTAGTAATGAGTTTTGCGCGTTTAAGTGATTTTCGGGAGGGGACCTTGTATGGGAGCTATGACCAATTATGGACCCATCCAAAAAATTTTTCTTCTGAATAAATTCTATTGTTATAAAATTTTAATTTCTAAAATTTTGTGAAGATATCTGCATTACGACGGAAGTTATTAACAAAAAACTAAATTTCCGGGAATATGTACTTTTGTAAGGGAGGTATATGAAATTGTGGACCGATTCTGGCGATTTTAAGCAGAGATTAATTGTGTGGAAACGAATGTATGCCGATTTTTATGGAATTATCTTGCATAGTTTTCGAGAAAATTACATCAGAATGTGTAAGAAATGCTTATTTTTTCGAGGATGTTTCAAATTTTGATTCATAACTATTCCCGATGTGAACCGATTTTGCCCATTTTCAATACCAAACAACTTAGGAAAACTAAGAAAATTTTGGGTGAATTTGGTTAAATTCTATTGCTTCGTTTTATCGTGAGCGTGTTTTACACAGACAGACGGACATAGCTAGATCGACTCAGAATTTGATAAGGACCCAGAATATATATACTTTGTTGGGTCTCGGATGAATATTTCTTGGTGTTACACACGGAAACACAAAGTTATATATACCCTCTATCACCACTGATGGTGGTGGAGGGTATAAAAAAAAGAATATTTGCGTACTTGCCAAATGGTGCAACCAAGTATATGGAGTCAATTTTAGTAAAACGTTCTCATCATTAGATTGATTTTGGCTATAGCTGGAGAAGATGAAACCTACATCACGTGGATGAAGTTTACATGAAGCAAGTCTGATGGCTTTTAAAATGAAAGGTGTCCAGGTCAAGTTTTGCGTTTGAAAAACTTAAACAGACTTGCCGTTCGTAGTATAAAGTTCTAAGCTTGCGACAGCGAACCTTGTTTTTATAATAGAAATGAAAATGGAAAATATAATTTTATTGTTGTTGGAACAGTTCGACTGTGACCGACAGCTCTGGGGAAATACTTTCGATTGATACAGCTGTCGCTGGGTTATAATCCTTGGCAGAGCACATTAATTAATAATATTCTATATGAAAGTGCTTTCGATTTTGATTTTGTTTAAAAAATAGTTCAACTTAAATTGAATACTCCTATTATTTTGAACAAGAGATTTTCTATATAAATTTATAAAATGTATATAAATTTCTTCAATATTTAAAATAACGATTATAAAAATTAGAGAACAAGTTAAATAAATAAATTATAAAAAGATTTAATTAAAAATTTAAATCTTTCAATAAAAAATTTATATTCGAAATTTTTCAAATTTTCACTCCTATTATTTTGTACATATGAATGATAATAAAAATAAAAAAATCAAAATCTTAAAAATAAAAAATATGCAAATGTAAAAAATATTTATTGAAGTGAAACAAAAGACTCCTCAGACAATATAAATAACCAAAATTATAAGAGCAAAAATAAATTTAGGTTCCATAAGTGGTAATAAGTCAAAAAATTAAAAAATGCACTACTCAATATATGTAAATGGTAGAACTCAGTCACAAATTTTTATCATTTCAAACAAATAAACTAACAAAGCAGTTTAAATAAAAGCTCCTAATAAAAAGTAAAATATATACATATATCAAAAAGAAATAAAAAGCACTCAAGATCGCTAAGGTACTCGACAGACAATCATAACAAGGCCATCAACTACCAACAGAAAAGTGCGCTAGAAGTTTAAGCCGAAATGAATTATTCGAGTGGGAAAATATACGAAGATCAATAGGTAGGTTAGGTTAGGTTGATAGGTGGATGTATATTACATCAAATTCGAAGAAATATACCTAGGCCGCAGTCGGGCCTAATGTGCGCTGCTTTTCATGAGAAAAAAAGAGGGAACTGAATGAATTATTTTACAGTGTTCAGAAACTCAGTAATTCCTAAGAATCATCCAATCAGTGTTAGTCAGGAATGTTATTTAGGGAATAACATCACTTCCAAGATACTTGGATCTAACTTCGGCGAATGCCTGACAGTGTTAAAGAAAGTGCTCCAGAGTTTCAGAGTTTCCGACATATTCTGTGTCTGGTATTCGATCAGGCACATCCGATGATTGTGTATAACCTTCCAAAGTGTCCAGTATACATTGATGGCAAGTTCATCTAAAGTAAAGAGCCGTTCGGCTGTAAGCACCGCCTCATATCTTAAATATGTTTCAATGGGTGGAATATCTAGCAACGTTTCCAGAGCCTTGGTTGAAGTAGTACACTTATACTTATAGTATTTTGCACTTTTTGTCTAAAGCGGTCCACCAGATTATTGAATCATAAGCTAGGATTGATCTAATTACACTTTTATAAAGCCAATGTGTCATAGTAGGTCTAAGACCCCATTTAATACCTATAGTTCTCCTATATATCGCGCAGCACCGATGTGCCTTGTTGATCCTATCCTCTATGTGTTTTCTCCCTTTTGATTTTCGGTCGAGGATTACACATAAGTATTTAACTTTGTCACTGGTATCTTCTTGCCCAGGAAGCAAGGTTCGATATACGTAGAAATTTTTGTCTTTCTTGACCTCTCGGTTGAGCCTAGCTTAAGGCCGTATTCAGAGCCTCCTCATCTCTTCTACACAAGTAATTTGGATCCTTCCCTTTTTAAAGTATTACAACATCATCTGCATAGCAGACAGGACTAAGTCCTTTCTCGGTTAGGGTCCTTAGGAGGCTATTAATCGTGGTAACCCAGAGTAAATGTGACAAAATGCCACCCTGTGTTATACCGCGAAATACATTTTTCCTGATAGTTATATCGTACATCACGCAGCTTATCCATCTATTCCTTGGCATGTGGTTGATCCAGTTACGTAGCACCCGGTCAAACATAAAACTGGTCTAGGGATTGGATTAGAGTATCAGTTTGCACGTTATTGAAGGCGCCTATGTAGTGAACAACTTCGTTTAAGGCGGATTCCACCGATCGTCCCTTTACATAAGCATGCTGCTTGAATTTTAGGTCCTTGTCGGGTATACTGCTTTTAACCATAATATTGGCTATCCGTTCCAAGGTTTTAAGTAGAAAGGACGTAAGACTTATAGGTCGATAAGACTTAGGTGTCGCATAGCTAGGTTTCCCTGGCTTTGGTATAAATATTACCCTTGCATCCTGCCATTCAAGCATGCAGTAAATATCTGAGACAGTTGTACGGAAACCAGTCCCGCTTCCATCTGTAAGAGTGCCGGGAAAATTCCGTCCGGCCCTGCAGCTTTATAGGGAGCGAAGCTCTTGATTGCCTCTTTAACAATATCAGATGTGTTCCGTGTTAGCCTCCCCTTCCTCCAATATCGGTTCATCTATGTTATTCGATATAACGGCTGGGAAATGGGAGTCCATTAGGAGTTTTATTCCAGCCTCCTGCCCGTGTCATCGACCATAGATTCCTGTTGGACATGAGTTTTGGATAGGAAGTTTTTTATCTTCGATACGTCATTTACGCTGTTTACCTGTTCACAGAAAAGTTTCCAGGAGTCTCACTAAGTTTACTATGATATTCATCCTAGTATACTGCGGTCTTTTTACGCCGTGACCGGTTAAAGAGTTTGCGAAGATGTTTCTCCTGGGCAGATCTCCGCTCTCGCAGAGGGCAACTGTCCTCGAACGATTCAACCAATGCACTTGTGAGCATTTCTACTTTGGCGTCTATGTCCTCTTTATTTCGACAAAAGTGTCCTGACATAAACGGTTCTTTAGTAAAGAATCGAACATTGTCCAATTAGTTTTAAACGTATTCCAAAATTTTATCGGCTTTGGTGGCAGCCGTAGTATTTTGAATCTTATGTACCGATGGTCAGAAAAGGAGTGGCTGTCCGAAACTCTCCAATCCTGAATTTCGTTTATAAGCTCTTCTGAACATATAGTTATATCTAATAATAATACTAAGTTAACTAAGTTCGATGTGATCAAGTCTTTAGTATAAAGGAAATTCATGAGGGCTTGTCCTCTGCGATTGGTGTTTGTACTACCCCAAGTTACATGTTGGGAGTTGGCATCACAATCTTTTACAATTTTCTTATTTTTCCTTTGTGCCTCGTCGACCAGTTTCATCAGCTACGACGTTGGTGGTAGTGTCGGAGAATCGAAAGGCAGGTAAACAGATGCTAGGCATACGTTGCCACGACCTTGCTTCAGCACCGTTGCATCCGATGTGGATAATCTTGTTGAGAGGAGAAAACATAAGTTCTTGTGACATAGGATACATGTTCTCGATCGAGACCCTTTATTAACGTAGAAAAATTGCAAATCGTCCAAGGTTCCTGGATTAAAGCTATATGTATCTTGCTTGTGTTAATTTTAGCCATCAGAGCGTTAGTACCGCCTCATTCCGATGGAGGTTTATTTGGATAACCTCAGTCATTGTCATCCATTTAAATTTTCTTCTAGGGAGTTAGTGATCACATTGTTGGATTTGACTCTTCCGTGTAACCTGAAGTGGCTATTGATGCAGTAGGTACCATTGATGGCACTGCAGGGTCCTTATTAGGCATATGAAGAGTAGTCGTTATCATCGACATTTTCCTTATTTTGGACAGCATTGCTGTTCAATAGACAAAAGATTGCTCAAACAACTGTACCTGATTCGTGGGATAATAATTTGAGTATTCCTGGCACAATGAAGAAAGGCCAATCTTTTTAGCCCTGTGAAAGTGTAGCATACTACGATTTCTCATAAATGAACGAAAGCCACATTCAAGCCTATTGAAAATAGATAACATCGATCCATTATTTCACCTAGGCCCCATACAACTGAACACGCGAAATAGGGCTTTTAAGTTCATAATTATGTCATAAAAATGTCTTACAATGTCCAAAATTGACTTTTAACCAATCGTTTCGCAATAAAAATTTATATAACTAACTGTTATTTTAAAATAACACAAATTTAGTTAGGATCGGCCCATGTTTGACCTACATCCTTATATAAAGCTCATTTAGAAAATTAGTTTTCATTTAGAAAATACTTTGGAAATATAGTACGGTACGGAATATGTACGATTCTGTTAGTGAATGTTTTAGTGCTCTTTTGAAGAATGATAACACGAACAATTTTATATAAATTCAAAGAACAAAAAAAAAAAATTATACACAATTTGTTTAAGATTTTATATTTATGCAATGAAAAATAAATTGATAAAATTTTTATTGCATACCTCAATTAAAAAATTGGTTTAGGAATTCACAAAAAAATAATTTTAAACGACTCCGTAAATTAGGAAAGTTATTTACTAACATTAAAATTATAAAATATTTGTTTAATTGTACAATTCATTTAAAATCATTTTGTGGACCATAATTACTCTACAAACATTTAAAAATTATTTTTCCAGTATTCGTGTATGTTTGTGAAAGCTTGCAGAAAAATACAAATAAACTAAAGAATATTTTATTTTAAAATTTATATTAATAATAATAATATTTTATTAAATTTTTTAATTCTACAATTTTTTAGGGGCAAAATAAAGACAGACCAAAGAAGTCGGATATTGAACATGCCTATAATTGCTTTGTACGATCTCAGGAATTTTATATTAAATTTAATAGCATTTTCAATGTGATATGCTAGTAAATTAATTATTAAATACACAGTTTTAGTAAATGCAAATAATCTTTAATGTTGAATAAAACTACAAAACTTTTAAATTTTGACAAAAAAATGTCACAACCTGATATAATATGCGAAACACAAGGAGCGGCCATAGCGGTAACAAATGAGGCGAACGATCATTTAACGGATCATCTCCATAATAATAATTTTTCTAATTTGGTAACGACAACCTACACTCAATATGGTATACTAGTCAGAAATGATCAATTTGATGATGTAGCATCTGCGCCGTTATCAATAATACAACCTGATATACATGATATTGCTGAAGCTCTTGAGCGTCACAAACATTTAACAAAAGAGTATGATGATATTCAGGAACATTTAACGAGCGTGGATAATGACGGAATTGATGAAGACGCTAACGAATTGCACCACAATGAGGATATGAGTCTCAAAACAGCTGATTGTCAAAGCTTAGTTATGCATTCTATAGATGATGGTAAGTTTACATATTGCGCATTTCTAATATACCGATATACATTTCTATTTACATCATTCAAGAAATTTTAAATATTTATTTGATATACAATATTTCCAACGACACCTGAAAAAAGAGTGTAAAATTTTATTTAATTAATACTTCTGAAAATACCTTCGAATATTTGGTTTCCGTTTTATTGTTTACTCAATACTGTAAACAATAAAACGGAAACCAAATATTATAATTTTAGAATTAAAATAATTATTCTATTTCATCACTTAACAATAATTTACAGAATTATTTATTAAAGTAATATGGTTAATTTTTATTTACAACTGTTATTCTGGATATTTTAGTTATTTTAGTTCTCAATAAAGGAGAAGTTATATAGGTGCAAAATTTACATAACAACAGTAAGTATACAGATCATTTCAATATATTTTTATTCAATGATATTAATAAAATCTATGAAAATTTTACCTGTTTTGATAATGGCTCCAAATTAATAAGTATAAAAGTTTTTCGCCATTTAAATCTATTGAATGATTAATTAGTGGTTGAATTTTTTCAATTAATAAAAAACGCTGAGATTCTGGCCGTTTTGACATATTATTGAAAATTTGCATAATTGTATATATTTTCTTTAATTTCTAAATTCTCCAAATTCCAAAGTACAGTAGTTTTCCGATTTAACGACCATTCAATTCTACGAACATCGCATTTAACGAACAAGCTAATTTTTCCTATTGACTACCTTAAATAACGAACAAAACTTGTTTTTTGTACTCTGTTTAACGAACTAATATAAATATTATTATTTAAATTAAGATAAAATGACATTTATCAAAAATAACAAATAACCTAAGTTGTAGCAAGCGGTGCTTTTATACCCAAAACTGTAACTCATTCTGGGTTCTTATTAAATTTTAGTTCGATGTAGCTATGTCCGTCCGTCCTTCAGATAATGACTTTAACGCTCAATACTCGCTTAACAATACGAGTACGCCGAGTACAAACCGATATCTAACAAATTTTATGGGAATCGGTCCATAATTCAGCTTACCCTCCATATCAGGCCCCCTTAAGATAATTACATCAACGCTCATTACTCGCTTAAAAATACGACTATAGAGATGAACTTCGAGAAATAACTTTAAAGCTAATGACAGAATTAAAAATACAGCGATTAAATTCGACACAAATATGGTTTGAAGGTGGGTATATAAGATTCGGAATTTTGTGTTTTGTGCTATTTTTATAAAAAAAGAATTAATTTTTATAAAATACATTTAAAAAATATTTTATGTATGTATTAATTATGTTCCTACCAAAAACCCACGACTTACTTAGTACTGCATATAACGAACTTTTCAATTTTACGAACAGGCCTGACAACATATGGGTTCGTTAAATCGGAAAACTACTGTACATAATAATACTACCAATCATACCTTGATCTACTGTAGACCTTTCTTTAAGGATAGAAAATTTTATTTGATTGACCCCGATTTAATATGAAACCTTATTATATTGGACTAAGCAATTTAATATGTGCCTGTTTTGGTCATAAGTCATGCACATGAATATATTGAATACCATAATTATAATGGAATTGATTGGGATGGTGTTTTAAGGTTTTTGTCAGATTTTGATACATCTGTTATTTATGCTTTCAGTGATGTCGAATTAATATGCTCTAGTTTATGCTCTCTTTTTCAATCATTATTGCTTTTTGTGCCGGTAGTTAGAAAAAAATTAAATTTGATAATGATGTTTGAATGACGTCTAATGAAGTTGTTTTAGCAAAAGCTTTAAGAGACTTGGCTTTTCTAGCATACAGGAAAAATAAAACTGCTCTGAATAGGAAGATATTTCGCAAACATCGCAATAAGCAAAAAGAGTTATTCCTGTTGAAAAGGGGCGATGGCGTTTCTATTCGGTTCATTAAATTATTATTTCCTTATGTATCTAATTTATTGATTCACTTATTCAACTCCATTTTGTTGACTTCTGTATTGTTTAATATGTACATTAATGATCTGCCTAGCTTCATTAGTACGACTATATGCAGAACGTTTTTATATGCAGATGATGTTGCTTTATTGTTTAGCTGCAGTCGTGATTTTAGTGATTTTGTGTGTACTAATATAGATTATTGCCTTCGTTCTATCTTTAGCTGGTCTGTAAGAAACTATTTGTCTATTAACGCTTTGAAGACTAATGTTAACTTTGCTGTTTTTATTGATAGTGTTAAAATTGAGTTTGTGGATCAACTTAAATTCCTAAGATTTATTTTGGATAGTAAACTTAATTTCAGTTCGCATATTCAAAGGTTTGCACACTTTACGGAAAATTTATTCTATAAATAATCATTATCCTCTTCATATCAGATATAAACTGGCTTATTTTCTTCATATGTCACAAGTCTTATATGGTATTGAGGTTGTAGCAGGAGCTAATGGCACTGGCTTTTCTAGGATAAACCGCATTGTTAATACGATAGTTCATTTTGTCTACTATGTTGAGCGAAGACATCATATTTCACAATCATTGAACAATTTTTAAAATGCAGCTTTGAGAATTTTGTAAAACTTCGGTGTGTAACTTTTTTTATACGGTTATTAAAAATGGAAGATCGTTACCCTTGTTTAAAAGATTTATCTTTGATAGATCAATTAGAAGACCCCAGATTTTACGAATGATAATTTTTGATACGAACTGCAGGTGTTGGAACTTTTTACCGACTGAATTGCGAATTATTCACACTCTAATAATGTTTTCCGTCTTAAACTTAAATTTTTAAACAAATGTTGGATTTTAATAATGCTTGTTATATCTTCTGCAAACTTATTGAATTAATATTGGAAAGTAAGATTAACTGTTATTTGTTTCTTGGAAATGTAACTATAATTTTCTTTAACCTAACCTGCTTAGGTGATAATTACTATGTAATATGTTAGATTGGCCTTAAAGGCTTTGTATTACTTGAATGAAAGAATGAGTAAATAAATAATAATAAATAAATAAATGAATTAGAATTTTACTGACAATAAAAGTAAACAAATCAGCCCATTAGGATTTTGTTAAAAAATAATTAAAATTTTTTTTAACATTATTTTTATAAGCTTAAATATTAGTGTACTCGCTTGAGTACAATTGGACTATCCATGCCTATTTTTTCATATATCTTAATTATCTTTTAAGGATGTTTATGTCCTTCTTTGTAAAAATGTTTGAAGGCTTGTAGGTGCTACAGCTTATCTTTATAATAAAATCAGTTCACATTTAGGTTTTTTTAATATTACAGTTAATTACTGAAGGATCTAGCAGACAACATTTTCGGTGAATGGGAATTGTATGACAGTAGTGTCATTGAAGAATACACACCATTTGATTAATTAATTTATATTAGCACAAATATCAATAAAGTGTAGAAAAATTCACAGAGAAGTTCAATACCTTTCATAGTAAATTATAAAATAATAAATAAAAAAATAAATTGAATCTGGCAACGCTATAATGTCAAGATAGACGTAAATTTTTGTGATCCCAGAAAATTATTCTTAATAAAAAAATAATTATTAAATTTGTAGTAAGATAAAATATTGTTTACAAATAAATTAAATACTTTGTTAACAAAATTATACAAATTTGTGAAGTAAAATCTACGTCTAAAGTTTGTAAAGTAAAAACGCCATCTCTGCCTTGTTTGATGAGCAAAGAAAAAAATATAAACAAAACAAAAATAAATTGTTGTTTTTTTATATTTGCAAAACAACTCAAAATGCCGACATTAAATGATATTTATTTATGTCCCAAATGTAACAAAAATGTTAAAGACAGCCAAAATAGTCTTGGGTGTTGCATATGTGGAAAATTTTATCATAGTACCTGTCTTGAAATAACAAAAGAACAACATTCATTTTTATATCGCCACAAAATGTTTCAGTACACTCGTCCAATCTGCATTGCTAATAATGCATCAACAAATACTCCAATTACACCTAATGTAGATATAATTGAGTCTACAAATCCTCTTTTCCAACAAGTGGCATATGCGATGAATTGCGTAAATGTTTTGTAGAACTATCAACTTCATTGGAAAAGCAACAAAATTCTTATAAAATGAAGCTTGAAAAACAACTTAAAATGGTATTCAAGTGTTTCAGAAGAAGGTTGATGATATACCGACTGCTGTACGTGCTGAATACTCAAATAAAATCAATCAGCTAGAAGAAGTTAAGAGCTGTGTTGACGTTGTTCATATGGTAAATAAATCATTAAATGATAAAATATTAGAACTTGAGAAACAAAATGATGTTCTTCAAAGAAGATTAAACAGAGCCAATATAGTAATTCAGGGTTTACCCAAGGGAATAAAAGATCTTCGATATCCCATTGCACAAATTGCTGCAATTTGTAATGTTGAACTTTGGCCAATTGATATTCAACATTGTTGCTATATAATGGGTGGTAATGCAGTTTTGGTCAAATTTAATTCTGTCTAAAGTAGAGACTGTATTATGTCAAATTTTTCCAAATCCAATCCAATATTGCTTAGAGATGTTATTGGTGGTCGGGTGGCAAGCCCCGTCAAATTATATGACCATTTAAACGAATCTTCATCAAAAATAATATACCTTTCCCGGAAAATGTGGGAGGAAAAGAAAATTAAAAAATTTAAACTTATAAACGGTGATATGCCCAAAGTTCAACTAACTTTTTTCAATGGTTTGGAGAAACTATTTGACCTTAATGAATGTGCTGATTTATGGAATGGTGCTACTGTTAAAGGTGTAACACTATCTAGTTCGAGTAATTCATAGCAACCTACAAATGAAATTTATATATTTTATGATTTTATGAATTAGTAGTCTTATTTATTTCTTTATATTAATTAAAATAATTTTAGTTCATATGCCATTTTTATTTTACAAGGGATTGTTACGTTCATATGCAATAATTTTAGTTCATATGCAATTTTTATTTTACAAGGGATTGTTAAGCAGAATTTATATATAAATTTTGTATTGCAGGTCCTTAAAAAAATATTGTCAATGAATATGTTTAATTTTCTGTTAAAAATTAAAATTTTATTCAATTGTTAATTTAAATTGCGTTAGATTTGAATTTTAAAATTTATAAATATTTTTTTTTAATATCAATGTTAATTAAAATTTAGGTCCAGTTGTCCATGATAACTCTTATTTGCGTTTAAATTTAGGAAACTTAGTTAACGGTTTGAGCTTCGGACGTTTTAACTGTCAAAGTTTCAAAATAACAGCTTCATCAACAAAGATTGATAATGAGACATCTGTTGAGGATTTAGATGCTCAGGAATTGAATAGGGAATTTTTGAGTTGTAGAATTGTGGATACAGTTGATCCTTTTGATTCAAAGCTTAATTTTGTTTATAGTAGGTTTTCTTTTCATGCAATTGATATCAATGAATTAGTGTTAGCATTTTGTAGCATAAAATCGAATGCATTTGGTCCCGATGGTTTGCCTCTAAAGATTTTTAAGATTATTTTTCCTTTTATTCAAACACATTTTTTGTATCTTGTGAATAACTGTATTTCCTATAAATTGGAAGGTCGCTAAGGTGGTTCCTATTAGTAAAAATGGAAATGAATGTAGTTTTAGACCGATATCTATAGTTCCCATATTATCTAAGATTGTAGAACATCCCAGCCAAAAAAGGAGTAAATGCATGGGTTCAACTGATAATGAACTGGTTCGTATTTAGGGGAAACATGCATGATATTAACATTAGCGTGTCACTGACGTGCATGGGTTCGTATTTGGAATAATGGCACGTCATTAAAATGAGTGCTTATAACCAATGAACATTCGATGATTCTCATGCAAATTACTGAATGTATTAAGAATTAATTTTTAATATTTAAATACATAATTGTTTTTAGTGTTATGTTGTTAAAATTATGTATGATAACACAATAAAACTTATTTCAAATACTTTAAAATTCATTTAGAGTAAAAATATCCAATATATGTATGCATTTAAAAACCGTAAAGCATTCATCCAATTTGGTATTTTGGATGGACCTAAATTACTAATTTTAACAAATATTAAATACAAAATATAATATTTATTATATGAATTACACGTTTCTTTTGAATCCTAAGAGAATACCAAATTATAATGAATTTTACAATTCCTATAACAGAATTTTATATAAGTGAATTGTGTGCAATTTTTCATGATTTCATTTATGACAAATTTATAAGAATTTTGACATGTATATAAAATGCATTTACAAGAATACGTACAAAAGAAATCATGAACATATCCCTTCTTCTTGAACTACTTAAAAATTTTTTCTGGGTATGGGTATAAATACAAATAATTAAAAAAAATTTAAAGCAATTTTTTTATTTTTATTTTATTTTTATTTTATTTTTTTATTATTTAATACAATTGTATAACCAAGGCCATAGGGCCAAATATGGCTTAAAACTACTAACATACATATATTCAAATACAAAATTATGAGTTATTAAACATAAAAATTTAACAAATTTAATAATATAAAATGCTTAAACCTAAATGTTCATTCAAATTAGAAACTTGTTAATAGTTAAGTAATTTCACAGCTATTATAATATTCTACAAGTTTGTATTTAAATATATTAATTGGGAATCATATTGATTGGAATTGTATTTTTTGCATCTTTACTTGTCTACATATTAGGGTATTCAAACGATTAATCGTCGATCGGTTAATCGATCAATTTTTGACGATTAATCGCTCGAATAAATGAAAATTACCCAATTTCAAATAACGAATAAACCGAATAATTTATATCAATTAACCGATTAAGAAAAACTTATTATTAAACAATAAAATTACTGTATATTTTATACAAAATTCAATATTTTTATATTAAATTTTCTTTCTTTATTCATTTCTTAATTACTTTTTTTATAATAATGAATATTTATTGAATGGTTTTTATAACAATACTTCAGAAACATTGTAATAAGTTGTTCTGATTTACTTTTCAGATTTCTGAAAAGAAATCTTGAATATAATGATATCGCCAAAACAATGTTGTGTTTCTAAAGAATTTCTAATAAATTCTTCATCAATACATAGTTTATTGAACGTATGAATTCTGAAATTCGTTGATAAATCTCCAAAACAAAAATTTTATAAACTTAATTTCTTTATATAGAAGAAGATTTCACATGAAAATAAATAATTTCTAATATTTGAGAAAAAAACAATAGAATTTAATTTAAAGTAGTGGAAAATTATAATTTTGTTTGTTATTGGAAGAAAAATATTGTAGAAAAGAAATAACTTTTAAAACAACATACATTTCCCTTTTATATAAATATAAAACAATATACAATTGACTTTTATTCGATTAACCGAATAATTTTGAATTATCCGATTATTAACCGGCCAAATTAAAACCCCAAATAAGTATTTGTCGAATAAACCGAATAAGACCAAAACCCGAATAATTGAATACTCTACTACATATGTTAAGAAGAACATTGCTTATTCTTTATTAATGTCTAACATGTTGTATTGTGCTGAGGTTTTTGCTGGATTTTGTGGTAGCTTAATGCGGAGATATAATCTTCTCTTCAATAGAATTATACGATATGTTTATAATCTTAGAATTAGATCTCATGTCACTGCTTATGTGATTGACTTTTTAGGGTGTAAATTTAGGAGTTTTATTGATATTAGGGTAATGTTGCAATTTTATAAAATTATTGTAGAAGGTTTTCCGGAGTACTTGGTACAATTATTTGAAATTACGAGATCTGTTAGAAATCCTCAAATAATATATCCTCGTATTAACAGTTCAATCTATGAAACATCTTTTCGTGTTCGAACTACAATTAATATATTTAAATACAAACGTGTAGAATATTATAATAGCTGTGAAATTACTTAACTATTAACAAGTTTCCAATTTGAATGAACATTTAGGTTTAAGCTTTTTATATTATTAAATTTGTTAAATTTTAATGTTTAATAACTCATAATTTTGTATTTGAATATATGTATGTTAGTAGTTTGAAGCCATATTTAGCCCTATGGGCTTGGTTATACAATTGTATTAAATAATAAAATAAAATAAATAAAATAAAAATAAAAAATTGCTTTAAATTTTTTTTTAATTATTTGTATTTATATCCATACCCAGAAAAAAAATTTAAGTAGTTCAAGAAGAAGGGATATGTTCATGATTTCTTTTGTACGTATTCTTGTAAATGCATTTTATATACATGCCTTATAAATTTCTTATAAATTTGTCATAAATGAAATCATGAAAAATTGCACACAATTCACTTATATAAAATTCTGTTGTAGGAATTGTAAAATTCACTATAATTTGGTATTCTCTTAGGATTCAAAAGAAACGTGCAATTCATATAATAAATATTATATTTTGTATTTAATATTTGTTAAAATTAGTAATTTAGGTCCATCCAAAATACCAAATTGGATGAATGCTTTACGGTTTTTAAATGCATACATATATTGGATATTTTTACTCTAAATGAATTTTAAAGTATTTGAAATAAGTTTTATTGTGTTATCATACATAATTTTAACAACATAACACTAAAAACAATTATGTATTTAAATATTAAAAATTAATTCTTAATACTTTCAGTAATTTGCATGAGAATCATCGAATGTTCATTGGTTATAAGCACTCATTTTAATGACGTGCTATTATTCCAAATACGAACCCATGCACGCCAATGACACGCTAATGTCAATATCATGCATGTTTCCCCTAAATATGAACCAGTAGGAAAGTATAGACGGGCATGGCCGACCATATAATACCCTACATCATGAGTATATTTTTAAAATTTTTATTTTTCATAAAGAAACTTTTATCTTGAATTTTACCTTAATTCCAAAGTGTTTAAGCAATTTCTTGATAAAAAAACAAATTTTTCTAAATGAGGCTTTATATAGGTCAAATATGGGCCGATCCTCGGTAAATTTGGGAAAGGGATTTTTTAAATAATAGTTAGTTTTGATGAGTTTCATTGCGATACAAATGGTTACAAGTCAATTTTAGACGTTTAAGACATTTTTTGAAGAAGGGTTTGTATGGGGGCTAAGGCCCGATCATTACGAAAATCTGCAGTGTCATTTATACTTATATAAAACTTATTTGTTCCAATTTTTAGAGGGATAATAGAATATTTGACGTAATTATGTCATAAAAAGTCAAAATCGAGAGGTACATAACGGAGATATGAGCAAAAATCCGAGACATCCTCTGAAAATTTTATCAAAAAATGTCATATTTTTTCATGCTTTGTTAAATAAGCAACAACAACACTGTATATTAGAAAACGATGTACACGTGTTTGTATTTGTATGTATGTATATGGTTTTATTCAGCTGTGTGTTTTTGTTTTGTGAATTCTCTTCGTATATTTGGATGTAGGTTGGTGGTATTGCGTTGTTTATTTTGTTTTTGTCTTTCCTTTAGAATGTCGATATCTTCGCAAAATTAGGGGGCGTGGTACCTCCCATATAAAAATTCGTTTATCTTGCAAAATAATACAGTTAGAATTTAAAATGAATAACTTTAACATCCATGTAAATATTTTAAGTAATAAATTGGCGTGCTACCCATGAGGGGAGCGACACCTCCCATATTAATTAAATACAAAAATTCGTTTATCTTGGGGGCGTTAGGTGGCGTGGCACCTTCCATATAAATTAAATACAAAAATTCGTTTATATTGGAAATTATTTAATAATAATAATTCTTAAAATTTTGCAATAAAACTTTAATATTCAGAGCAAAACTTTTATCTGAGAGGGTTTGCAGTGCACATATGAATAAAATAGAAACATTCGTATATCTGAGAAACTATTATAGTATAACGATCGAACTTTTAATGGGGACTATAAATAAAATACAAAATATTGTTTATCTAGGAAAATAAAAAACTAGATTCATCAAATTTTGCTTATATATTACATCAATATTCATCTAAACATTTTGAGGATAAATGGCGGATTTTAATCTGGCGAGCTTGAATCAGAATTAAATAGAAAAAATAGTTATCTAGGAAACTATTAGAGCTAGAATCCTCAAATTTAATATAAATAACTTTAACATTCATGTGAACATTTAGAAAATAACGGGCGGAATTTTAGTGGGGGGGCTTGGCAACACATCTATGAATTAAATACAAAATTTCGTATATCTTGAAAACTGTTAGATAATTCAAATTTTTCATAGATAGATAGAAATTGGCGAACTTGCAATAATTTGCTTGGCATATGTAACATATTGTTAATCTGGAATACTATTGTGGTTGTAATTTTCAAAATCGTTAAGTGGGTTTTTTATTTATACTAGAGGGTAAAAAAAATATTGTATATCCCAAGGCATTAGAACAAGAATTATTCTTTAAGACTAAAGGTATATATTAAATTTTAGCAAATAAGAAGATAATATATCATTAATGTATTATTTTAGAATTTAAATGAAATATATTGTCATTGAGATAAATTATAATAAACCTTTAAGAAAAATTTTATAATTTAGTAACTAATTAAATAAGTTTTTTGATTATTATGTATTTTATTTCGATAGGGGTAGCGAAGCTCACTGGGTATTAGCTAGTAATATAAATATAATATATATAATATAATATAAAAAATATAATAAAAGTCCATAAAATATAATTTGTTAGTAACATTTGTTTTGACCATAATTCCGTTTCTTATAAACCTATTTTATTTATTTATTCAAAAACAATGGCCGTAAGCCGATAGTGCCTAATTGGCTAGTCTACAATTAAATATACTTATAATACAAAAATATAATTGGTACATTATTTAGTAGAAAAAAATAACATATATTTATAATTTTTTTTTAATTAAAATTATAATTTTCTTATTTTTAATAATTAGACTTGAAGTTTTGCACACACTGATTAGGATTCTATAAATTGGTGAAAATAAAGATAATATTATTAGCCTAAAAATGACAGTAAAACATAATAGGAGCGAAATGCAATAAGGTTATATAAAAGATTTTTTGCAATAAATGAGTTATACCAATTAAATATTTTATAAAAACTTAGGGGAAATGGCTGTACAATATACATTTACATAGTGAAATATCATTAAAAATAGGCTCAGGGTTCGACAAAAAATATTTTTAAATGCATATAATGAATGTGAAAATTTACTAGTTTTAAGCAGCTAAATTCTTCTAATTTTGAAAAACAGACGTTGCGTGATCTTTTTTAAGAACCATAGTAGTTCCACACATTTTTTAATGATCTATTCAACTATGCTATTCCAACTTGCATATATGCAAGAAATGTCAATAATTATATCCCTTATATACATATCGTCCTTCTTTTGAATATTAGTACTATGGGATTTTAACAAAGTTTTCAGAAAATAAAAACACTTTAATTTAGCTGTTATTTTGGCATGCAGCTATACTTTAGAAAAATATGCCTCTTCATGGATTCGTTTACTAATATATTTAATACGTATTTTGAATAATTACTCAATTTTTTACGCGCTTTAGCGCAATTCAAAAAAAATCCATAAACGACTTTTTGGAAAACAGTTTTTATATTGAAAATTTTTCCCATTTTATGCACAGATTTCTTTCGAAATATGAGTTAAGAAACTTTATGGGGTATATTTGACCAATTATAATACTGTGTAAAGGCAATCATCCACATGGGCAGAATTTAACAAAATTAAATAAAACCTCGTTTTCAGCTAAAATCTAAACAAATAATTTCATCCGAATGGTAAATATAGCGTTTTTCACAAGTGCTTTAACTAAGAATGTTCCTACAAAAATATTAACGGAAGGACGGACAAGATTTGTTCGCCCCAAAAAATGATTTTAAGTTGATCAGTGCACCAAAAGGTGAGTGAGAATCAATATATTAAAATATATATTTTATTTTATATAGTTTGCTAACTCCTGAACCAATGCTTTTGTGGACATGAGTACAACCAGTAGAGGTACAAATTGCAATAATAAAAAAAACACATAGTACTAATATTTAAAACTGGGACGATATGTATTATTTCTTAAAAATATGTATTACAGTTAAATGAATTCATTGCATTTTTTAAAATTTAATTATCTTAACTTAAATATTTTCGGTTCAGTCTGTCACATACATATTTGCATATGCATATGTATGTAAGAATTAAAATTAAATACTAAAAACAACACAATAAAAAATAAAAATTTAGTTAGTACATCAAAAAAATTATTGTCAAGTTATTGTAGTGTACTAAAAAAATTATATTTAGCTGGACAAATAAAATTTTAGCTTGAAACTGGACAAGCATCAAAAAAGCAGGACAATCCAGCCAGGCTGGCAACCCTAATGGTAATGCAAGTTTATCGCATTAATTTGTCCGGTAAAGATAATTATCAATAATTTTGTACATCAACGTTTAGGAAATAGTGTTTAGTTTTATGCAGAAAAGTACAGTTTGGCCCGTTTTTCGCCCTTTCCCCAAATTTTTGCCTGTTTTGATCCAACTTTCGCTACTCAATTTTGTTAATATCGTAAAAGGGGAAACATACGGGCTTCAAATTGTATTATCGAAAATATTATTATGTCTTATTGTTCACTATTATTGACGTTCTAATACTGACCAATATATTTTTTCTATCACAAAAACTAAAAAAGTTAGCACAAAAAGTTCACACAGTAAAATATTTTCACAGCCCTTTGAAAAACAATTAATCATGTCTGTCTCCTTTCATATGTAAAGATAATGTTTCAAATAGTGATGATAGATAATCGATAAACGGAAACAAAATTTGATAATGCGGGATGAATGCATTAAATGTGTTAATGCATTACCAATTTTTTCTACATTAAAAAAAATAATGTTAATGCAAGTTTATTGCATTAACATTAACATAGGTACATTTAATGCATTAAATTTTGCATTAACATTAAATATTTTTAAATTTAATGCATTAATTTTACATTAACATTAAATATTTGTGAAATTAATGCATTAATTTTTCATTAAGATTAAATTTTTTTGAATTTAATGCATTTATTTTCCATTAACATTAAATAATAAAATTAATGCATTAATTTTCCATGAACATTAATGTATAAAATAATTTATAAAAATAAGAATACAGCGCTAAAGACCTCGGTCTAACTAAATTCAAGTAAAATTGAATGTGTTCAAGTCCTTTCTAATAAGTCCTATACTCGATAATACATATTAGAAGATTAGTATCACCTCCCAGATAATCCTTTTTTAGTTTATTTTGTTAAAGTTTTTTCTAATAAGTCCTATACTCGATAATACATATTCCCAGATATTCCTTTTTTAGTTTATTTTGTCTGTGGAATCTTATATAAATATCATATTTAAAACACACAAGTTTGAATGGAATATAGGAGTTATTAGAAAGGACTTTAACCTATTTAATTTTAGTTGTATTTAGTTAGATCGAGGTCTTTTGTGCTGTATTTTTATTTATGTTTATCAATTTTTATATATATTAATGTTAATGGAATATTAATGCATTAATTTTATTGCTTATTTAATGTTAATGTAAAATTAATGCACTAAATTCAGATATATTTAATGTTAATGCAAAATTAATGCATTAATTTCAAAAATATTTAATGATTATGTAAAATTAATGCATTAAAATCAAAAATATTTAATGTTAATGGAAATTTAACGCATTAAATTTTACAAATTTAATGTTAATGCAATAATTTTTACATTAAATTAATTTTTTTAATTTAATGTTAATGCAATAATTTTTACATTAAATTAATTTTTTTAATTTAATGTTAATGCAAAATTAATAGAAATCGCCCAGGTCTGATGTAGGAGGACTAGCGTTTGGGGGCGTGGTTCCTCCCATATAAATTAAATACAACAATTTGTTTATCTTGGAAACTAATACATTTAGAATCTTAAAATTTAATAACTTTCACATCCATGTAAACATTTTAAGCAATAAATTGGCGGACTACCCATGAGTGGAGCGGCACCTCCCGTATTAATTAAATACAAAAATTCGTTTATCTTGAGATAATGTAATAGTGATAATGTAACAGTTAGAGTCCTAAAATTTTGTCGGAGCCACTTTAGTGTCAATATGATTATTAGGATAAAATTATTTAGGATAAAAATAAATTAAATACAAAAATTCGTTTACATTGGAAACTATTACAGTTAGAATCTTATACAAATTAAACAACTAAATTCTTAAAATTTTGCACCAAGAACTTTAATATTCAGAGCAAACTTTCATCTGAGGGGGTTTGCAGCGTCCATATGAATAAAATAAAAATATTCGTATATCTGAGAAACTGTTAGAGAAAGAATCATTAAATTTCACTTGAACAATTGTGGTGGTTTGTCAAAATAACAAAAGTAAATTAATTAAAGAGTTTGTTTTGTAACCGGCAGTGTTTGCCGTTGGCTACGCTATTGCTTTTGCCGATCTTAATTAATTAAAGAGTTTGTTTTGTAGCCGGCAGTGTTTGCCGTTGGCTACGCTATTGCTTTTGCCGATCTTTCCTTAATAAGGGCAAAAGGAGATTTTCTGAATAAAATTCAAGGCAATGTAATTGCCGATTTGAGTCTTAATCTTAATCTGTTTTATTTGTGGCCAAGGGGCTCTTTTTATATAAAATTTACATATCTTCTACTATTCTAACTTATTCTAATTTACATTCTATCTTGCTTAATCCTATTCAATACATGCACTTATTTTAATTTCGACAGTTGCAACTTGAAGAGTTGACCAATCAAGTTGTCTTCAAATAGGGGAATTGAGTGACTTTAATAATGTCACTCAAACACCAATATGATCCCTTTAAGCATTCGTCACATTTCATTCAAGTGCAGCTTAATCGATTTTGTTTATGTTTGGAGTGTGCGGTGTATGTGTATGTACGTGTGTGTTGTTTTTGTACAGTGGTGTGCAATGCAAGAGCACACTACACCCTCGCCCTTAAGAGAAAAATTAGGGGATTGATTTTTCTAAGTACATGCATGGTAACAATCAATTTTATAATATTTCTTATAAAAAAAAATAGTTTTACAATTACATATATTTCTTTTTATGTATATAAATCTTAATATTAAAATTAGTTAGTAAAATTTTCTGATAAATTTATAAAATAGAATTAAATGGTTTTAATTGATTATTGTGAAATTGTTTGGTTTTTCCATTGTAGTCTATTGAAGTATTTACTCCATTTCTACTTATAATTCTATATGGACCCTTATACGGACTTTGGTTCTTCTTCCTATTTTCTACTTTTAATAATACTAGATCACCTACTTCTAAATTTAACTTATTTTCATATTTATTATTTAATGTTCTTTTTTCTTTGGTTTTGTTAATTATATTTTTGGCTTTATCTAATGCGAATTGTAATCTTTGCTCTTGTACATAATCATCATAATTGTAAATTTTATTTTTGTTTATATTAAAAGTATAAGATGGCAAGCATGGCAATTTACCATATACTAATTCAAAAGTTGAATAACCTGTATCTATATGAGGGGCTGTATTATAAGCGAACGTAAAATATGGAATCCATTTGTCCCATTCATAATCATTTGCTGTTGTCAGCAAAAATTCATTAAGAACTCTATGGTTTCTTTCAACTGAACCTAAAGTTTCATGGTGGTATGGTGTTGAAAATATTTGTTTAATTTGAAGTAATGAGCATACATTGCTCATTAACTCATTTACAAATTCTGTTCCTCTATCAGATTTAAGTACTTTAAACTGTCCACACTTTAGAATAAATTGTTCAATTAGTGTTTTTGCTGCAGTGAGTGCATCTTTAGTTGACATTGGGTGTGCAACAACAAATTTTGTTAATTCACATTGCATTGTTAGTATGTATCGGTACTCGTTTGAAATACGAAGAGGACCTACAGTGCCGATTGAAATCACTTCAAAACTATTGTTAGGTGTATTTGTTTGTACAAGTGGTTCTTTAATGTGTTTTGTTTGTTTGTTTTTACTACATTTGTCGCAATACGATACAAATTTCTTAACCATCCTACTCATATTTTTCCATATGTATCGTTGTTTTAGTTTTATAATTGTTTTTCTTATTCCCAAATGACCTGAATATGTCGTGTTGTGGAATTCGTCAATTAGTTTATATTTCAATACGTCGTCTGTAATTTTTATTGGAGGCTTAAATATCAATATTTTTAATTGAGAACTTTTATTATTAATTTTTATGTTCTCATAAATTTCCTTAATTCTTTTATATTTTCTCTATTCATTTTAGATATCAGTTTCCTCAGAATCGAATCTAGTTTCGCTGAGTTTTCGCTGAATATTGTATGCATATAATTATTTTTGTTTTCAATATTTTGGGTTCGAGATTTCTTCATATTCGAAACGGGTTTCGAATACATCATCATTTCTCTTATCTAATTCTTTCTTTGCCTCATTTTCTTTATTCTTCATGCCTCTTGTTGTTACTAAAACTTTTTTTTGTTTTTCGTCATATTCCTGTGGTATCATTTGTTTAAGTACATCTGAGTTAATTTCTATTCTGGAAAGTGCGTCTGCATTTGTATTCATTTTGCCCTTTTTATAGACAATTGAAAAATCATAGTCACACAGATCTAGTCTAATTCTAGTCATTTTTGATGAAGGATTCTTATGTGAAAATAGTGAAATTAATGGTCGGTGGTCCGTTACTACTATAAATTGTCTACCATATAAATAAGGTTTAAAGAAATTTATGCCCCAATGGATTGCTAAATGTTCTTTTTCTATTATAGGTTTATTAATGTCGTGTTTTTGTAAAGATTTACTAGCGTATTAAATTGGTAGGTCTTGTCCAATGTCTCCTTGTGATAAAACTGCTCCTAGTGCGTAATTTGAAGCATCTGTGGTAAAGTATGAAAGGTCTGTTAAAATCTGGGTATTGTAATATTGGTGGATTAGTTAATTTTTCTTTTAGTGTGTCAAAAGCACTTTGACATTCATTGGTCCATTCGAATTTAACTGATTTCTTTAATAAAGAATTTAATTGTTTTGCAATATCTGCAAAATTTGGTATGAATTTTCTATAATAGTTACAAAATGCAACAAATCTTCTGACTTCGTCTGTATTTTTGGGTATAGGATAATTCTTGACTATTTCGTATTTAGATGGATCTGTTCTTACACCGTCTTTAGTAATAAGATGACCCAAATAAACTACTTCTGGTCTCAAAAAACAACATTTTTATGGATTTAGTTTCAGATTATATCTATGAAGTCTATCAAGAACCTTGACAAGATTTTGGTTGTGATGATTTAAGCTGCAACCATATACTATTATATCGTCTACGTACAGAAAAGCTTCAGAATCCAATCCAGACAATGATATTGTAAGCATTCTTTGAAAACTATTCGATGATACTTTCAAACCGAATGGGAGTCGTTTGAATTGAAAATGACCATGTGGAGTGGAAAATGCTGTAAGTGGTCTTGAATCTTTTTCAAGCTCAATTTGGTGAAATGAACTAGTCATATCGAGCGTCGAAAACCATTTTGCTCTTCCCAGTTTGTCCAAGACATCTTCTAATATAGTTAGTGGAAATTTATCATTGACTGTTTTGTCATTAAATTTTCTAAAGTCTACTACAAGTCTCCATTTCTTTTTATCCTCAGTATTCTTTTTCGGTACTAAAAGGAGTGGAGCATTATATGGACTAACTGATGGTTCTATTATATCCTCGTTAAGCATCTTCTGAACTTGTTCATTTATTATTTGTGTATGTGAATGTGGAAGTCTATAATTTTTTATATACACTGGTGTATTATCAGAAGTTGTGATATTCTGTTTATAAAAATTATTTACTGTTAAACTTTCATCATCTAAATGAAATACATTTTGATATTTTCTAAAAATTTCTATTAATTGTTTTTTTGCATGTTCGTCACTATTGTTTATGTTAAGTGTATTTAGTATTTTGTTAAAACGCTCGTCATTGTTTATGTTATTGTAATTTGATATGTCAAAATTTTTAAGTGGGTCAGTCTGGAGTTGAATGCCTTTTAATGTTACAGTAGAGTTCGTTGTATTTAAAATTTTTATATGTGTCATTCCGTTTTTGGGTGCTATCGAATTACTTAAGAAAATTCCGTCTTCTAACTCATTATTAAATATGACACTATCCTCATTTATATTTAATTTTACTGGTTGTATAATTTCTGTTCTTGGTGGTATTGTTATTGTTAATTCACTATATGTTTTTGTTTGCATAGGCAAAATTATTGTTGTATTGTTTACAAATAAAGTTAATGTAAATGTTTCATAATCAATTTTACAAAAATATTTCTTTAAAAAGTCTCGACCAATAATACCATCAGTTTCAATTGGAAAATCTGTATCTACTAGTTGAAATGTATGTTTACATTCTATGTTTGTTAAATTTAGATTAAGGTCAATAGTTCCTATCGAATTTATTTCCTGATTTGTGATACCTGTTAGTTTACATCTTTCTTCTGGATAATATTCTTCATTTTCGAAATATTTGTTCATACGGCATAGTGATATGTCGGCACCTGTGTCGACAAGAAATGTTAATGTTTTATTTTTGTATGTGACAGTAATGAAATTTGTATTATTTTCAGTTAATTTAAAAATCCTTAATTTTGGCTTTCCGGAATATTCTCGTATTCCGAGCCTTCCATGTTTCCCGTGTCGTTTATTGCACGTATATATCTTCTGTCTCTGTTAGTGCTGTTATTATTATTATTATTCCTAGTTGTATTATTGTTATTTGTGTTGTTAAAATTGCTTTTCCTAATATTTGTGTTACTGTCATTATTTGACCTAAAACTGTTGTTATTGCTACTTGTCCTGATATTATTGTTTTGTCTGAAATTGTTGTTATTTGGTCTGTAATTGCTGTTATTCTGTCTATAATTGTTGTTAATTGGTCTATAACTATTATTATTATTATTATTAGACCTATAATTGTTATTATTAAAATTTTGTCTATTTGGTCTAAAGTTATTGGTTTGCCTATAACCTCTCTCAAAATGCATAATAGAGCTTGGGTTTGTTTTTTGCTCATTTTCTAATTCGAGAGCAAGTTCTGTTGCTTCTTGAAGATTTTTGGGACGTGCAGCAAAAATTGCTGTTTTTAAATTGTCATTTATGCCCCTTTTAAATGATTCAAGGGCTAGCTTATTATTCAGGGTAATTATTACATTTTTCTCCGGTTCTGTGGCATCATTTCCCAACTCTTCAATTCCTAATTTATTAAGGTTATCTATTATATCAGTCAATCTGTCCCTGTAGTTATTTACCGTTAAATTTCTTTGGTACAAATTGTTTAACCTATCCTGTAGTTGTGGAATTGTTTTGTTATTTCTGTATCTTTGCTGTAAAGCACTCTTCAATGCGTCAAAAGTCTCAGGCACAGCAACAACACCAATAGCCGTTCTAACATTTGAAGTTAGTTTCGCATGGAAAACGTACTGAAGGAAATCTTTTTTAGCTACTTCTGATAATGTCTTATATATGAGATCACCTGTCACCATAAAACATTCTAGTTCGTTGAAATTTCCTGAGAATAATGGGAGAGTTTTGGAAGTTGTTTCTAAACTAAATGCCGCCATGATGAATTCCTTTTCTTCTTGCATTTGGGCCTTGTTTAAAAATTCTATTATTGTTTTACATAAATTATTAAATTCTATTTTCAGTGCAACTGTATTCTCAGTGTCACCTTCTATTTCTAATGCTGTCTGAAAACCTTCTTTAATATCTTCTATAATATTTAATTTTTCCTTTATGGTCTTTTTTGTATATTTTCTATTGGGACTTTTCTTTAGATTTGCCCAAATATCTTTTAATTTTTTCACAAATTCCTCCATAAATCATATTTTTATTACTACATACTACTACACATATATATATTTTCTATTTATTTTATTACAAAATTTTTTTTTTTTTTTTTTATAATCTTTTATATATCTGTTATAGCATTGCTATTAACAGTGTTATTATTAACAGTAGCCACCTTTTTCTTGACATAATCTTTAAAATATTTATTTATTCTATATACTATGAATATAATAATTGCAATTATTATTAAAAAGAATTGTTTATCAATCTCCTCTTTATTTTCTGATTGATTATTGTTATTGATTATATTCTCTTCCACTGTTACCTCTTTACTTTGAGGTCTTCCCATTTTTTTTTATCTCTATCTTAATTTTATCTATCTCTGTCCAAATTTCTTGAGCTTTTTCCCATGCAATTGGGTTTTGCTCGTCTCTGACAATTCTAAGGTTTTCTGCTAATTTCTTTCTTAACCTGACCAGACGTCCACCTCTCTTTTTTTTTATTCTGGTGTCTATCTTTGGGATTGTTGTCAATTTGTCATCTTTTAACTTTTCCTGTCTTCTTTTATATTCCTCCAAAGTTAGTTTTTGAGGTCCTAATCTGGCTGGGACGTATTTAGGAATGTCTTCTGTTATGCCCAAAGGTACATATTCTTCCATCTTAATAAGGGCAGGATAGAGATTTGGTAGGATCGCCATGTGGTGGTTTTAGATTGGCAGGATCGCCATGTGGTGGTTTGTCAAAATAACAAAAGTAAATTAATTAAAGAGTTTGTTTTGTATCCGGCAGAGTTTGCCGTTGGCTACGCTATTGCTTTTGCCGATCTTACCTTAATAAGGGCAAAAGGAGATTTTCTGAATAAAATTCAAGGCAATGTAGTTGCCGATTTGAGCCTTAATCTTAATCTGTTTTATTTGTGGCCAAGGGGCTCTTTTTATATAAAATTTACATATCTTCTTTACTATTCTAACTTATTCTAATTTACATTCTATCTTGCTTAATCCTATTCCATACATGCACTTATTTTAATTTCGACAGTTGCAACTTGAATTGAGTGACTTTAATAATGTCACTCAAACACCAATATGATCCCTTTAAGCATTCGTCACATTTCATTCAAGTGCAGCTTGATCGATTTTGTTTATGTTTGGAGTGTGCGGGGTATGTGTATGTACGTGTGTGTTGATGTTTTTGTACAGTGGTGTGCAATGCAAGAGCACACTACACAATTGTTACATTCATCTGAACATTTAGATTATAACGAGCGAACTTCTAATGGGGAGTATAAATAAAATACAAAATATTGTTTATCTAGGAAAATATAGAACTAGATTCATCAAATTTTGGTTATATTACTTTAATATTCATCTGAACATTTTGAGGATAAAGGGCGGACTTTAATCTGGGGAGCTTGAAGCCCCCAAATGAATTAAATAGAAAAAGTAGCTATCTAGGAAACTATTAGAGCTAGAATCCTAAAATTTTATATGAATAACTTTGACCTTTGTGTGAACATTTAGAAAATAATGGCGGCATTTCATTGGGGGGCTTGGTACCACATACATGAATTAAATACAAAATTTTGAATATCTTGAAAACTGTTAGATAATTCAAATTTTTCATAGATAGATAGAAATTGGCGAACTTGCAATAATTTGCTTGGCATCTCTCATATGTAACATATTGTTAATCTG
>NC_060949.1:4256603-4263211 GCF_022045245.1 Lucilia cuprina
TAGGCCTTAAGTTTTATATTTTCTGAGATAAACTTATTTAATATTTCCTTAATATGGAAGGTGCCACGACCACTATAACAATCGTTGCTCAATTTTCTTTTGAAATCGTCGCTCAAATTCCTGGTAATTCAGTCCAATTTGTGAATAAAGTCCATTCAAATTTAGAATACCGGTATAAATTAAAAAGAAATTACGAATTTGTAGTCAGGCATAGCCGACCAATAGTACCCTACACTAATATTTTGACCTATTTTTGACAAAAAATAGATTTTTTACAAGAGGGGAGTTGGGAAAAATATGGCCCTATTCTTATAAATGTTGGTAGAGGAATTCATGTCTACTTCAAACTTATTTATGTAGAATTTAAGTGTAATTAGTATTTATAGGTGATTTTTGACCTTCAAGTCATTTTCTGAAGAGAGTTGGTATGGGGGCTAGGGTCAAATAAGGCTCGATCATTACAAAAATGGGTAATATCATTAAAAGTTTTGTAAAACTAAGTTGTGCCGACTTTTGTTGACAAATTAGAACATTTAACTATTCAGGGGGTACGGTTCTATGGGGGCTAGGTGAAATAATGGATTTTATCCATTTTTACATGACGGACGGACATAGCTTAATCGACTCTGAAAACGATTCTACGCCGATTGGTATACTTTAAGGTGGGTATATGACGAATATTTCAGCACAAACCAAATGTACCCTCCCCACTAAATTGGTGTAGGGTATAATGATAGTGGCCTAGGTGTATTATTTTTGTAACAAAAAAAATATTTTTCTCCCGAGTCACTCCTTTCAACCATTACAAATATTTCATCTGTTAAAATTTAATTACCATATCAATTATTTTAAATTAAAAATATATCATCGCTTCTAGAAACAAACGTGTAAATTAAAAATTATGAATTCTCACTTGTAAAACTATTGCTGCTCAACACTCAGATGGAGTGCTCTAAATGTCAATTATATGAAAATATTATCAGGACATTGACGTAAATCGGCTTATATGTCAGAAAATAACATTGTAAACGATATTACATTTGTTTAGGAGTTTATGTCGATGATTAAACATTTTTTAAATTTTCATTATTTAAGTGATTCACTTAGAAAAAATAACATTCGGCAAACAGAAACTTATCTTCATGTTTTACAGCAGAGATTTCCCCGTGTGTATTTCAATCAAAAAACTTCAAAATTAAGAGAATGACGTACGTACGTGTGAATGACGAAAAACCAGAGAGCTCTTAAGGCGGCTCTTCGCGTATATCTGAATTAAGTATATAGAGTTTGAATTATGTGTGAACCAGAAAAGATTACGCTAAAGGATATATTAAATTCGCTAAAGATTACGCTAAATGATATATTAAATTCGGCGCAGCAGAATAAAACACTCTTACTCTCAAAAATTGTCAAATATGCAAATTTGTTGTCAATATGTTTACATTTTCAAATATCAACCATATGTTATGAACATATGTTTGCTACCTTTTACTGGGGGAAAATTTCCAGTAAAATCAAAAAATTTCATACTCTGACTATATCGTTGCAAGTTTTCAGAAGTATTTGAACATAATCCAGTAACAATTGTTACAAATTATCGAGTACGCGAACACACCTAATGTTGTATTCTAACGTCAAAAGGACTGTAAATTTTTTATCAATTATTTTGAGAATCCGCTCATAGCCTTATAGTTAAAATACAACATATTTAGAAGTTGATCCTGGAGAAAATCTTATGTTTGACCCACCATAATACATATGTAATGAAAACCTGTAATTGACTGCTATTACACATATAGTCATTATGACTGAAAACCTGTCATTATTAGAAGTGTAAGTAAAAACCCGATCACATTCACCCTTATACCCATATGGGGATTTTTTGTGAAAGAATTCGACATGAATGTTTTTTATGTAAAGCTTAACCATAAAATTCGGTAAAAATTTTGTTATGGTCTGTATATAATTGTTTCCAGGTCTCAAATAAGGCCACTTTAGAAAATCTGTTCAGCAATTATAATTCACTTTAACACAGTACAGCAACAAAAATTGGCATGAACGAGTTTTATATGAATGTTTATCATTTTACGAAAATTTATTAATTAATTGCCCCAAGGTAATTTCTTTTTTTGCAAGTGGTGTATAAAAAACTTTATTATTTTTTTAATGAATTCCAATAGTGGAATTTAGTATTTTTTTAAACGTTACAAAACAACAACAACATTCAGTAAAATGTTTATCGACATTCGTTATCGAAACGACAGATATATATGTTTATGTTGTTTATTCAGTCGGTAAAACGTCTAATAAGTGTGTCCTTAAAATTCTTAGGTGTATCGTGTAGGAAAGTCATACCTAATTAATAACATTCAAAATTGTTAATTATAAAATTTGTTAAAAAATATACAAAATAAGCATTATTTTTTTCTTATAAATACTTTCCGCCATTTTGATAACAGACAGGCACATCTAAATTCACTAAAAGTAGTGCTGACAAATTGGAATATTGTTAAAAATTCATCTATTAATCCATAATTCCTTGATTTGAGTTTCTTACTATTCGCTATCAACCTAAAATTATCGAAAAATGCTATCTGAGAAAAATCAACTTATTGTTGGCTTCAAGAAGGGTCGAGTCTACTATAAAATTCTTATTTTTGTCAATAGTTTGCGAAGGAATTTTAAGCTATTTAACGTTTATGAATGCTATTTTCGTAAATTTTGCCTAAATTGGTTAATAAATTTTATTTAATTTTTATTAATGTTTTATAATGTTATGTTGAAATTTTCGATGTTTTCTCAAAAGTATTTATTTCGAAATTTCTTCATTTCAGTGAATAATCATTATTTTCGAAACTCAAGTCGGGTAAGGTATTCAAACAGGTAATATTTTTATTTTTTAATATCATAAAACCAAAACCATATTGAAATGATCTATACATTTACTTTTGTTATGTAAATTATTTAACTTCTCCTTTAATAAAAACTTCCATCACCAAAATATAAAAAAGCTTGAAAATAATAAAATTATTCACTTAGTAAAAAAATATTTTAGAGTAAGTAGAAGACATTACAAGCAAATTTATTTGTACCCACCCAACAATATACTTTTCAATGACAACTACTTATTGTCTGCTTTGCTTAAAAATTAATCTGATATAGCAGTGCTTTATTTTGGGCTTTGTCATCTTGTTTGCACATTTTATTTCATTGTGAGTTAAAAATTTTATTTTATCGAAAATAAATCAAAATTAAATTTGTGTGTAAAACCCCTTATTAGTCGCTCAATAAAATAGCTAAGGAGTGATGTAGTGAGTAGAACATTTGACTTTTGGATATATTATTTTAACTAATTAATGTTATAACACAGTTTTTCAGTGTTATATATTATTTATGTAGTTTTTAAATTAATACTTTTGTTATGTAAAAATATTTTTTTACTTAGTTCAATAACATAATTAAATCCAATATTGACTAATTAACCGAAGTTCCTGTATGGATTAAAATATGACGATATCGTATCCTGTAGGTGTATCTTATTTGGTTTAATTTCTTATACTACGGGACATATTTTTTATTTGTAATCGATAATTTTTAAATAAAAAAATATTATAATTTTATAATAAAATTTTTGAGTTATATGGCGACTAGGGTCAAATATGGACTGATCCTCATAAAATTTTTTATTCATATAAAACTTATTTATGTCAAATTTAAACATATTATTAGTGATTAGAAAGAAGTGAGTTATGGACGTTTTACAGTTTTTCTGAAAATAAACTTTGAATGGAACAAGGGTCAAATGAGGTCCAATTGTTATTAAAATCGGAATAAGTCCTATATACATTTTAGATCTGCCGATTTTTGAGGTATTTTGGTGTAGTATTATATTCACACAATTATAAGCTAAAATATTTGCGGGTCCGTTTGTATGGCGGCGAGGTGTAAAAAAAAACGATTTCAAAAAACAGTCTTTGGTTAGGTGCAACAGAAAATGCAAACGCTATAAGTGGTTTATAAGTCGTGTTTTACCTTTTCATGGAATTGCCATATGTACATTAGAGTAACCGCCAAAATTCGATGTTGGAATCTTGTTCGTCTTAACCCCACAAAATGATTCACCTATCCAGATATTGAGATAGCTGAAATGTGATCTATAACTCCAGAACACTAAATAATAGGACCAAACTTAGAACAAACTTTGGTCAAAAAGCTTACATATGAAGCTATAACTCCAGAACGGTAAATAATAAATAATAGAAACTTAGAACCTCAAAACAAAACAATTTATATTATATACAAAATTCTTGCTACTTTTAGTAAAACAGAGTTACACAAGATTTTGTCTCCAAAAACGAGACCTGGTCGCAATAGGAGCATACTTCGCATATTTCGATATATTGATTTATTGAACTATGGGAATAAATAGGACCTAAGTGCTTTAAAGGGTTAATTAAAATTTTTTGTTATTTTAAATATCGGACAATAAATATAATAAATTCTTTTTATTTTAGTAAATATAGCCAACAAATAAATAATATTTCGATAGGTTTCAATGAGAATTTTCAAATATTTCGATATTTGATTTTTGACCAATAATTTCAGGGATATATTTTAAATTATTTGAGAAATAATATTTTGTAAATATTATGTTTGAAATATATAACAGTAAAGTATTGGGAGATATTTTGTAAATATTACAAAAAAAAATATTTTTTTTTTGCGCAAATCAAATCGCAGGTACAGCTTAACTATAAGAGGTATTACCCTATTTTTTACCGTTATATTCCTTAATCTATTGACCACAAATACCCCGGTGATAATTAAGAATTTTTAAATTTGTTTAACAAAGATTTAAAAAAACTGAAAATGGAGTTTTGAAACTGTCATGTAAAAAAATTGTTCTGATTTTATGATAGCTGAGATATTTTTTAAGGACAAAAAATTATATTCCAGTAAATATAGATATATTTTATGTAATAAAATAGTTTTATTATAATATTTTTAAAAATAAGTGAAATAATTTTCCAGATTTCCTAATCAAGTGCTCTGATACACGTAATGACCTGGGAAATTTTTGATAACTTTTAAATTTTTCAACCAATTTTTGTGTTTACATCATTCTGATTATTTAACAGTAATACGTAAAATATAAAGTGTGCTCCTACCGCGACTAAGTCTCATTTTTGGAAACAAAATCTGGTGTAACTCTGTTTTACTAAAAGTACTAAAAGTTTTACAATATTTGAAAGGTGAATCATTTTGTGAGGTTAAGATGAACCAGATTCCGTAATTTTTTTCTCCGGTCAGCCTAATGTACATCACTTATGGCGATAAAAACACAATATGAATTTTAAAACTTAAAAAAAAGTTCACTTCTTTATTATACCCTACACCACTTAAGTAGGGAGGGTATACTGGGTTTGTGCTGATATTTGTAACACACAATAATATTGGTCCTATACCCACATTAAAGTATACCAATCGGCTCAGAATCATTTTCTGAGCCGATTTATTTATGTTCGTTCTTGTAATCAAACTACAGGTCGAAGCCTATTGAAAATGGTTAAGAATGGTTCATTATTTCGTCCGGTCCCCATACAACTGTACCCTCGAATAGGCCTTGTAAAGCTTGTACTCAAACTACAGGTCGCAATTTTGGAGATAATTAAATGAAATGTGGCACATAATCTTCTATGATACCGTAGACGAAGACTGTTGAAAATTGTTTACATCGGCCCATTATTTCACCTAGCCCCATACAACTGAACCCGCCGTAAAGGGCTTCATAATTATGTTTAATGCCCCCATTAAAGTTTCACTTAAATGTCCACAATTTTATTCAATAATAAACAGCTTAAGTATGTATATCTGAGGCAAGGTACAATTGAACTTAAATGCTTTATTATGACAACTAATTCACATTTTATTTCTGTAAAAGGTGTAGGGTATTATATGGTCATCTATGCCGGACTATAATTTCTTTCTTCTAAATTAAAAAGAGAACTCCCCATATACAGAAATATTTAACATCGCCTCAGAGAGTAATTCTGAGTAGATTTGTATTCGTTAAGGTTACAAACATCAGCACAAACGCGTAAAAGTTTTTGTTTAAATTAATCACTTGTTAAACAAGGTAATGTTAAATAAATAAATTGAAATCCAGGTATAAAAAATCTCAGGTCTATGTATTAAATTAAAAAATTGACATCTGGACCACTATTGAGTCTGAAAGAGTTTTCAATGTGCATTTGTTTACATCTTTCAAGTCAATAGACAACTAAACGGCTGATGATAACATTACCATACATATGAACTTTTTGGATAATAAATTGGCGGACTACCAATGGGAGCGGCACCTTGCATTACTTAAGTACAAAATTCGTTTATCTGCTAGACTAAAAAAACTAAATCCTTTAAATTTTTTACGAAGAACTTTAATATTCACCTGAATATTTTGGATATAAGAGGTGGACTTTCATCTGGGGGCCTGGAGCCCCCATATGAATTAAATAAACAAATTCGTATATCTGAAAAACTATTAGAGCTATAATATTTAATTTTTAAATGAAGAACTTGACATTCATGATGGAACAATTTGTATATCT
>NC_060949.1:4263311-4277917 GCF_022045245.1 Lucilia cuprina
ATATAATACATAATAATACGGTAAATTTTATTGTACGCATGTTTATAAAAACAAGGCAGAGCGAGAGTAGCAGAGTAAGAGCACCAGAGCGAAAGAAGCACTAGTGTGTTGTTATTGGCTAGAAACATGAAATTAATTATGTGGAGCCACCTTAAATAAGAAGCCATAAAAGGAAGCTTTTTGGTACTTTTTAGTTTTTTTTAAGGTAGTTTTTGAATTTTCTATAATATTGCATCTAGAAACATGAATTTCAGCATGTTGAGCTCGAAGAAAGTGCTGTAAAAGAGAACATTTTGGTACTGATTGTTTTTTAACACACCATGGTGAAGGGTATATAAGAATCGGCACTGCCGAATATAGAATATATTGTTTTGTCGTTATACCGGATAATATATAAGAAAATATTTGAGTTAATTAATTTCAATATGTTAGGAAATTATTTAAAAAAATCGAAAAGGAATTTCGAAAACGATTTTTGATTTACTTTTGTAATCGTTTATTTATAAGTGTAAGAATTAATAAAAACATATTTATTATTTTTTTTTTTTCAAGTTCTAATACAAGAAGAAATGGGTATGCATCCAGATTCTCAATTACCCAGCCATGTTTATTTGAACGCATCAGCATTTCACCCTGATATATTTATATCGTCACAAACATCTGTACCATTGAACTCAGCAGCTACAATGATAAATTCATCAAGTAACAAGTAGTGTATTATAATCTTGTAAAACTCAAATTAGTATTTTTTAAAGCATTTTTTTATTTCTATAGAAAACGAAAAAAAGAACAAAGTATTTCTTCGTTTGCTGTAAATAATTTTTCGTCTAATCAAAGTGTAAATGTTTTAAATAACGAGATCAAAGGTAATTCCAATTTAATGCCTAGTACTAGTGATACATTAGCTTCAGTTATGAACTCATCAAAAATACCGCCAACCATTCAACGCAACCAAAAATATCAGCCGGCAATATCGATACCAAATTTTTTTCAGTCATCACCTACTTCGTTAAATAAATGTGTCCCCAGTAACGCTGGCCGAAGAGGCGATGTTATACTAGAGGAGACTATGAAACCTAGGCGCTGGGAACAGAAGCAAGTACAAATTAAAACAATGGAAGGGGAATTCAGTGTTACAATGTGGGCATCAGGCATATCCGATGATGAAGAAGATCAAGAGGAAGCTGTAAATATTAATAGCGAAAATTCAGATTGTCACAATGATATAAATCAGGATTATTTAAAATATTCTAATCGTTGTACAAATGCCAATGTATTTACAACAGCTGTTACGACACCAGCCACATTACCCGCCACTTTACTTGATAATGCTTGTAATTTACAACCCGAAGTATTACACCAGCATCTTTTGATGCAGCAACAGCAACATCATCTTATGATTGACGATGCTGCATCCACTGTTAATAACACACTGACAGTTTCTCACAATTTACCTGCTGCTGTTAATTTAAATATCACTGACAGCAAAAAATCACAAAATATTTGCTCACGTACCAATCCCTACACAGATAAATCAAAGAGAATAATTGCACCCAATAATAATGGACATCAAATTAATTCCTCTAATGCTCTTAAACAACCCACGATAACCACCAATACTTTGATAACAGCAGCATCTACGGCATCTTCAACGGACATTGTCAATCCTTCAACGCTGTTAACGAATATTAATGAAACTAGTAATTCAACCTTGACAAGCATTACTTCCGATGAGGATGCTTCCTCTAATACTGTTCAAATACACACCTTAAATAGAAATAACCCAACGGCGAATACTTTACTAATGACTGGATCACAAAATGGTCGCCTTTTATCTATGGGTGTAGTTTTGCAAAACATAAATAATGATCAATCAAAAAATTCAACATTAACAACGCCACCTCCATTAAGCTACAACTCAAACGATACCTCATCGAGCAACACTGCCGCAACGAATGAATCTAATAATTCTTCTAACGTTGTTAACCATGTAGCTCCAAATCCTCCAGACAAAAAAATCGCCTGCCCTCATAAGGGTTGCAATAAGTTATTTCGTGATAATTCCGCTATGCGAAAACACTTACACACGCATGGACCTCGTGTTCATGTATGTTCAGAATGTGGAAAAGCATTTGTAGAAAGTTCAAAGTTAAAACGACATCAATTAGTGCACACAGGAGAAAAACCATTTCAATGTACTTTCGAAGGATGTGGTAAACGGTTTTCATTGGATTTTAATTTAAGGTAAGAAACTAAAATTGTTCATACTATGTATTCAGTGGCGGAAAAAAATAATCATCCAAACTATCTTTTAGAATTTCATGGCTAATGTCAGAAATGGAAGGTTATTCAAATGATCGATCGGTTTATTGATAAATTTTTGTAGATTAATCGCTTAATAAACCGATTATTAAAAACAATTTAATACTATTAACCGATCTCTTAGTTATTGCTTTATTATTTATACAGCAACACTTTAGATACGTAAGCAGAAATCGTATAAACAATGATATAGCCTTTACTTCACAACTCAATGAAGCCAACAGCATCCAAACATACAAAACAAAATACACAGCTAAATAAAACCAAATACATCTACACTCACGTGTACATCTAATATACAGTGTTGTTGTTGCTTATTTAATAAAGCATGAAAAAATGACTTTTATGAAATTTTCAGAGGTTGTCTCGGATTTTTGCTCATATCTCTGTTATTTACCGACCGATTTTGCTGATTAGCAATCTTCTCGAAAGCATGTCTAACAGAATTATTGATGATTCGGATCTCGCCGAAATCTAGGGTCCTCTAAAAACAGATTTCAACAGACAGACGGACATGGCTTAATCGACTCCGCTATCTATAAGGATTCAGAATATATATACTTTATAGGGTCGGAAAATTATATTATAGAAATTACAAACGGAATGACAAACTTATATATACCCTTCTTACAAATGTGAAGGGTATAAAAATGGAACGGATTTGCAATAGGGGCCAGATTCATATATCTGAGAAACAGTTACAGGTAGAATCCTGAAATTTTGCATGAACAATTTTGACATCTATAAGTTATAAATTGGCGTATTAGCAATAAGGGACGTGACACTCCCCATATGAGTTAAGTACAAAAATTCGTATATTTTCGAAGAACTACTTTGCCATCTATGAGAACATTAGTGTAATTAATTGGCGGATTAGGAATAGGGGGGCTGGCCTCCGTTAGGTTAGTGGTTAGTGTTCTAGTCTGGTAGACCGGAGGTGGTGGGTTCGATTCCCACCCGTGGCACTGGATAAGGAGCGCACAACAGGCCCTATAGAGGCATAGGTGTATTTCTTCGGATTTGATGTGCATACATCCTCCTTTCAAACTAACTAACTAGGAATAGGGGGCTTGACACCCCCATATGAATTAAGTACAAAAATTCGTATATATGAGAATTTATTAGAGATAGAATCATCAAATTTTGCAAAAACAATTTTGACATCCATGTGAACTAACTGTAGAAATAGTTGCTTTATAATAAATATGAACATTTTTTTAAGAATTAAAAATAAATACAAAAAGTCGTAAATCTGGGAATATATGTATAACAGCTACAAAAAATGTATATGGGAATGTGGTTTTTTGTTAGAGTGCTATAATCAGATGAGCCGAATCTTCACTACCCACCACCAGCTACTTTTATATTAATACTTTTCTAATTGCTCAAATATTTATAGAAATAAGTAGAGCAAAATATGGACCGATCGATAACCAATTTTATATTGTAATTTATGTATATAAGAGCAATATTTTGCTAAATGTATGTATATCAATATTTGGTAATGAGTTATGTGCGTTTAAGTGATTTTCGGGGACCTTGTATTGCAGCTATGTCCAATTATGAACCGATCCAGAAAATTTTTTTCTAAATGAATTCTATTGACATATGATTTTAATTTGTAAAATTTTGTGAAGATATCGATATTGTGACGGAAGTTATTAAAAAAACCGTTTTCCGGGAATATGTACTTTTGTACGGGAGGTATATGAAATTGTGTACCGATTCTGGCAATTTTCAGCAGTGATCAAGCGTAGAAATGAATGTGTGGTAATCTTCATGTAATTATTTTGCACAGTTTTGGAGAAAATTACATCAGAATGTGTATAAAATGCTTATTTTTTTCGATGTAGTTTTATATTTTGATTCATAATTTTTCCCTATGTAAACCGATTTTGCTCGTTTTCAATACTAAACTGCCTAGGATAATAGTGAATTTTTTTGTCCGAATTTCATCAAGTAACGCAGCTTCGTGTTTACGTGAGCATGTTTTATGCAGACAGACGGATAGACGGACATAGCTAAATCGACTCAGAAATTGATGAGGACCCAGAATATATACTTTGTTGGATCTGTAATGAATATTCCTAGGTGTTACACACGAAATGACAAAATTATGTATACCACTATTACCACTGATGGTTGTGGAGGGTATAAAAATAAAGTTAAAAAACAAATCAAATTCTTTATTTTTTTAAATAATCCCTATTTTTAATATACTGACTGGTGTAGGATATCATATGGTCGGCTATGCCCGACTATACATTCATACGTGTTTTTAAATTTTATTTAATAAATTTTACATAAAAAATTTTCTTTTAAGCCCTAACTTTAACTACAAATCATAACTTAAATTAAAAACATCAAACGTAAACAAGTCAATTTATTTCCTTGTGCGGAATTTTGAAAATCAATATCATACTATATCATGTTTCTATGTTCAATGTTAAAAATCTGTGAATGTCCCCTTTCTATAAGGACTCTATAAGTTTCATTTTGTGATTTTAGTATCAATATTACAGACAATTAAAAACTAGTCAGATATACATATTATTGTTGAATAAAATTGTGGACATTTACGTGAAATTTTGGTGGGGGCTTTTCATAGGAACTTGGGTCATATGAGGACCTATTATTATGGAATTCGTGATGGTCATCAAGTCTTGTACGCTCAAACCTCGTTTTATGCGTATTTTTTATGCGAATTTCAATTAGAGCGGTTTCAAAATTCTAAAATTTTTGTTTGCAAAAATAATTTTGAGAAAAATGTTGGTAGACATACATCGAAAAAAATTTCTCAACAGAGTACTACTACTGATTTTTTACCAATTCTGGTTCGGATATATAAAGTATTGTTCAAATCTTTTATACACGAAGAATTATTTTTTTATTTTTAAGAAATCTGGTATATATACTTCAATATTTGAAATTTGTATTGTGTTGTTATTTGTTACCTTTATTTTTCATAATTTTTTAATAATTTTTCAGTAAGTAGTTAAATTTTTTTTTGATTTTTTTATGCGATTTTGATTGACTTTTGAGGGAATAATTTGAAAAAGTGCGTTTTTTTATTAAAAACCCAATTGCTATTTTTTATTTTCTGATTGCTAAATTTATGTTCCGGGCCATACATGCTTAATTTCACGTTTCTAGGTTCAATATTATATAGTATCAAAAAAAAAAACTCTTTTATCAAATCTCATTTAATCTGGTCCATACATGCTTATTTTCATGTTTCTAGGTTCATTGTTACAGAAATTTCGAAAAGTGTCTTTTGAAGAACGATAAAATACCAAAAACGCCCCTTTTATGTGATCTCACTTAATATTATAGAAATTTTTAAAACTACCTTTTGAAGAACGAAAAGCGCCATAATGTTCCCTATTAGAGGTTCTCACGTAATCCGGGCAATACATGTTTAATTTCATATTTCTAGGTTCAATATTATACAAAAAATCAAGAAGTAAATTTTTCATGCTTCCAGGTCCAATATTATACAAATTTCAAAAGGTACTTTTTAAGAAATGAAAAATTATCAAAAAGACCCCTTTTATGGGTCCTCACTTAATGAGGGCCATACATGCTTAATTTCATGTTTCTAGGTATTATAGAAATTTTAAAAACCTACAAATAAGTCTCCTTTTATGCAAAAAGTACCAAAAGTAAGTACATTTTTACCCCTTAAACGTCCGAATATCCGAAAAGTACTAAATTCGTATTTTTATTTTTTCATTAAGTTATGAATTAGCCAAAAATATTTTTTGTATGATCTTTGGTTTAAAAGAAACATGAGGTGCAAAAAAAAAAATACCAAAATACAGTTTTTACCCGTTTTTCTCTAAAGGTACTAAATTCGTATTTTTATTTTTTCATTAAGTTATGAATTAGCCAAAAATATTTTTTGTATGATCTTTGGTTTAAAAGAAACATGAGGTGCAAAAAAATACCAAAATACAGTTTTTACCCGTTTTTCCCTAAAGGGGCCGAAATAAGTAACGACGATAAGCATTAAACTTCTTTTGTATATTATCTAGTTTAGGAGATCATGAATAACTTTAACATCCATGTAAATATTTTAAGTAATAATGAAAGGATCCCATATTAATTAAATACAAAAATTCGTTTATCGTGGAAACTATTACTGTTAGAATCTTAAATTTTTGCACAAATAACTTTAACATCCATGTAAACATTTTGGATAATAAATTGGCGGACTACCCATGAGGGGAGCGGCACCTCCCATATAAATTAAATACAATAATTCGTTTATCTTGGAAACTATTACAGTTAAAATCTTAAATTTTTGCACGAAAAACTTCAACATCCATGTAAACATTTTGGATAATAAATTGGCGGTCTACCCATGAGGGGAGCGGCACCTTCCATATAAATTAAATACAAAAATTCGTTTATCTTGGAAACTATTACAGTTAGAATCATAAATTTTTGCACCAATAACTTCAACATCCATGTAAACATTCTGGGTAATAAATTGGCGGACTACCCATGAGGGGATCGCACCTTCCATATTAATTAAATACAAAAATTCGTTTATCTTGAGATAATGTAACAGTTAGATTCCTAAAATTTTGTCAAAGCCACTGTAGTATCAATATTATTATTTACGATAAAATGTGGGAGGACTGGCATTAGGGGTCGTGGCACCTTCCATATAAATTAAATACAAAAATTCGTTTATATTGGAATTATACAACTTATACAACTAAATTCTTGAAATTTTGCACGAAGAACTTTAATATTCAGAGCAAACTTTCATCTGAGAGATTTTGCAGCGCCCATATGAATAAAATAAAAAAAATCGTATATCTGAGAAACTATTAGAGTATTACGATCGAACTTTTAATGGGGACTATGAATAAAATACAAAATATTGTTTATCTAGGAAAATATAGAACTAGGTTCATCAAATTTTGCATATATATTACATTACCATTCATCTAAACATTTTGAGGATAAAGGGCGGACTTTAATCTGGGGAGCTTTGAAGCTCCCACATGAATTAAATAGAAATAATCTATGAAACTATTAGAGCTAGAATCCTCAAATTTTATATAAATAAATTTGACATTCATGTGAACATTTAGAAAATAACGGGCGCAATTTCAGTAGGGAGCTTGGCACCACATATCTGAATTAAATACAAAATTTTGTATATCTTGAAAACTTTTAGATAATTGAAATTTTTCATAGATAGATAGAAATTGGCGAACTTGTAATAATTTGCTTGGCATCTCTCATATGTAACATATTGTTAATCTGGAATACTATTGTGGTTGTAATTTTCAAAATCGTTAAGTGGGTTTTTTTATTTATACTAAAGGGTAAAAAAATATTGTATATCCCAAGGCATTAGAATTATAATTATTCTTTAATACTAAAGGTATATATTAAATTTTAGCAAGTAAGAAGTAAATATATAATTAATGTATTATTTTAGAATTTAAATGAAATATATTGTCATCAAGATAAATTTTAATAAACCTTTATTTTTGATTATTATGAATTTAATTTCGATAGGGGTAGCGAAGCACACCGGGTATTGGCTAGTTTAGTATATTCTAAAATATTAGGTTATAAATAGAAATGTAGTAAAAGATATCAATATGAGTTGGATGAACATTTCAGTTAAATACAATGTTTTTTTTTACTAATAATACATTTTGGATGAAAAATTTACTGATTACTGAAAAAAATGTCTGTAAGATTTGCATTACCATGTTTTTTTTACTGATTTCTGAAAAATTTATTCTAATTTACTGTAAATGTTTTCAGTAATCAGTAAGAATTTACCAAATACTGAAGTTGTGTAATGAAACAATAGTTTAAGACGTTAGTGTTATAATTGCTTCCATTTAGTTTATTCATGATTTATAATATATATTATAAATCACTTTGTAAGTCTGTTTGTTCGTCAATCACGCCTAAAAAACTGTACCGATTTTCGTGAAATTTGGAACATTGGTAGATCTATTTTCGGAGGGTTTTATAGGCTATATCGTTTTTCAAAAGTTGGACTAGGAAGGCGCAAAGATAGGTGAAAAGCAGTCAAAATTAGTACTTTTGAAGATAAATACCAATTATTGTCTTTATTAGACCCAAAATATATTTCATTAATCTTTTTAAAGTTTCAAAAATATAAATTAGCATAGTACTGTTGCGAAAGTTAGACCAAAAGGGGACAAAAAAAGGGATTCTGTATATCCTAAAGACACTAAATTTTAAATATTATAAAAGCGGTTAAAATTAGTACTTTTGAGCATAAACACCAATTATTTTCTTAACTTAAATATAACTAACATATATTCCATTAAATATTGTTCACAAAAAAATTATAAGGAATTTCTTCATAAGGAGACTTTAAGAATTTTGAATGAATATAAAGGTATGTATAATTATTGAGGCAATTGAGACAACGCCATTTCTTTATATTTACTTTTTAAATTATATAGAAGCTTATTTTCACACAATTTTATCTTATTTATGTTTTGTTGCGTCCATGTATTTAGCTTTGCGTCTTATAATAAGATATCGCCTTTGTGCGATTATTGCTTGATAACTTTATAAATAAGTTATTATAAGTCGCTTTTTAGCTCAGGAATTGCTAAGTAATATATAAGTTTAGACTTGAAGTTTAAGCTTAATAAATCAATTTAGATATCCGTGTTAAGTATTGTTCAATTCCTATTCAGACCATAGTTGAGCTTGATTTAATATAAACATCTTATTACATTTAACAAGATACAAATTTCTGAACCAATATGTAAGTTATTGGCATTGTCACTATCTGAAGACTATAAAAAAATAAAAAAAAACTTCTTTTAAAAAATGGAACAAATATTACAGTTTCGCTTTTTAATAAATCAATTTCATGAAATTGCTATTAAATATCGAATGTGAACACTATACCTTGTTTAAAATTGTCCATAAAAATACATCATAAATAACTTCGGGTGTTTAAATAGCTAAATGATGCTGATGAAAAATCGATTCGGGACAATTACCAAAAATTTTAAATTTTCAGAACAAAAAGTGTATTTTCTCATGTTATCGAGTAAAAAATATATTATTTATTTTATTATTTTTCTCTTTAGTATTTTTTATTAATTCGTTATTTACACAACCTAGCCCAATTTTAATTAAACTATTTACTAATTTAAAATATGAAACAAATATACATTGATATTTTAAATGTTTATGAAAAATTAATAAACAATAAACAATAAACGTATAAACCATATACACACCTTAATAATAAAACCTGCAAAAATTAACAAACAATTTTAATGAATTAAAAAAAAGTTTCTAACTTATATATAACAAACGAAATATAAATATTTTATTTTAATTTTATTTTAACTAAACTTTCGTATCGTAAAGGAAAAAAAAAGTATTTTAAAACTTTTTCATTATTGAAGATAAAAAAGCAAAAATCTACTTCTAAAAATTTTTATCAAAACTTCTTTATGTGTAAGTAATCTATACCATCAATAATTTTTTAATAAGATTTTTTTTTTTTAGATTTTGCTAAGGCAACATAACTTTTTACCGCATGGGATAAAATTAAATAAAAAAAATTGTGTGCGTTATGTCTCAACATTAAATTTATTTTTGTTGTAAAAAACAATTATTTTTTGAAATTAGCAATACAATAAATCGCTTCTATTTGTTTTATAATTTAAGGCCCAATTTCAAAAACTGCATTCAATCCTTTCAAAATTAAAATTGTTTACGACATATGATTTTATTTTAGATATATATTAGATTCGGAATATATATAACACGCTTACACCGAAATAACAGCTAAAATATTTATTCAGCATACTACCTCTGCATAAAAATTAATCGTTTCACTTATAGTTATTGTTTAAGTTAAGACAATTTTTATATGAGAACTGTCAACTAGACATGTAGCCAATAAGCTCCCAAAAGAATATTAATTATTTGTCACTTACCGACGACGATATTGCCATTAATAAATCTGTAAAAAAACAGACAAATCATTCTATTCAGTACGCCCCATACCTTTTCGTATATTCTCTATTGAATTGAGATCGAGAAATTATACTGGGTACTGCAAACATGTCAATCCCGCTCGCTTACATGCATCTCATTTTTTTTCCTTAATTATTTAAGAGCATATTTTGATAGCTATCGATAACTGATCCATTTGTACATCAACCTTGCTTACGAAACCACCAATGCGTAAATACATTTTACTTCAAATATAAACCTATTAAATTTCTATTACTATCTTTTATTCGTGCAGATAAAGCCAATGTGTTCCTAAGGGAAAGTGTATGATATTTATGGCATTTTCTTGGCGTGCTGTGGATTCTATATTGATGTTGAATACTTAAGTAAAAAATCAGAGGACAAAAGTTCAATAGTTAAAGTTAAATGGCGTAAAAGTGAAATATTTATGTCATGAAATTTCTAGTGGGTTCTGATGAAGATTAAGTCCAGGAGAAGGAATATTATCGTAATGCGCAAATATTCTACAAAATATGAAATTTTAAATAAAATGGGATTTTTGTTTTTAATTTTTTAATGATTTTTTTTATTATGTTTTAAATGTGACAATATATTTCATTTAAATTCAAAAATAATACATTAATGATCAATTTATTTCCTACTTGCTAAAATTTTATATACACTTTTATTCTTAAAAAATAATTCAGTACAAATAAAAAACCCACTTAAAGATTTTGAAAAATCTAACCACAATAGTTTTCCAGATTAACAATATGTTACATATGAGAGATGCAAAGCAAATTATTGCAAGTTCGCCAATTTTTTTTCTTTCATTTTCACATTTTCTAAATGTTCACATGAATGTCAAATTCATTCATATAAAATTTTAAGTTCGCTCGTTATACTCTAAAGGTTCAGATGAATGTCAAAATTCTTCAAGTAAAATTTAAAGATTCTCGCTCTAATAGATTCTCAGATATACGAATTTTTCTATTTTATTTATATGGGGACTCAAAGCACCCCAGATGAAAGTCAGCTCACTTTTCTTAAAAATGTTCAGATGAATATTATAGTTATTTGTGCAAAATTTTAAGAATTTCGTTGTATTAGTTTCCCAGACAAACTAATTTTTGTATTAATTTAATATGGAAGGTGCCGCTCCCCTCATGGGTAATCCGTCAATTTATTCCAAAAAAGTTTACATGGATGTTAAAATTATTCGTGTAAAATTTTAAGATTCTATCTGTAATAGTTTCGAAGATAAACGAATTTTTGTATTTAATTTATATGGGAGGTGCCACACCCCTTAACTCTAGACCGCACACATTTTATCCTAAATAATCATATTGACACTAAAGTGGCTCCGACAAAATTTGAGTACTCTAACTGTTATATTATCACAAATATACAAATTTTATATTTTCTTAATGTGGGCGTGGTTCCTCGCCCACTTAAAATTCCAAAATAAAAAGTTGCTTATTATCTATTCCAGACATACAGGAATACGCAGTGAAAATTTCATGAAAATCGGTTCAGCAGTCTATAACTTTCAAACAAACTCATATTCATTTTTATATATATAAAAGAAGATAGGAGAAGAAGATATCGATAAAAATAAACAAATATTATCATTAAGTATTATTATTTTATTTGTTATTATTTATATACCCTACACCACTTTAGTTGGGAGGGTACATTGGATTTGTGCACAATAATATTGGTCCTATACCCACCTTAAAGTATACCAATCGGCTCAGAATCATTTTCTGAGTCGATTTAGCTATGCCCGTCCGTCTGTCCGTCAATGTAAACCTTGACAGCAATTTTGAAGTTAATTGAATGAAATTTGGTACATGATCTTCTATTGCTCCAGGGACAACCCTATTAGTTAAGATCGGTCCATTATTTCACCTAGACCCCATACAACTGTACCCCCGAATATGGATTGTAAACCTTGTAATCAAACTACAGGTCGCAATATTTTAGATAATTCAATGAAATTTGGCACATGATCTTTTATGGTACTGTAGACGAAGCCTATTGAAAATAGTTAACATCGGTCCATTATTTCACCTAGGCCCCATAAAACTGTACCCGCCAAATAGGGCTTTTAAGTTCATAATTACGTTTAATATACTTGTGTCTCGACAAAAAGCTGCAAAACCAAGATCTATACTAGCCTTGATGACCCTGATGAACTTTATATCCACAGTTTTAGTATATCTGAGGCAAGGTGCAATTCAACTTAAATGCTTTATTATGAAAACAAAATTACATTTTATTCATATGCAGGTGTAGGGTATTATATGGTCGGCCTTGACCGGCTATAACTTCTAACTTGTTCACAACTATATGGCCTAAAAGGTTCGGTTATAATAAATAAATGAATAAATAAAAAAAGAGAAATCTTACAACCGTGAATATGAAAGATGTGATAACAAATTTTAAAATTTTCTCCAAATAGAAAAACGCAATCCACTGTACCAGATAACATTAAGATTCCGATTTAACTTCATAATATCTAAAGTAGAAATTGGAAACGTTTCAGGGATATTAGGGATCGTAACCGTATGACAGTAGACATTGCCAAATCGACCCATATTTATATATATAAACATAAAACTTTTTTAAATATTAGGCTGATATGCTTACGTTAACAGGTGCTGCAAATGCTCTAATGTTTCCAAGTGCGTTTACAAGGGGAACATATAGATTTTTGTATAAAAAAATTTGTTCTTCACAAAGATTAAATTTTTAATATAAAATGTTTAAAAGAAGTATTAAAGGTTTTCATTTAAACGCTTAAGTTTCCCATTTGTGTAAATGGACAAGATTACAATAAGAGCTTTTTTTTAATCACTGGATTTATTTTATTTAAAAAAAATATCTTTGGAGGCTGCAATATATTTTTGGACATCATTATCTGAAAATACACTGTATAAGCTAATACAAGGTCAATTTCAAATTAATTTCAGTGTAAAAATGGAGTTTTTGTAGCTAAAAGAAGTAAATTTAATTTGGATTTATTAAATCCAAAAAAATATTTAGATTTAGCTAATTTTAATATGACAATGCTTCGTATTTATAGAACAAAACCAAAAATAATTTTAAGGAAATAAATTTGTTTCATTTTGTTATTCACGAACAGATGGCAAATATTTTTAAAATGTGTAAAAATAAAAAAGTAAACAAAAATGCTGTAACTTAAATGTTGTACTTCATGATATTTCAGTGCAAATAACACCTTTTTCAAAAAAATTCTAAAATTTGTATGGAAAAATTCTAATTTTAACATTAAATTTTGAAATAACTCCACCTGTTGGCCGCTTCTGACATTATGATTTGAAATTTATTTAACCTCGATTAAAATATTTTGCCTTATCCACCTGGCGTACAGTCCAATTGTTTAAAAAATGCTGCTAATATTCATAAAAATTTAAAAACAATGTCAAACGAAATCAAATAATAAATAAATTATTTCGATAAAACATTTTAAAATGTGAATATTCAAGTCTATAAATTTAAAAGTGAACAATATACAACAGATTTATCAAATGAGTTTGCTTATGTTTGCCAGTCTAAATAGTCGCTCAATCTTAAAAGGGTTGAGAAAATCAATTTCCACACAGGATACGGATTACGTTGGTTTTGAAAACCCTTATTAAAATATTATTTTTATGTATTTTAATTATTATGCATTCCTGAAAATTTTATGAAGCGTACGAGTTTTTTGCAACTTATTCTTAAATTTTTAATTTTGTATTGGTTATTTCAAGTGCATTGTATTAATGTAGTTTTATAACCTATGAGGTGAATCAATTGTCAAAAAATCTTGTAGTATAAAATATGACATTAAATATTTAATATTTTATTACACTTTCAGTCTTTTTATGCCTTTCAATGTTAAACATAATTAAAAATTTCGTTTTTAGAACATATTTTTAAAATTTTAAGAGCCTATTTCGAGTTTTTTTACTGCATATTTAAAGAGCTTGAAACTCCTTTTTAGAATATATTTTTGGTTTCACTGTCCATCACTAATGGTGGTGAAGGGTATAAAAAATCGTACTCATCATTTTTCCACATTTTTATACCCACCATCAAAAAAGATGGTCAGAAATGTTTGGTATTGAAAATGGGCAAAATCGGTCTACGATTTCACATAGCCCCCATACAACTGTACCCTCGGAATATTGTATAAATAGCTTCAAATATTCACAAATTCGTTGTTTATGAAGCAAATACCACAAAATTTCGCATAGGTCAGTTTTTTGACGTCTGAAAAATATTTC
>NC_060949.1:4278017-4309086 GCF_022045245.1 Lucilia cuprina
GGAAGGCTAGCTTCGGTAGCCCTTATGAACTCTTTAAATATTTCATCATTCGACCCTAGCCCCTATAAAAAGCCCCCTTCAAAATTTGACTTAAATGTCCACAATTTTATTCAACAATATATGGCTTAAGTCATCTGAGGCAAGATACAATTCAACTTAAATGCTTTATTATGAAAAGTAAATCACATTTTATTCGTATACAGGTGTGGGGTATTATATGGCCGGGCTCACCTGACTATAATTCTTATTTTTTTTGTATAAAAGAAAGTAGAAATTAAAATCTAATGGTGAAAATAGCGATAATCTTTGTTTTGCCTTGGAAGATGTTTCTTTTAGATAATTTTTTACTTTAATTCGTGTTCTGCAATTAGATAATTATTTTTCATAATGTAATACTTTCGGGATGTAATCGGAAGGAAAAACATATTCCTTCGCCTAATTAAGTTTCGTGATTATTTTTTTCTTTTTTATTGTATTAGTTTATAGAGGTTTTTTTTACCGTCCAAATCTGAAGTATGATTTTTTTGCTTATAACATTTTTCAAACTAAATAAATGTAAGAAAAATAGTTTCTTTCTTAATGTAATTCAATATCTAATTTAAAACTCAATTAAAATAACATATAAAAGTTAAAATCAAGTACAAAGTCTAACAATGTCTATGGTGCAATTTTTTACTCGACACTGTAAATATTTATTGTAGTATTAATGATTCTTTTATTAATTTAATAAAAGTAAAATATATAATTAAGAATTAAACACAAATACTTACTTAGATTTGGCATGTGTTAGAATGTGTGACTTTAAATTTGTAGATTGGGCAAATTTTTTATTACAACCATCAAAAGGACAAACATAGGGTCTATCACCGGTATGTATCCGAACATGAGTTCTGTAAATATAAGGAAAGTATACTTTATTACAAATTTTCTTATTTTCAATATATTATAATTTAATTTTCTCTTAATCTATATATAAAAATTAATGGGTGTTTGTTTGTATGTATGTTTGTTTGATTTTGTTGAAATTTTCAGTGTGTTCCTGTTTACCTGAAAGGAATAATAGACTACTTTTTATACCCTCCACCACCATCAGTGGTGATAGAGGGTATATATGAGTTTGTCATTCCGTGTGTAACACCAAGAAATATTCATATGAGATCCAACAAAGTATATATATTATGTGTCCTTATGGAATTCTGAGTTGATTTAGCTATGTTCGTCTGTCCGTCCGTCTCTCTATCTGTGTAAAACACGCTCACGTTAAAACGAAGCAATGGAAATTAACGAAATTCAGTCAAAACATTCACTGTTATACGGTACAGTTTGGTACATTGGGAAAAGTTATGAACTTTAACTTACCTGTTAACTTGTTGGGTAATAAATTAGACTAAGAAATTTATTACCTCCCATATAAATTAAATACAAAAGATCTTTTATCTTGGAAACTAATAGAACTAGATTCTTAAAATTTTGCACTAAGTAGTCTCATATTCACTTTTTGACACTCATGTGAAAATTTAGAGATAAATGGGCGGACTTTCAATGGGGGATTGATTAAATAAATACAATACAATATATATCATAGCTTACATTAAAGTCCTTATTAGCGTTCGAAAAAATTGCCGAACTTGCAATAATTTGCAAGTCACCTCCCATGTGTAAGTGTTTTTTTATTTATATTGCTTTTACGGTAGCAAAACACACTGGATACAGCTAGTTTTATATATTTCATAAAATTTTCTATAAAGAAATTTTCTATGAAGAAATATTTGATTCTTATTAAAGTTATGAACTCTTGTTAAACTTATATTTTTAAATAATTTCTGTATTTTTAAAATTAACGAAGTTTATAGCGATTTGAAGTCGTTATCTGAAAACTAAGTTGTAAGGAGTAAGTTAATTTCTTTAAAACTTGGTTAATTATTTTTGTTGTTTTTTTTTTTGTTTGTACATGTTTTTTTTCTTTGCTTCTTTTTTACTATACTTCTTTGGCGGCCAAACATGCCCTTGCGGGCAATGTGTTATTCTCACTTATACACACTCAATACAAATAAAACAAAAAAAAAACTATACACAAAACAAATTTATTAGTTGCTCTCTTTATAAAATGATACACAGAGAATATTTTCAAAAGCCATTACAAATTAATGTATGAATACTTTTCATAGAAAGATCTATTAGACATATATATGTATAATTATTTATTTTTATTTGTTCAAGCAATTAATTGCTTAAATTGTAACGATTAAACGATCGACTATTAATCATTTGAGTACCTATTAAATACATTTAATACATACACAAACTATATACATATATCAATACCTACATATGTACATACATACATCAACACATTTTTACATCAAAATGTGCATCAATACATACTTTCATCAATAGATACATACAACAATACATACATACATTCCTTCCATTATATATTTATAGTACCAATAATGTGAATAACACAAATATGTACAAACATATAAATTTTTTCAGTGCAAAGCACACATATTTTCTTTTATGTTCTCTTTTATATTTTGCACTACAACATATGCGTTTTAAACATTCTCTTTCTGGCCACCGCGGCAATACTTTTATTAAAATCATAATTTTATATGTAAGAATTATTTTTGTATGTAAACTTTTTATAAGTAGATATTTATACCCGATTATGGCCTATATAAAATAGGTAATTGGAATAAAGATTTCACCCCTATTGCCAAACGTCATTTCACGAGAAATATGTTCCCTTTTATTAAAACTTGAAAAGTAGTGTAGGGAAAATAAAAAATAAGTGTAGGTGATAAATTAAAATTTTAGTTCCTTATTTGTTTAAAATTTCATCGATCTACTTGTATTTTGAAGCCATTAAGGAGCATTAAAGTCATAAAATATGGTAGTGAGATTTTAAATCAAAATCTTACATTAATTTGTAATGTCTTTTGAAAATATTCTCTGTGTATCATTCCATAAAGAGAGCAACTAAATTAAATTGTTTTTGTTTTGTGCATAGTTTTTTTGTTGCTGAGAATATTTGTACTGCGTGTGTATAAGTGAGAATAACACATTGCCCGTAAGTGTGTTTTCTATACACTTATATGCGCTTAACAATAGCAATACGTTGTTGTTGTTCTTAACAGTATACAAGCAAGAGTAAAACAACAACACTTTCGTATTCATTACTGGTAAACATTGACGAGACGTAGTTTTTGTTTTTGTTTATCGTAATAAAAAATTGTTTTAAAAAGCACTTGGAAAAAATTTGTGTTATTTTTAAATTTCAAACTTACATTATTCGCATAAAAATTATTGTACAATAACTCACAATCTAACTCTCATATAATTGAAAACGTTTTAAATACTTTTTTCTCTTCTTTAAAAAATATATTTGCAAAACAAAAGGGAAAATTATTTTATTTTAACAAAAAATACACAGCTCAATAAAACCAAATACATCTACACACACGTGTACATCTTTTTCTATATACAGTGTTGATGTTGCTTTTTTAACAATCTTGTGATGAAATTTTCAGAGGTTGTCTCGGATTTTTGCTCATATCTCCGTTATTTACCGACCGATTTTGCTGATTTTAAATAGCGATCTTCTCGAAAGCATGTCTAATAGAATTATTGAAGATTCGGATCTCGCCGATATCTGGGGTCCTCTAAAAACTGATTTCAACAGACAGACAGACAGACGACATGGCTTAATCGATTCCGCTATCTATAAGAATCCAAAATATATATTCTTTATAGGGTCGGAGAATTATATTATAGAAATTACAAACGGAATGACAAACTTATTTATACCCTTCTCACGAAGGTGAAGGGTATAAAAAGACGTTGCATGAACTTTTTTAACAAGTGTAGTAGTTTCACACATTTTTTAATGATCTATTCAACTATGATGTTCCAACTTGCATATATGCAAGAAATGTCAATGTCATATCGTCCTTGTTTTTAATATTAGTACTATGGGATTTTAACAAAGTTTTCAGAAAACAAAAAAAAAAAAACATTAATTTAGCTGTTATTTTGGCATATAGCTATACTTCATGGATTCGTTTACTAATATATTTAAAAAGTATTTTGAATAATTACTCAATTTTTTACGCGCTTTAGCGTAATTCAAAAAATTCATATAGGACTTTTTGGAAAACAGTTTTTATATTGACTTTTTCCCATTTTATGCACAGATTTCTTCGACAATTGAGTTAATAGACTTTATTTGGTATATTTGACCAATTATAATACTGTGTAAAGGCAATCATCCACATTGGCAGAATCATCCAGAATTTAACAAAATAAAATAAAACCTCGTTTTAAGGTTTATCCATAAAATCTAAATAAAAAATTTCATAAAAATAGGAATGGTAAATATAGCCTACTTCGATTTTTCATATAAGTACCACAAGTGCTTTAACTAAGAATGTCCCTATAAAAATATGAACGGATGGACGGGCAAGATTGTTCGCTCCAAAAAGTGATTTTAAGTTGATCAGTGCACCAAAAGGTGAGTGAGAATCCAATATGTTAAAATATATATTGAATTTTATATAGTTTGAAACACACAGCACTTTTTGCTAACTCCTGAACCAAAAGTATATCGATAAATTAAATATTAAATATTTTCGGTTCAGTCTGTCACATACATATTTGCATATGCATATGTATGTAAGAATTAAAATTAAATACTAAAAACAAAACAATAAAAAATAATAAGATATAAAATTATTGTGAAGTTATTGTAGTGTACTAAAAAAATTATATTTAGCTGGACAAATTTAATTTTAGCTTGAAACTGACAAGAATCAAAAAAGCTGGACAATCCAGCCAAGTCCAGCCAGGCTGGCAACCCTAGTCAATAGGCTATATAACTTTCCGAAAATTGGACTAGAAGAAGTAAAAAAAATAGGTGAAAACGATGAAAATCGGTATTTTTGTGCATAAAAACTTATTTTTGGCAAAATACTTGAGAAGCATTTTGCTGTAATCAGTTAAAAGTTTTAGAAAGAGTAAATTAAAATGGGTAAAAAATGGGAGTTTCGAGTTTTTCATAAGGTCCACACCTAAATGGCTGGGTCGACTTTAAGAAATTTTCAACAGAAATGTTCTTTACTTAGAAGTTTCAATTGGTTATATCATTATTCCAAAAAAAAAAAAAAAAAAAAAAAAAAAAAAAGGACGAAATACGGAACGCGGAAAATTATTATTTTTTTTTTAAAATTAAGAAACTTACCCCCTTATCACTAAAAATTTACAGATAAAAGGAAGGAATTTTATTGTGTAATCTTAAATTGAATTTATAAATATCAATATTTTTGACAAATTAAACTGCAAAGGAATATTTGTATTTTTCAAGACTTCACTTCAAGACTGTCATGGCATTTTTTAAAACATAAATCAGAAAGGGAAAATTAGTACACAATTTTTCTCTAGTCAATGAATATTATTTATTCTAAATTTTCTTTCACACGAGTACACAAGTAATATGATCTGTCAAAACTTTATGTAGAAGGATATGGATGCGATCATCTAAACACGATATGCAATAAAACCTTACTACATCGAGTAAAATACTGATGGAAAATTTGACATTCGTATGACTCTCTTCGAGGTATTAGATCAGGGATGTATTTTTATGTAAACTCAAGAAAGTGAAAATTTTTTGAAAAAAATATCCTTTTTTTAATAAAACCAACTGTCATCATTTCTGTATACTTATTTCTGTGGTTAACTGTATGTATACGATGTTTAACTTAAGTACAGAAATCTATATGCATTTCGTCAGTTACTTAAAATATTTTTAAAAGCCACCATAAAAATGATTAGGGTGTATTGTCTTTGTCATTCCGTTTCATCCAAATATTGGGTATTTATTGGATCCTAAGATAATCTAGCCGTCCTTCCTGTTGCCTATCAGTTAAAATCACGATAGGACAAGCTAAAGAGCAGAAATTTTCAACAAAAATTGTTTTGTTTGGTATTGAAATTGGGCTAATCTGTCTACAATTTAACCTAGTCCCCATATAAGGTTCCTTTCAGAAAATTACTATAACGCATATAACTGACTTTTGAACGCGCGGATGGCAATGAAATTCGAAATGTGCAAACTTTTAAAAAAACAAAAATGTTCTTTTAAAATATTATGAGGTTCGGTCGATAATCGATCCTACCTCCCATGTAAAGATCCAATCAGAAAATGGCGTACATGACTAGCTTAAAAATACCAGTATATAAACATGTTTTTTACGAACTATCTGTTTAAAGGGCACTTTACGATCACACTTTATTTACGTAAAGTCTAACAAAGTAAGATGGTCTAATAACAAAGAAAGATGTATGCTTTTACATAAAAATACATCCCTGATCTAATCCGTATGGCCCCATACAGTCATAACGGTTTTAAAAATGCGAATAGCGATGAAATTCGTCATCGAATTTTAAAAAGATGCGGCAGTTTTTCATTGAGAAATTTTTGAAAAAAAAAAATAAAATTTTGTTTCTTAAACAATTTACACAATTATAATAAAAACAAGTAAGAGTGCTATATTCGGCAGTGCCGAATCTTATATACCCTTAACCATAGTGTATTTTAAACATCTTAGTTTTATAAATTTTAAATTTTTCCCGACTAAATTATTATAACACCAAAAGCTAAAGAAAATGAACAACAACAATGCTAAACGAAATAAAAAAACAAAATACACAAGGCATCTAAACCAACAGACATCTAAACATACATAACGAAAAACACAGAAAAACAAAATAAACAACGCTATTAAACGAATCTACATCCAAATATACGAATAGAATTCACAAAAACAAAATACATAGCTCAATGACGCCAACAGCATTGAAACATACAAAGCAAAATACACAGCTGAATAATACCAAATACATCTACACACACGTGTACATCTTTTTTCAATATACAGTGTTGTTGTTGCTTATTTAACAAAGCATGAAAAAATATGACATTTTTGATGAAATTTTCAGAGGTTGTCTGATTTTAAATAGCGATCTTCTCGAAAGCATGTCTAACAGAATTATAGAAGATTCGGATCTCGCGGATATCTGGAGTCCTCTAAAAACTGATTTCAACAGACAGACGGACATGGCTTAATCGACTCCGCTATCTATAAGGATCCAGAATATATATACTTTATAGAAATTACAAACGGAATGACAAACTTCTTACGAATGTGAAGGGAATAATGAATCGACCGAGATTTCAACACTTGATGTTTTGCCACTCATCTCATTATTCCACCCACAACACCACTACCTTATCTGACATTCAGTAACTAATGTTTTTCATATAAAAATAATTTTAATAAAATGAAATAATATATTTTATATTTCTACGTTCATTATTATAGAAAATTAAAAAACTACCTAAATTCGGCTATGTCGAATTTAATATACCCACCATCAAACCGCATGCCGTGAAGAGAATACTCTTTGATAAACATCCGTGTTATATTACTCATAAAATTTATTGAAGAGGACCTTATATTTTTTAGACCGATTTTGGTTTCCGACACTTTTTGGTTCCCGACACTTTTTGCATTAAATTCGGTAGGAATTTAATGCCAATTTCCAATTTCTTCACTATATTCGTATTCGAAGCCAGTATTGAGTGTTAAAGTATTTTTTTGAAGGGGACTTTATATCGGGGGTAGGGTTAATTATGGACCGATTCACAAAGACAGATTTTGGATCGCATTGAACTTATTTATGTCGAATTTCATTGCTATACTCGTATTTTGAAGGCAGTAATGAACGTTAAAGTAATTTTTTGAAGAGGATTTTATATGAGGTGTAGGGTCAATTATGGGCCGATCTACATAAAATTTGTCAGAGTCTTTTTGGCTTCTAAGATACTTACTTATGTCTAATTTCATCGCTATATTTATATTTGTAAGCCAGTAATGAGCACTAAAGTCATTTTTTGAAGGGGACCTTATATGGGAGGTAGGGTCAATTATTTTATCCACATGAAATTTAGTAGAAATGTTTTGGCTCGTTAGGGACTTACTTATGTCAAATTTTATCTCGGTATTTGTATTTTTATGCTAGTAATGATCGTTAAAGTCATTTTTTGAAGGGGACCTTAAATGGGGCGTAGGGTCAATTATGAACAGATCCACATAAAATTTATTTCATCAAATTATAAGAGTAATTTTTGAAAAACGAAAAAGTACCATAAAGTTTATTTTATGGGTTCTCACCTAATTCCGACTAATGTTTCTAGGTTCAATGTCATAGAAATTTCAAAAGGTACCATTTGAAGAAAAAAGACCCCTTACTTAATTTCATGTTTTAGCCAATAACAACACATTAGTGCAGCTCTTTCTCTGTTTTGTTTTTAAAACAAGCAAGTTTTTTCTGTTTGAGCGTGAATAAAAAATATTGATTTTTGATAAAATTTTCAGAGTTGTCTCGGATTTTTAAACTATGGTTTCTAATTTTGTAAACAATTGGAATAGAATTTGGATATCTTTTATCAAAATTCGAATGAAGTTTATTAGACTTACACCAACAAATATTAGCTAAATCAGATTGCGAATTCAAGAAATCTTTAACTCTATCCATCACGTGAAATATTTTTAAATCAATAGCATAAAGTAAACATTTACCACATTTAAAACATGATGAGATATCATTAATGAATAAAATAAATAAAAACGGACCCAAAACACCACAGTGAGGTACCCCAGATAAGATAAGTCTTTCAAAAATAATTTTCTACAACAACTTTACATAATCTATTTAATATGTAGGATTTTAATTAATTTAAAAAATTGGAGTGAAATCCAAACATTTTTAATTTACCTATAAAAATATTATTTTAAACTTTACAAAGGCTTTAGAAAAATTGGTATAAGTACTGTCTACAGTTATTTAGGCCATGTTTTCTATTTTCACTTTGCTGCTAGTTCCGCTGGAAAAATACCGACATTGTTTGGTAGTAATGACTTTTTTTTGATTTTATGGTTTACATCATTTTGTTCAATAACAGCATACGAAGTGTTTCCATTAGAATAAGATCCATCGGTAAACATTGATAATTTATATTTGCATTTTTGCTTAAGTAAAGTTTTTGAAATATAAGCCTTTTCGCTTGAGTAAAGTTTTTGAAATATAGTTTGATTTACGTCGGGTTTTCTGATTTTAACGATGTGTTGATTGTAAACTCGCTGAGTTTCTTATTGTTGACACAGTTGATAGTTTTTCATCTCCTTGGTACTTTTGATGATGTTTTGAAGTCCATAAGAATAGGGTGTGTCTTCTTTGTTCATTAGTTTCCAGATTACATAAGAAAGCAATGGTTAACATCTGTTATACCTTTTTGGCAAAAGCTTTATAGATTGGTTTTCTATTCTAAGTGCATCGTACTATATGCGGAATGACAAGTTTCTGAGTCATTTTTGAAGTGAAGAATTTTTCAAAATCAATGGTGGCAAAAAAAGTATCTAACATTTTGCATAGACGAGTGCAAAATATTTTAATCAGGTGGCAACCCATTATTTAGCACCAAGCTGTGAAAGTTGGACGTTGTTTGTTTGAAAATGATCATCGCATTGTATTTCTGGGGGAGCTATAAAATCATCAACACTCAACCTTTTATCCCTGTTTGCTAGGTCCTCATTTCATCCTAGTTCTCTTATGGTTCAGTTAACTAAGATCAAATTCATATTTATGTGGTTCGGTCCCCAGAAAGAGGTTAAAAGTTTTTCTTAAAAATTCTTGTTTGTTTAAAAGCTATTTAAGCAACAATAATTAAAAAAAATAAATTAATAAGTTTTTGTTTCTTTAAAGTAAAATAAGAAAACCCTTATATTATCCGCACATGTGAAAAAAAAATAAATTAAGATTTTGAAACGCAAATATCTTGAAAACCACAAAAATTAATGAAACACTATGCCTATAAATTCCAATTTTTTTTAAATTAAAATTGAACATATATAAAATACTTTATAAAATGTGATTTTATCAAATTTTATATCATGACCTGAATTTATATTTACCATAAATACTATTTACTCGTTTTTTATTATCTTTCATTGAATATCTTAATGGATTTAAATTTGGTAATTAATAAAACATTTTGTTTCAGGCGAAGTACTTCATTAATGGCTGTACGTAGTGGAAGTAATACTAGCAATAATGATTCTAACAGTCCTCCTATGGAACAACATTCGTCCAGCAATAATTTCATAAAAATGGAAATGAACGAAATGGACTCAAATTCATCATATGTTGTATACACAGAGTAACAGGATTCAATCGGGATGTAAAACGCAAAGAACTAGATTATTTTATTTATTATTAAATTTTAATCTAAATGTACACAGCTATAACATATTTGTTTTGAATTGGTAAATACATTACAAAGTATGTGTTTTCATAATCGGTTCAATCCTTGGCTGTCATGTAACTTATGTCTTACTATATATACATATATTTCTAAAAAAACTATTAGTTAAGGTATTTTAGAATAGAAAACAAAAAGTATGAACATGGGTTTGTAATCTTAATATAAATAATAAAAATAGATCACGTACCTTTTTATGAAAATGAATATTGTAGTCTATTAAAAGCCTATTTCATACTTTTCAGTGAATAATTTCAATAGAAGTTAAATTTACTTTCCATTTTAATAATAAGTAATATAAGTACACTATTGTTTGAAACTTTAGGTAAGTTTTAATTTTAAAACTGAATTTATATTTATTTCATGTACACATAGATTAGTATATAAAAAAACTATAACTTAAATTTAATAATGGATTTTATTTTTTTGTTTCCTTTTTCCTAACCAGTTTTAATATAAAACAAAAATTAATTTACATCTGTATTTATTTCATACACACATGGATTACTACATGAAACTATTTTAAGTTGTATTTAATTTTGAACTTTAGTTTTTATTTTTTTAACAACCCTTTGGAATGTTATTATGAAATTTCCGAAACTTTTTAATAAAATCAATAATTTGTGAATTTATGCTACTTAAAATTTAAATTATCTCTAGAAAGTCTGCTACATATTAATTAAAGAATAAAACCTTTCAATTAGAAATGTAATATAATTGGATATATAATTATAATTACTGTTTTCAAATATTTAATGCATCAAAACTTAGAGTCCTTCCCAAATTGACGGCGACGATATGTATACTGCATAATTTGGATAACAATGATATATGTATACATATCTGTGGACATTTGACAGAAATATTTATTTAAAATTTCTTTCACAAATTGTAGTATTGATTAAAAGTTTTTACTTCGACTTTTTTGTTAAATCCAAATTAAAAAATATATCTCGAGGTCAATTGGAAGAGGATATCTTCCTGCCATATCATTTTGTAACTACTAGGACTATAGAAGGCCGATAATTTAAAATAGTGCTAATTGATAATAAAATCGACATCACGATCTTAATACAATAGTACCGCTCTAGTGTAACGGTGGGAATTGATGTAGTTCACCGCATTTTGGTGTATAGTATATCTGCTGTCTTGTGTGAGCTTTTACCATTTATATTATCCAGGTGTTCTTAGATGTTGCTTTTATACAAATTTGTATCTTCCCTGGAATTCCTACCAGGATGCCATCGGAAACACAGTACCGACTTTACACGAATATTTGTTCCTAATTGGGTGGCCCGTTTGTATGGAGGAAATATTAGATGTCGATGTTTCCGACTAAAACTATGCTGGATCAGAGAATAATAAGGTCCTTTCTTGAGGTTTTTAATATATTTTTTATATTTTTTCCAAAGAAAAGATATGCTATTTTGTTATCATAAGAAAGATCATTGAAAGACACTTTAAATGGCATATCAGAAATCAGGTACCGCAACCAAAATATTAAAAAACAAGTAAGAGTGCTATATTCGGCTGTGCATATTAGTTTTATAAATTTTTTCCCGACAACATTAATATTACACCAAAAGCAAAACAAAATGAACAACAACAACGCTAAACGAAATAAAAAATAAAATACACAAGGCATCTAAACCAACAGACATCTAAACATACATAACAAAACACAGAAAAACAAAACAAAAAAAACAATAACACCAACCTACATCCAAATATACGAACAGAATTCACAAAAACAAAATACTCAACTCAATGACGCCAACATCATCCAAACATACAAAACGAAATACACAGCTGAAAACCCAAATACATCTACACACACGTGTACATCTTTTTTCAATATACAGTGTTGTTGTTGCTTATTTAACAAAGCATGAAAAAATATGACATTTTTTGATGAAATTTTCAGAGGTTGTCTCGGATTTTTGCTCATATCTCCATTATTTACCGACCGATTTTGCTGATTTTAAATAGCGATCTTCTCGAAAGCATGTCTAACAGAATTATTGAAGATTCGGATCTCGTCGATATCTGGAGTCTTCTAAAAACTGATTTCAACAGACAGACGGACATGGCTTAATCGACTCCGCTATCTATAAGGATCCAGAATATATATACTTTATAGGGTCGGAAAATTATATTATAGAAATTACAAACTTATATATACCCTTCTCACGAAGGTGAAGGGTATAATAATGTAAAATAACACAAAAACCGTTATTTACGAAGCAAGCGTAACATGTTAGTGGCTGTTTAGGATAAATTGTGTTAATATTTTAGTTAAACTGACAAATTTGAATTAAAATGGAATGAAACCATAAAGCGTATGATGATGTATATTTGGGGTATTCACACGGTGTGCTATCAAGTCGTATTGTCATAAAATACTAATGTTTTATTATAGTTTAAAAAATTGTTTGTTGTGCTTCCAAGAAAAAAAGTGTTAATATAATAACACTTTCTATGATGTTTATAATTTTGTCATAACTAAACAGTGTAAATCAAAGTCGAAAGGTAAAAACTCTTTATCGAGCCGGTGATAGTATTTAGAAGTTGCCGCATTAGAAAATATTTCCGGCTTAGTAATTAACAGCTGTTTATGTTTTTACACAATTTCGTTTTTCCAAATTAAAATAGAAAATATTTAAAATTTTTATAAAAATGATTATATAATCCACGATTACAATGTCCAAAAAGCTTTTTATGCACAAACGGACTTTTATATCAGTTTTTGACTTGCTTTTGCGATTTTTACTAAAAATATTTGTAATTTTTGTAGCTGACTCGGATTTAAAATAGCACAATAACTTATGGGGGTTGCTCACAACAGTCATATTTTTTCGTGTTACTATTTTATGATATATGACGACCGTGTGAATCCCCTAATTAAGTATGTTGGATAAATATAACTAGCAAAATACATAAGAGAAAATTGAGTTTAAAATATTAAATTACAACTCTTGTAATCATTTTTGCGTCGATCCAGCTCACCAAATATTGACGTCAGGACAAAAATTTTGAGAAACGGTATCTTAAAATGAACTAAATTTTAATTTTCGGTGGGAACATCAGCAACTCCCAGGGCCACCCTTAAGTACACGTTATATATGAATTTGTAATACATTTGTCATAAACGTTTATTGATAATCATATTTAAAAATGTCGTACTTCATATTGAATATATAATATAAAAAATAGTATTTGTCATTTAAATTCAATGTGTATTATTTTTTAAAGAAGCTCATCGAAACATCCGTTATTCTTAACACGCCTCCGGTAGGTTAGTGGTTAGTGTTGGAGTCTGTTAGACCGGAGGTGGTGGGTTCGATTCCCATCTAAGGCACTGGTTAAGGAGCGCACAACAGGTCCGATAGAGGTCTTCTTTCAAACTAACAATCCTCCAATTTGGGTACGTCAAATGGATTTTTGTCAATGTGTACTTTACGTTTCATATATTGCGATTCTAACTTTTGTTTATATAGCATTCACTTCAAGACTGGCATAATAATAACTGAGAAAGTTTTCGCGTATATTTGATAAGTAAAAATTTAGTTAAGGTTCATATAAACACCTACTTTATATATCAGGTTTTTCACCTCTGGCGACTTGTGTTTAAAAGTTATAACAAAAATAATAAAATGACATACCACATTAATGCTTTTTTACTGAGGTTTGTAATAGTATCAGTATTAAATTATTTATTGTTTCGGTATTAAAAACGGTATTTGAATTTTATCGGAATACCATGAAATAAATATAACAGTGTTTATACCGGTATCAATAATAAATGTTTTAAAACTTAAAAAATCTTGTAGTTGTTTCGGCAATTCTTCGTTGTAAGGTTTAATATAGGGTATAGAACTATTCTCACAGAATTTCAAAAAAAATTAAAATTATTATCATGCTTTTTACTAAATTTATGAGTTCATAATCACAATTTCCGTTTAATGTCCTCCATTTGAAATATATATACAATTATTTAATATGTACTTCTATTGTGGACCGAAGTCTACAGAATTTTATAATGATTACATTTTATCCTATTAAATAGTGCTATTAATAATTGTTTGTATTGTTGTTGTTACAACAGCTAAATCATGGTATGTATTCCGAAAGTACCTTGTATGAGGGCTAGAAGAAATTGTGAACTAATACTACCCAAATTTCCAAAAGGTTCTTCCGGGCACATAATATATAATATTTTCCTACATATTTATTCAATAAGAAACAATAGAACAATTTTTGTTATCCTAATGACTAGTTGTTTTTATACCTACCATCAAATGGCCTCCGATAGCTTTACAGTCATAACTGTTTTAAAAAGCGAGTATATCGGCATAAATAAGTCTTATATGAGCCAAAATCTATCATCTAAATTTTATGAGGATCTGTCCATAATGACGTTAACGCCAATACTGGCTTAAAAATACAAGTTTAGCGTTGAAATTCGACATAATCGGTCAATAATTGATCCCACACCCATATATAACTCCCCTAATGAAATTGACTTTAACGCACATTACTGCCGGTCCATACTAGGAAAGTTTTTTTGGGAAACTTTTGATTTTGCCTGAGAGAGAAAGAATATCATTCATCTCTCTCGCGGTACGGAGTTTCCCGTTATCGGAAACATGTTTTGTTATTCTTTTCATTCGTACAACAAACAATGCAATTAACACGTAGTTTCTGAAACAAAGGTTTCTATGTGTAGACATACTCGCTTAAATAGCGAGTATAGCTAAGAAATTCAATACACAAAAGTAAGTTCTTACGACCCAAAATCTAATAATATAAACCTAATGTAATATAATTTAATGCATACGATTTGATGGTGGGTATAAAAGATTCCGCATACTCTAATACAACATTGCATTGTAATAAGTAGTCGGCATCAGACATGATTGTAATTTTTAAAAAATAAAAATATCCGGTTTAATTCCGTTATTTTTACTGATGAACTTATTTCGGAATCGGTATCCATACCCGTATTTAATCGGTATTGGTATAAATAACGGTATCGGTTGCCAACTTGTACTGGGGACGCACTTGGATCCATTATATTGATCCCTTTTTAATTCCTAGGAGAGGAAAAAAGTTCTGGATATTATCAAAACTATTAAATCGCTCAAAAAAAACAGTTTATATTTTGCATTAAATATTTTAAACATGGCTCATTTAACTAAGCGTTTACCTTTGATTCACTGGGGTAGGCATTGACAGAATATTGGCCACTTGTTCTTTGTCATTATTTAATTAACTTCAATTGAAAATTTCATTGTGAAGTTCATCACGAACATTTATCAGAAGTTTGGTGTGCCAACAGAGCTTTTAATCTCTTCTTTTGCTATAGAAGTACAAGCTTTCGCTAGAGCAACTAAGTTGGTGACCTGGAGTTCAGCACAGTTCTACTATGTAATGTTTCAATATTTCGTTGAGAGATGTCCGGCATTTAAGTCCTAATCTAGATTGTCTGTCTGAGAAGACCTTTTATATTGATCTATTTTTTGAAATTTTTCTTTGGAAAAAGAATCTCTTGTAAAAGTTTCTTAAGAAAAAGTCAAAGCTTTTTGGTATATTACACTCTTGAAGCAAATAAAAAATGTGTGCATAATTGGACGTGTAACTATATACATACTCTTAATCCATTAGTGTATAATAAAACAATGTGAAAAAATCTATCAATAATATTTGAAATGTGAGATAAATTACATGTTATTTCCATTTGTAGTACTGCTCAGTTGACAAGCACTCGAAATATACTTAATAACAGTAATTTTCTTTTTTAAGTTTGTCCATTTTGAAGGTCCTTTTTATGTTCGTCTATAAAATCATCAAAATTATTTTCACAATATGTTTAATGGATTTAAAAACAAAATAACTGTAATTTTAGTGATACAAAATCACAAAAATACTGTAGAAATTTGTAATAACGAACTTTGTAAAATTATTTAAAAAATAATATTAATATGTATAAATTTATAATATATTTTTAGAATTATTTTTGTAAAGAAGGTAATGAAATGAAAATAAAAGAAAACAATGTTAAAATTTGTAAAAAACGAGTTTTGTGTATTTAATAGCTCAAGATTTTAAGAAATAATACAAAAAATAAATAGGTATTTACTATTGGTACATGTTCGCTTAAATAGTATCAAATTAAAATAAAACAAGCTCGTTTATATATAAACTTTTATTTATTATATAAAATTTTTAGTTTTGAACTTTAAACCAAAATGTTAACCAGTCAAGCAGGAAATATAAAGTTAGGTTAAATTATCTTAAAAATAGTTTTTAAAAAGATTTCGAGAAGAAAAGTTTTGAACCCACTTATAGATGAGGACTGTCTATTTGGGCCATATTTCGAGCAATATTTTGCTATTTTGCATTTCGACCTGTTCTTGGTGGTTAACAAGGGGCTTAAATGTCAAAGTATATTGATGGACTTGTGAAATAATGCTAAATTAAGTTAAATTTAACACAAAAAGTTCATAAAACCTAAAAAATTTTAAAATTCAGTTTCAATTGTAGGTAGTCTACCGTAACGTAAGTTTAGATAAAATTCTCCTTATCATATTAAAACATCACAAAGAATATTCTTTGTAATTTTTTCCATAAAATAAACGTATTCGATTTTAGAAAAGGCAATGAAAAAAACATTTTATTTCCCTCGTTTAAAAGCATTGTTTTATTTTTGCAATAGATCGTATTGGGTCTATACTAGTATTAATTCCCATAATTTAAAATTAATTTTTGAAATTTTAACATTTCTTAAAATTTTAGTTTTAAATTCAACTTATTTAACCTGTCCATCAAGATACTTTGATATTTATGCCAAAATGTGAAATATTGTTCAAAATCGGGTCCAAAAATCGGTGGATTATCGTTATCTATAAGCGGATTCAAAACTTTTTCGGCTCGAAATCTTTCCAAGAAAGAATTTTTTTAAATACCAATAAAATACGATGAAGCAAAAAAATTTACAAACTCCATTTATCATAGGAAAGTAGACCTAAATACCTAATGAGTTTAATTAGGAAATTTTGACTGGTGGGGAACTACACATTGAAATTTAATTCTATTTAATTCATATGGGAAGTTCTAACACCACCTACCCCCCATTTTCCTCAAAATGTTTAAATAAATGATGTATTTCTTCGTGCAAAAATTATTATTCAAATGTTCATATGGATGTCAAAGTTCTTCTTGCAAAATTTAAAGATTTTACCTCTAATGGTTTCTTAGATAAACGAATTTATCTATCCAAATCAAGCCCCCCTTATAAAAGTCCGGCCTTTTTTTCCAAAATATTCATATGAATATTAAAGTTCTTCGTGCAAAATTACCCAGTAAAATATTTTCAATACTTGGTAATGAGTGGTCTTTATTAATAAAATTATTTCTTTTTTTGAATAGGATTTGTAGCCAGATGTAAAGAGCGTATGTCTAATAAGGAATTAGTAAAAAGTTTTAAACCTAGTCGATATTAGTAGATTTTTGAAGAAATATTGATTTGCACCTTTGTGTAAAAACTATTCCAAATAGCACGATAAAACAACTTGTTAAAGGAGCATTGGCTAAAAGAATATACTAGAAAATAACTGTAAAGCCGGTTTTAAATCCGGAATAGTCGTGTATCACATTTGTAACCAGCTATTTTTTGGTCATCGTCAAACAAGAATAAGAAAAAGAAGCTCTAAAAAATATTTTTCTGGATGTCGAAGTTGCTCATACAAAATTTGAGGAATCCAACTCTTGAAGTTTCTGATATATACGACTTCAAATACTAGTTTTTAATGGGGCGTGGCACGTCGACCACTATTTCACCTTTTGCTAGTCCTCCAATTTTTAACCAAATAATCATATGGATGTCAAAATTGTTCATGAAAAATTTGAGGACTCTAGTTGTACCATGTTCCGAGATATTCGACTTTTGAAGAAGTAGGCGTGGCACTCCTCCCGCTTGCAATTTCAAAATAAAAAGTAGCCTACAGTTCCTTTTAGATATTAAGGAACATACACTGAAAATTTCAAGAAGATCGCTTTAGTGGTTTAGCCTCCTATAAGGTACAAACAAACATTCATTGATATAGCATAACATTTTAATTTTTCATCGATTTTTATATAATAAAATGTTTATTTTTTATGTACCTACGTGATTTTGTTATTAAATAATAGAATTAAATGCAGAATAAAATGATCTTTCTTTTGTTAAGAAAGGGGTAGGATGCAATTTTCGTATTGTAAATTAATATGAAAATCGACCATATCCCTAGCAAATTAATTGTTTGTAGTTAAAACTATACACGTGTTTTTAAATGTACCTGTAGCTTTTTATGCATAAAAGTGAGCATTTTAATAACTTATATTTTATGTAATTAAATTATTTTATGTAAATGAATTATCTAACAGTTTTCAAGATGAACGAAATTTTGTATTTAATTCATTATGCAAAATTTTATGAATCTAGTTCTATATTTGCCTAGATAAACAATATTTTGTATTTTATTCATATGGAAGATCCTCACTAAAACTTCGTTTGTTGTACCCTAAATGTTATACGAATTTATCAATTTTATTTATATGTGGTCTCCAAGCCCCCAGATGAAAGTGCGCTCTTTTTTCTTTACAATGTTCAGGTGAATATTAAAGTTCTTGGTGCAAAATTCGAAAATTTTAGTCTATAAGTTTCCCAGATAAATGTGTATTTAATTAATATGGGAGGTGGCGCTCCCCTCATGAGTAGTTCCCCAATTTATTACCCAAAATGTTTACATGGATGTTAAAGTTATTCGTTTATTAATTTTAAGATTCTAAATGTAATAGTTTCAAGAAAAACGAATTTTTGTGCTTAATTTAAATGGGAGGTGCCACGCCCCTAATGCTAGTCCGCTTACTTTTTATTCCAAATAATTATATTAACACTGAAGTGCCTCCGACAAAATTTGAGAACTCTAAATGTTATATTATTTCAAGATAAACAAATTTTCAATTAATTAATATGGGAGTTGCCGCTCTCCTCATGGGTAGTCCGCCAATTTATCACACAAAATGTTTAAATGGATGTTAAAGTTATTCATTCAAAATTTTAAGATTCTAACTGTAATAATATTCCAGACATACAGGAATACGCTGAAGAAAATCGGTTCTGCAGTTTAGTAGTGTATAACGTTCAAACATACAAACAAACACACATTAATTTTTATATATGTACATACTAGCTAACACCCGGTGTGCTTCGCTATTCTATCGAAATTAAATACATAATAATCAAAAAAAATTTAATTAGTTACTAAATTATAAAATTTTTCTTAAAGGTTTATTATAATTTACCTTAATGACAATATATCTCATTTAAATTCTAAAATAATACATTAATGATATATTATCTTCTTAATTGCTAAAATTTAATATATACCTTTAGTCTTAAAGAATAATTCTAATTATAATGCATTGGGATATACAATGTTTTTTTACCTCTAGTATAAATAAAAAACCCTCTTAACGATTTTGAAAATTACAACCACAATAGTATTCCAGATTAACAATATGTTACCTATGAGAGTTTCCAAGCAAATTATTGCAAGTTCGCCAATTTCTATTTTTGAAAAATTTGAATTATCTAACAGTTTTCAAGATATACGAAATTTTGCATTTAATTCATATATGTGGTGCCAAGCCGCCCGTTATTTTATAAATGTTCACATGAATGTCAAAGTTCTTCATATAAAATTTATGGATTCTAGTTTCCTAGATAACTATTTTTCTATTTAATTTATTTGGGGCTCAAGCTCCCCAAATTAAAGTCCGCCCTTTATCCTCAAAATGTTTAGATGAATATTAATGTAATATAAAAGCAAAATTTAATGAATCTAGATCTATATTTTTCTAGATATTTTTTATTCATAGTCCCCATTAAAAGTTTATTCATAGTCCCCATTTTATTCATAGTCCCCATTAAAAGTTCGCTCGTTATACTCTAATAGTTTCTCAGATCTACGAATTTTTCTATTTTATTCATATGGGCGCTGCAAACCCCCTCAGATGAAAGTTTGCTCTGAATATTAATGTTCTTCGTGCAAAATTTTAAGAATTTAGTTGTATAAGATTCTAAAAGTAATATTTTCTAATATAAACGAATTTTTGTATTTAATTTATACGGAAGGTGCCACGCCTCCTAACGCCAGTCCTCCCACATTTTATCCTAAATAATCATATTGACACTAAAGTAACTCCGACAAAATTTTAGGAATCTAACTGTTAAATTATCTCAAGATAAACGTATTTTTGTATTTAATTAATATGGGAGGTGCCGCTCCCACCATGGGTAGTCCGCCAATTTATTACTTAAAATATTTACATGGATGTTAAACTTATTTATGCTTAATTTTAAAGTTCTAACTGTATTAGTTTGCAAGATAAACTAATTTTTGTATTTAATTTATATGGGAGGTACCACGCCCCCTAACGCTAGTCCTCCCACATTTTATCCTAAAATAATCATATTGACACTATAATGTCTCCGACAAAATTTTAGGACTATAACTCAAGATAAACGAATTTTTGTATTTAATTATTATGGGAGGTGCCGATCCCCTCATGGGTAGTCCGCCAATTTATAATCCAAAATCTTTACATGGATGTTGAAGTTATTCGTGCAAAAATTTAAGATTCTAACTGTAATAGTTTCCAAGATAAACGAATTTTTGTATTTAATTCATATGGAAGGTGCCGCTCCCCTCCACAATGGGGCAGAATGAAAATTTTTTGGAAATAAATCTGGCATTTCTAAAATTTTATCCGATCGGGATAAAATTTGGCGTGAGCGTAGCCAAGGAGTATTCGAGTTTAAGTTTTGAAGATGAACCCCGCAGATGCCCCAGGGACGGAGCTGTGGCGGCTCAAAGTAAGAAACCTACGACATGTAAAATTTTTAAACTCGTGCCATTTTTTTGTTTTTCACCCAAATACAAAGATTTTTATATTTTCTGAAAGCGCTCGATGAGATCTTGAAAAACATGCTACTTATCTCTTATAATATCCCAGTTATAGGCATTTAAAAATTTAGTGATACAAAATTTACCATACCTTGGTCCGCCTTTTTTCGAATACCGGGCGTAATTTTGGACCACATGGACTCAATTTTTTCTTGTTAGTTAGACAACAAAATTTCAAATAATATACAAAAAATTTCAGATCAATATCATTTACAGATCCAAAAATATACGTTTTTTAATTTAAAAATTCAAAAAATTTTAGATTTTTGCCGTTTTTTTTTTTTGTCCAAAATGTGTCTTAACTCTTTTATTAATAAAATAAAATTTTCTTTAAGAACATATATATCTTTATGCAGAACGCTTTGGCGTAAAAAACTTGTCCTATTTTTTGAAAATGTTGCCACTACGTCCTTCCGAATATGACCTATTTTTTATCAAAACTTCAACTTTGGGCGACATGTTCTAAGATCCCAAAGCAGTTTTGGAAACCTCAATATGTTTTCTATTTACTCCAAAAGTATTTTCCCAGCCCTGACCCTATGGGCAAAAATGTAAAAAATCCCATTTTTGGGATTTTCATTCCTATTTTTGGGAATTGCGGGATGCCCTTTGACCTTTTCAATTTTTTTGCATTTTCTTATTTGAAATGACAAATTTAACAAGCGTTGAAGATTTCATTGAGTTTTGTTCATAAATAAAGATTTTGTCATATATTACATATTTGTTAAATTTCTAAAACTATGATTTATATCAAAATTTTAATGGGGTCGCAGATAGCTACAACAATTTAGTCCATATTTATCCCTTAATATCTTTTTTTAATTAGATATGGAAATTCTCGACCCTTTACAAAAAATTTCAAGCCAATATCTCAATTACATTCAAAAATATGTTCATTTAAACCTGTGTCCTTTAATTTTATCTTTGTCATATTTTAGTATTAAGTATGACAGAACATACATTTGGTGTTGAATAAAAAATTTGGACAATTTTTAAAAATTATTTAGTTAATTATTTTATTAAAGACTCTAACATTGTATATACAATAAAAAAATATAATTTTCCGCCCACCGAAATATAAAACACAATTTAATACAATATCATCAGTTAGTATAATAGCTTTTTTTATTTGAACTGTTTATCTTAAACATAATACAATTAATTCTTACAACCTACTTTTATAGTTAATTCCTAACACTACTTATTTTCTATAAAATAATCTGTCATATCGGTAGACATATCCAGAAGGTAATATAAGTCCTTTAAATCTTCCTCGTTTTGAGATGATAGAGTTTCGTAACAAATCCATCTTTTTCGCATAGTTCAAAGAACAGGATCAGAAGATAGAAGTAAACTATTAAAAATATCTTCATTCTGTGATTGCCTGGAGCATTTTCTTGAGCTGAAAAGTTGAACATGCTTAAAATCTTCAACTCCTTGTCGATTCCAGTTATTTTTGAAGTAATTTCAAAATCACGAAAAAACTTTCTCGCCGTATTACCGTCATTTGTACTTGGAAGTGGTTTGTCGATGTTAATCCCATCTGAACTTTAAATTCTTCTTGGATTCTGCTTTTTCCGCAGCTCTCAGTTCTTTCAATTCTTCATTACACAATTTAATACAATATCATCAGTTAGTATAATAGCTTTTTTATTTGAACTGTTTATCTTAAACATAATACAATTAATTCTTACGACCTACTTATATAGTTAATTCCTAACACTACTTATTTTCTATAAAATAATCTGTCATATCGGTACACATATCCAGAAGGTAATATAAGTCCTTTAAATCTTTTCATAACAAATCCATCTTTTTCGTATAGTTGAAAGAACAGGATCAGAAGATAGAAGTAAACTATTAAAAAAATCTTCATTCTGTGATTGCCTGGAGCATTTTCTTGAGCTGAAAAGTTGAACATGCTTAAAATCTCGATTCCTCGCTTTCTGGGCTTCTTCTGTTAACTCTCCAAGTGGAAGAATATTCGATTTAATTTAATACAATATCATCAGTTAGTATAATAGATTTTTTATTTGAACTGTTTATCTTAAACATAATACAATTAATTCTTACAACCTACTCATATAGTTAATTCCTAACACTACTTATTTTCTATAAAATAATCTGTCATATCGGTATACATATCCAGAAGGTAATATAAGTCCTTTAAATCTTTTCATAACAAATCCATCTTTTTCGCATAGTTGAAAGAACAGGATCAGAAGATAGAAGTAAACTATTAAAAATATCTTCATTCTGTGATTGCCTGGAGCATTTTCTTGAGCTGAAAAGTTGAACATGCTTAAAATCTCGATTCCTCGCTTTCTGGGCTTCTTCCGTTAACTCTCCAAGTGGAAGAATATTCAATTCAATTATTATTTGACCATGACACAATACTTTGTGTACTGTTGGTGTTAGTTCCCACCATGGATACAGAGATTCAAGTAATTTAGAAATTTCAGATGTATATTCCCCAAATCGATTTCCATTAATTTTATGTTTACTATTCAGTGCCATTAAAATAGTGTTAACTCTTCGAAGCAACTCCTTGTCGATTCCAGTTATTTTTGAAGTAATTTCAAAATCACGAAAAAACCTTCTCGCCGTATTACCGTCATTTGTACTACCGCAACTTGGAAGTGGTTTGTCGATGTTTAATCCCATCTGAACTTTAAATTCTTCTTGGATTCTGCTTTTTTCTGCAGCTCTCAGTTCTTTCAATTCTTCATTATTTTTTGTTGATTTAGTAAGATTCTCTGGCACACTTCTATATTTGAGGTCGTATGCTAAGTGTAAAAAGTAATTCAAAAATCGTATTCTGGCATGAGGTGGTGAATTTCCGAAAGACAGGACTTCTTCATTAATACTTATGCTTTTGTTTATATTTGAGAATTGCGACTTTTTCTCATTATATATTGAGCATCTCTAGAAGGAAGAAGTTTCTGTTATGGCATTGCTGACCATTCCATCAATCATTGTTAAGCTTAGCTGATATGATACGTTAATAGAGAATTCTTTTATTTTTATGCAAATGGGCTCCAATGCATTTTTTTCATCTTTTAAATATTCCACTAAATCTTTTGTTGTTTTCTTTTATTTTTATGCAAATGGGCTCCAGTGCATTTTTTTCATCTTTTAAATATTCCACTAAATCTTTTGTTGTTTTCTTTGACTCCTTTATATATTCATATCCAATAGGTCTACAAAAAATTTTTGAACCCGGAGTTGTATTGATCCATATATCTTCAAATGAATTTCCGATGCTTGACGATGATAGATTAAGGGAATTTGAACGAATTCGTAATGGCACTAATGATGACATAAATACACTTTTGTAGTCTGCTAATGTCCGACTTCCACAAGCTTGTTTGTATTCTGGAAGTGCTGATAAACCGTCACATCCCCACTTACACATTAAGACAACATCACAGTTATGAATTTTCCTTAGTTGGTCTTCTGAAAAGTCTGACACAATTCTTGATGCTGTGTTTTCGAGCAAAGATGATATATCAATACAAGCTTCCACATTATTAACAGCAATAGGTAATGGTAGGATAGTTTGATTTTTTTCCTGGATCGCCTTGTATGATGGTAATATATTGTGTCCTTTTTCATGTAGAGCTTTCCTTAATATTTGGTACTTATTTCGACTGAGACCCAGTTCCAACATAAGCGCTATTGCTTCCTCTTCAGTAAAATTTGATTGTGATGTTGGAGTTGGTATACTTTCCACAATTCGCTTAAGTCGTTTTGGTGATGCATTATGAAGAATAGTTGCAATATGTACGGCATCCATAGGTTGGTTTTCCTTTTTCAGCATTTCGTTAAATGTATCAGCAATTTCCTCATTTGAGATTGAAAAAAGTTTTTGTGTGACCCTCTTTTTTATGACCTTGAACATAAGTCTTCGTATGACTTGCAAGGGGCTCCTGATGATGTGTTGTAAGTTGAGATTTCCGTAGTAGTTTCCATCCAACTACAAAATTTTAATCGAAATTTCTTTTGATTTCCATCCACAGACTTACTTTTTACATCAAAAAGTTTTCAATTTTTGATATGCCTGTTTTGTCTACTTCTCTACTATATGTAGTTTTTATATAATTTGAAATGCCTTCAATTCTTTCTGGTCCTTTTGAAGATACACTCCATAAAACGGAACACAACTCTTCGTACTTTAATGTAATCTTAATTGTAGATTCATTAAATATGGTACTTAAAATCTGAGAAGTTTACTTATATACCAATTCATGTCATTTCCGATACAGGTATTCCAAAGTAAAAAATTACGAACTATCTACCTATTAACATTTAGGACTATATTACTATAACCTGTATGTAATTCAGTCATTGATATTTCTTATTAGTGAATGAATCGAAATTATCATTACCTGTATATTTTTACCTACATGATCATAAACGAAAGAGAATGAAATGGTCTGTCGAAAAAATTTTGGTAAAAAATAGTTATAAATTTCTGAAAATTTAAGCATAATAGGACCTTTCAATTATAAGGATAAGCAAACAAATAGAAAACAAGTAAGAGTTCTATATTCGGCTGTGCCGAATCTTATATACCCTTCACCATGATGTGTTTAAAGCCTTTTGTACCTTTTGAAGAACAAAAAAGTACCAAAAAGGCCCCATCTATGGGTCCTCAGTTAATCCGGGCCATACAAACTTAATTACATGTTCCTAGGTTCAATATTGTAGAAATTGTAAAAAGTACCTTTTGAAGAACGAAAAAGTACCAAGAAGTCCCCTTTTACTGGTTCTCACTTAATCCGGGATATACGAACTTAATAACATGTTTCTAGGTTCAATATTATAGAAATTTCAAAAAGTACCTTTTGAAGAATGAAAAAGTACCAAAAAGTACCCTTTCATGGGTCCTCACCTAATCCTGGCCATACATACTTAATTACATGTTTCTAGGTTTAATATCGTAGAAATTGCAAAAAGTACCTTTTGAAAAACGAAAAAGTACCAAAAAGTCCCCTTTTATGGGTCCTTACTTAATCCGGGCCATACATACGTATTTACATGTTTCTAGGTTTAATATCGTAGAAATTGCAAAAAGTACCTTTTGAAAAACGAAAAAGTGCCAAAAAGTCCCCTTGTATGGGTCCTCACTTAATCCGGGCCATACATACTTAATTACATGTTTCTAGGTTCAATATTGTAAAATTGCAAAAAGTACCTTTGAAGAACGAAAAAGTACCAAAAAGTCCCCTTTTATGGGTCCTCACTTAATCCGGGCCATACATACTTAATTACATGTTTCTAGGTTCAATATTGTAGAAATTGCAAAAAGTACCTTTTGAAGAACGAAAAAGTACCAAAAAGTCCCTTTTTATGGTTCCTCACTTAATCCGGGCCATACATACTTAATTAAATGTTTCTAGGTTCAATAATGTGGAAATTGCAAAAGTACCTTTTGAACAACGAAAAAGTCCCCTTTTATGGGTCCTCACTTAATCCGGGCCATACATACTTAATTACATGTTTCTAGGTTCAATATTGTAGAAATTGCAAAAAGTACCTTTTGAATAACGAAAAAGTACCAAAAACTCCCCTTGTTTGGGTCCTCACTTAATCCGGGCCATGCATACATAATTTCATGTTTCTAGTTCAATATTATAGAAATTTCAAAAAATACCTTTTGAAGAACGAAAAAGTACCAGAAAGTCCCCTTTTATAGGTTCTCACTTAATCCAGGCTCTACATACTTAATTTCATATTTCTAGCCAATAACAAAACATTAGTGCTGCTCTCGCTCTGCTACTCTTGCCTGCTGCTCTTGCTCTGCTTTGCTTTTATAAACAATTACAATAACAATATTTACCGTATTGTTATGTATTTTGTTTTTGTTTTTTGCAGTTTCTGTCTGAGCATGAATAAAAAATCTAAATTTTATATGAAATTTTCAGAGGTTGTCTCGGTTTTTTGCTCATATCTCCGTTATTTATGGACCGATTTTGCTGATTTTAAATAGCGTTCTTGCCGGTCGTATGTCTGATAGAATTATGGAAGATTCGGATCTCGCAGATATCTGGGGTCTTCTAAAAACTGATTTCAACAAACATACAGACAGACAGACAGACAGACGACAGACAGACGGACATGGCTTAATCATCTCCGCTACCTATAAGGATCCAGAATATATATACTTTATAGGGTCGGAAAATTATATTATAGAAATTACAAACGGAATGACAAACTTATATATACCCTTCTCACGAAGGTGAAGGGTATAATAAAATAAGTAAATATAAGATTTACACATGTTCTGTCATATTTAATACTAAAATATGAAAAATATGAAATTAAAGGATACAGGTTTAAATGAACATATTTTTGAATGTAATTGAGATATTGGCTTGAAATTTTTTGTAAAGGGTCGAGAATTTCCATATCTAACTAAAAAAAGATATTAAGGGATAAATATGGACTAAATTGTTGTAGCTATCTGCGACTCTATTAAAATTTTGATATAAATCATAGTTTTAGAAATTTAACAAATATGTAATATATGACAAAATCTTTATTGATGAACAAAACTCAATGAAATCTTCAACGCTTGTTAAATTTGTCATTTCAAATAAGAAAATGCAAAAAAATTGAAAAGGTCAAAGGGCATCCCGCAATTCCCAAAAATGGGATTTTTTAAATTTTTGCCCATAGGGTCAGGGCTGGGAAAATACTTTTGGAGTAAATAGAAAACATATTGAGGTTTCCAAAACTGCTTTCAGTTTTCTGATCCCAGCTTTGGGATTTTAGAACATGTCGCCCAAAGTTGAAGTTTTGATAAAAAAATAGGTCATATTCGGAAGGACGCAGTGGCAACATTTTCAAAAAATAGGACAAGTTTTTTACGCCAAAGCGTTCAGCGTAAAGATACCTTTTAGAAAACTATAAAATTGTTATATGTTCTTAAAGAAAATTTTATTTTATTAATAAAAGAGTAAGGACATATTTTTGGCAAAAAAAAACGGCAAAAATCTAAAATTTTTTGAATTTTTAAATTAAAAAACGTATATTTTTGGATCTGTAAATGATATTAATCTAAAATTTTTTGAATTTTTAAATTAAAAAACGTATATTTTTGGATCTGTAAATGATATTGAGTCCATTTGGTCCAAAATTACGCCCGGTATTCGAAAAAAGGCGGACCAAGGTATGGTAAATTTTGTATCACTAAATTTTTAAATGCCTATAACTCGGATATTTTATGAGATAAGTAGTATGTCCAAGTATGTTTTTTTTTCAAGATCTCATCGAGCGCTTTCAGAAAATATAAAAATCTTTGTATTTGGGAGAAAAAAATGGCAAAAGTTTAAAAATTTTACATGTCGTAGGTACCCTAATTTGAGCCGCCACAGCTCCGACCCTGGGGCATCTGCGGGGTTCATCTTCAAAACTTAAACTCGAATACACCTTGGCTACGCTCACGCCGATCGGATCAGCCGTTTAGAAATGCCAGATTTATTTCCAAAAAAAAATTCTATTCTGCCCCACTGTGCCCTCATGGGTAGTCCGACAATTTATTACCCAAAATGTTTACATGAATGTTGAAGATTTTCGTTCAAAAATTTAAGATTTTAACTGTAATGGTTTCCAAGATAAACGAATTTTTGTATTTAATTTATATGGGAGGTGCCGCTCCCCTCATTGGTAGTCCGCCAATTTATTATCCAAAATGTTTACATGGATGTTGAAGTTGTTTGTGCAAAAATTTAAGATTCTAACAGTAATAGTTTCCAAGATAAACGAATTTTTTAATTTATACGGGAGGTGCACGCCCCCTAACGCTAGTCCGCCCACTTTTTATCCCATATAAGTGGCTCCTCGCCCACTTGAAAATTCAAAATAAAAAGTAGCCTATTACCTATTCCAGACATACAGGAATACAATGTGAAAATTTCAAGAAAATCGGTTCAGCCGTTTAGCAGTCTATAACGTTCAAACTTACAAACATATAAACATACAAACAAACACACATTCATTTTTATATATATAGATAGATATAGAATTTTAACATTAATAAAATTAAAGCATAATACTTACATATTAAATACGAGAATAGTGTTCATATACATAAATTTAAAATTAAGAAAATTAAACCATAAGAAATTATGTAATTTTTTGTTAATTTCTGTGTATTAACCAATCTTAAAATCATCACATACAGTTTATCACAAAAAATAAGTATACAGAAATACTGACGATTGGTTTTATTTAAAAGAAACATACTATTTTTTCAAAAAACAAGAAAGTAACACATTTATTTATTAAAAACAATTATGATAATTATTATTCACTACTTTTCTTCTTCATGTTTTGGTTCTTTGAGTTCTCATTTAAGCTAAAGTTAAAAAGGTGCAAAATTTACGTTTTAATTAATGGATACTAGTGCAAATATTTTTATTAACATCGCATTTTAAGATATAAATTTTAGGAAATCGCCTTTAAATATCGAATATGAACGCTATACTATGTTAAAAAAGACAATGTTCCGCAATGGATTGTAATTATTGTATAGAAACAATTAATTTAAAAGTTAAAATATCGTCTTCCAATGCATCATAATGATCAAACGGAGGATATTATTGAATATCTGATCCAAAACTCCGGGTCAAATGTTCTTAAAAAGGAAAAAAATTATCCTATTTATAATATTCAGATCAATTACCAAAAATGTGAATTTTTCGGAACAAAAAGTGAATTTTTTCCATGTTATAGTGTAAATAATATTTTATTTTAAAATATAGACAATTTTTGAAAGCTAGATTTCCAATTTAGAAAGCAAAATAAGAAACGATTTTAATACTTCTTTTAATATTTTACCAAATATTTGTTGATCTGTGTTTAATGTTTAATGAATTAATCGACACTTTCAAAAATAGTGAACAAATTTAATAAGAAAGATTCAGAGAAAACTCAACATATGGGTTGAAGACCTCATAAAACTGCTCTTATACAGGATAATTTGATGACAATAGAATTCCAAAAATTCCTAAAAAGTACTCCTGTAGGATAGTTATTAATAAAAAGTTCGAAATAAGTACTCCTACTGTTTATTTTGGGGGTTAGAGGGAGATGGGTAGATGGGTACTTACGCGGGGATTAGGAGGAAGGGTAAATAAGAAAGGCTTGGGATATTTTTATAAAACGTTATAATGCTTATGTGTTTATTGATCTTTTGGGTAAGTATATAGGGTAAGTAAATAGGGTAAGTATTTAGTATATACTTTATTACTAGGTTAAGTTTTATGTTTAATATTAAGGTAAGTATTTTCGGTTAGTTTTAGGTTTTAATATTTGTTTATTTATTTATTTGTTTTAGGGTAAGTATTATCACTGTGATATAGTTTTATTAAGTTCACAAATTTTAATAATTATTGATAATTAACTATACTTTTAGGGTTGTTAATACAATTTTTAATTATATTATTCTAAGGCCCATAATCTCAATATCCGATTATTTCTCCAATTAACTAACCGGCGCATTAATTATTCAACAAAAATTACATTTAAATTTTAACAGTCACTATAGAAAATTGAAGTTTTTACCATTTAAAAATAAAAATAATTTTCGAGAAGAAATTAATTTAAAAATATATGAACAATGTCACAAAACAATGAAAAACGACAAAGAGGTAAAAATTTCTCATTGAATGAG
>NC_060949.1:4309186-4311114 GCF_022045245.1 Lucilia cuprina
CTTGATAAAGTTTTGACCAAGTTCTGGGAAATTGAAGATGTACCCACCCAACCCAAAGTTTCAGAAGAAAGTTCTTTATGTGAAGAAACTTTCAAGACCACTACCCTTTGATTACCAAATAGCCGTTATCAGGTAAATTTACCATTTATATACCCTCCTGTTGAGTTAGGAAACTCTAGACACGTTGCTATGGCTCAATTTCTACGTAACGAGAAAAGTTTAATGAAAAAGCCAGAGCTTAAAATGGAATATGATAACGTGCTACAAGAGTATATCGATTTAGGTCATATGAAACCAATTAAATATAACCCAAACACTCCTTCCAACACCCATTATTATTCACCCCATCGTGTACCGACAAAAGTTCGAGTTGTATTTAATGCATCTAGCAAAACCTCGAACAACAACAGTCTTAATGATACCCTACACACTGGTCCTACCCTACAACAAGATTTAGTTGTACTTATCTTAAAATGGCGCTTTTACAAGATAGTTTATAATGCCGACATTACAAAAATGTACCGGCAAATTATGCTTAACCCTACCCACACACCCTTCCAACGGATATTATTCCGTAAAAGCGTCAACGAACCCATTCAAGATTATGAACTGCAAACAGTTACATTTGGTGTTAACTGTGCACCTTATTTGGCTATTAGAACCCTACACAAATTAGCCGATGACATTCAAAATACCCACACTATAGCTTCGCAAATATTGCGAAACAACATGTATGTTGATGATGTCTTAGCCGGAGGTCATACAATTAAAGAAGCTCAAAAAGCTCAAACCCAAAGGAATTATTGCACAAATTACCTGAAGAACATCTACTCGATGTTGATTTACTTACCCTACCCGAATCAAATAATGCTAAAACGTTAGGAATCCGATGGAATGCTAAAGAAGATACGTTTTTCTTTAATGTACCCTTAATTGAAAGAAAATCAGCATACACAAAGCGAACTGTGTTATCAGACATTGCTCGTCTTTTTGACCCAGCTGGTTGGTTAGTGCCAATTGTTATATCTGCCAAGATTATTATGCAGCAAATTTGGCAAGATAATACAGCTTGGGATGAATGTCTTAACCCACTCACCCTTATAATATGGCAAAAGTTTTTGCAGTTCTACGATAATATTAATAGAATTCGTATTCCAAGATGGATTAACTTTTCACCTTCAGCAAAAATTGAATTTCATGTTTTTTCAGATTCTTCTGAAAAAGCATACTCTGCATGTCTGTATGCACGAGTAACACCCATAAACGGACCTAATTCCGTAACCCTACTCTTTGCTAAGACGAGAGTTGCGCCAATCAAAGTAATATCGTTACCAAAACTTGAACTTTGTGGTGCAGTGTTGTTGGCAAATATGACACATAATTTACTCACCCAACTCAACCTACCCTTACATCAGACGTATTTCTAGACCGACTCATCTGTAGTTTTGGCCTGGCTTAGTAAACACCCTAACTCGTGGAACACATTTGTAGCAAACTGAGTTTCTACAATAATCCAGACTGTCGGTGTTGAAAATTGGAATCATGTTGCTTCGCACGATAATCCTGCCGATGTTGCTAGCCGAGGATGTAATGCTGATGAGTTAAAAGATGACACTTTGTGGTGGAATGGACCATCGTGGTTGAAAGAAGTCGCGTCGAAGTGGCCAACAACAAATAAGCACTTCATTACTCAAGCTGAAGCTAAAGTAAGTCAGTCGTTTGCTACGACAGTTAATACCCACCCTACCTTAGATAAGAATACTGAAAACCCAGATATATTATCAAGATATTCGAAATTGTCAAAAGCTCTAAGAGTAATAACATATGTCTATCGATTTTGTGATCGCGCATCATATACCCGAAGAAATACAATTCGAAATGATAGAGTTATTCTTGATCGAAATAACCCACAACTAGTCAATGATAGA